>NC_137031.1:23396209-23453709 GCF_032717465.1 Coenobita brevimanus
GGAGCCCAACGGAGAGAAAAGGTTAACAGTGTAAGCAGAAGGATTAGTAGTAAGCAAGAGGTCAAGTATGTTGGAGCTCTCTCCAAGGCGGCCAGGGATACGGGCGGTGCTGTACAAGCTGCTCTAGGGTCATTAAGGATAGAAAAGGTGTAGGCTAGCTCACCAGGTGGATCAGTGAAAGGAGAGGAGAGCCAAAGGTGGTGGTGAACATTGAAATCTCCTAGGAAATGGAGATTTTCGGAGAAATGAGAAATGGATAGAATGTGTTCCATCGTAGAAGTAAGATAGTCAAAGAATTTTTGATAGTCAGTAGAATCAGGATATAAGTAAACAGCACAGATATATTTAGTCAGGAGAATGACAGGAAAGCCGAAGCCAGAGTGTAGAGAATTTAGAAGAATCGAGTTCAGGTACATGAGAACAAGATAGGTCGTTGCGTATATATGCTCAACATTAACCTTTGGCTTTGAAATGAGTATAGAGAAAGTAGGAGGATACACAATAAAAGGTTCTGCTGTCAGTTGCCTCCCTACAGCTGAGTCTCATTTAGAAAAAGAAGGTGAGGTTTAGAGAAGGAGAGGTGGTGCTCAACAGGAGCAAAAGTTGGAGGAAAGGCCGCAAATGTTGCAGTAAAATGAAGAAGAAGAGAGCTCAGGACAGTGGTTCCAGGCATCTTGAGTCGTCACATATTAGGGCAAGGTCTTACCTGTGTTGTGTTGTAGCCTAACGCACTCACAAAACTTCACAGTAATGCATACATGTATACGCACTTTTATACACCTCCACATTGGTATATGTATACACGTACGTACACATTACTCATTCATACATGCACATGCATACACACAGTCATTGTTGGTTGCATAAATACACACAGATATGTGGATACATATACATAACATAGTCATTTACACAAACACACAGAAATCAGATTTATACGTACTCGTATAAATATGTATGGTACACATATGCATAGATAGATGGAAAGTTAGATAGACAGATAGACTGGATAGATAAGCATGTAAGTCATACATACATGCATGCATACATAAGGTACATTTTTATGTGTCCGACCCTGGGCTTTTAGGCTTCATTATAGCCTGTTCTCAAGGCTCCAGTAGTCCCCCTACATACTATGCACCTCCACATGTCACTATTTCTGGCGCTAACACCTACCGTCCATATTGATTACATGCCAGGGCTGTCTCACTCAGGCTTAGTGTATTGGTATTAGCGGGGGAATCTTTTCAGGCATATCGTCGGGTCGTCTGCTGGAGGCAGTAAAATCTGCTTTATGAAATTCAAATCCTTATACTGTTTCCTGCCCCAAAGAGGATTCGAACCTGGGTCCATTAGGACTGCAGGACACCTCTCTACCGATTGAGCCACCGCCATGCATGAATGTATACATGAATACGTACATACATACATACTTGTACATGAGAAAGAGAGAGAGAGAGAGAGAGAGAGAGAGAGAGAGTGTTGACGTTTCGTTTCACTGACTGTGTGTGTGTGTGTGTGTGTGTGTATGTGTGTGTGTGTGTGTGTGTGTGTGTGTGTGTGTGTGTGTGTGTGTGTGTGTGTGTGTGTGTGTGTGTTCCTAACTCAATTTATTCTCCCCAGTCAGGAGCTTTCCCCCACTGATGTAGCCTTTCAGTAGAATCACTGTAAGTGTCTCTCAAACTAAGCATGTCCCACATCGCCTAGTTTGTTGCCAACAGTTAATGTGGAAGTTCACTGATTATCTTGCATTGTGCACAAAACTGATAAAGGGATGGATAGCTAGATAAATTAAGCTAGGTAGACTGACAGATCCATGCATAGATAACTGAGTCTATTTGTAGAATATCTGGACAGGTAGATAGTTGTAATTTTATAAAGTGATACTGTAAACAAACTGGCTTTACTTCCTCCCTTGTCTTTAAAACGCAAAAAATATCTTGGAGATAATTGTGATGTTAATGGTGATAATTGGGATTGTTTCTGTTAGTGGCATATTACAGTTACTGGACTGGCATATCCATTACTGCCAGTGTTCCTTAAAATACCATTATCACAGGTATGCCAAGCTTCTCAGTGATCTTAGTGTTTATATTTCTTGTGAATCTGGCTCACAAACATCTGAGACTTTTGGTCACGGCTTCCAAACTCTCTCTCTCTCTCTCTCTCTCTCTCTCTCTCTCTCTCTCTCTCTCTCTCTCTCTCTCTCTCACTGCGTATGCTAAGCACTACTTCCTTGGGAAGTGGAGGAAGGGGAAGAAGGAAGAGAAGTAGGAAAGATGAAAAAAAAGGGGGGAAGGACGGAAGGGGAAGAGGAAAGAGAGGAGATAGGAGGGGTAGGAGAAGGGGACGGAGAGAGGAAGAGGGGAGGGAGGGTTGAAGGATGAGAGGTGAGAGAGGATGCAAAAGAGGAAGGAGGGGGGAAGGTGAGTGGGGAGAGGGGGGATGGGAGATACGGGGGAGGAGAGACGGGGAAGGGGAGACAAGAGGGGGAAGTAAGGATGATAGATGAAAGGGGTGGGGGAAGGATGAAAAGGAGAAAGAGAGAGGACGGAAGTGGGAAGGTAGAGAGAAGGGGGGAAAAGCAGGGAAAAGGGAGTGGTAATGAAGGAAGGGAAGAAAGGGAAGGGAGGCGTGGGGGAAGTGAGGGGAAGCAAGGGATAGAGAGGGCAGTGAAGGGAAAAATGGGAGGGGAGGGAAGAGCGGAAGGGAGGAGAGAGAGAGAACGAGAGGGAAGTGAAATGAAGGAACGAAGGGAAGAAGGGTGAAAGAGGAGGGGAATAGAGGGAGAGAGGTAGGGTGAAAAGTGAGAAGCTAAGGGAGGGAATCAGCAAGGGAATGATGGGAAGAGAAGGGCTGAACAGAGAGGAGGGGAGGAGGATGGACAGAGAGAGGAGGAGGGAGAAAGACGAGGAAAATGAGGACTGTAAGGAGAGAAACAAAAGAGAGAGAGGGAGGAAGTGCTGCAGGGAAGGAGGAGAGATGATTTAAGACTGATAGAGCAATAACTAGGAGGTTCATATCACAAGACTGCAATTGTTCTCTGGTTATGAATGTTAAGTAACTGTCCTCTTGTAATATGTATTTTTTCTGCATGTGGAAGGGAGAGGAGTTGTGTGTGTGTGTGTGTGTGTGTGTGTGTGTGTGTGTGTGACAGCCAGCCAGACCGAGATGGTGTGAGACAATAACCATCAAGAAGAATATTGTACCAAAATGTTATATGTTTCTATTTTTAATCTGGAGAATAAACCTTGCATTCCCTTTTGATTGGGTAAGTAAAGTTTGGCATCACAGTCTAATCAGTGAATTAGTGGAAGTCGAGGGACACGAAACTGTCTCTCTCTCTCTCTCTCTCTCTCTCTATTTCATTGGTAAAGTTTGGCATCACAAAGTTTGGTCAGTGAAATATCAGTGGAGGTCGAAGGACATAACTCTTTCTCTCTCTCTCTCTCTCTCTTTCTGTGTGTGTGTGTGTGTGTGTGTGTGTGTGTGTGTGTGTGTGTGTGTGTTTTCTGATACCTATCACAAAACTCTCTTCCTGTTAGTATTACACACAGTTTTCTGTAAACCCATTCTGACACAATGTCAATAACATTATTTTTTACATCCTACACTAATGTTTACGAGGGAGGGCCATTAGATTCCTAAAACTGGTAACAAAAAAACTTCATTACAAAACTTACAGAAACTCCATTTAAGTTCCCTACAAAGGACTCCCCTTTAGACGCTATACACATGTCCCAGGGCTTTTCCCATTCCTGGAAACAATTTCTGTAGTCGTCTTGCATCACCCTGTCCATAGACTCCTGCTAGTTTTCTGGATTTCTTCGATGTTGTTAATTTTTCCTCCTTTCAGTCCTTAAACTTGAGAAAGAAGAAATAATCACTGGGAGCGAGATTTGGCTAGTGAGGGGAATGAGGAGCAACAACAACGTTGTTTTTGGCCAAAAATGGCTGAACTGACAACGTGGTGTGTGATGGTGCATTGTCGTGATGCAGGAACCATTTGTGTGTGCGTCACTTTCCTGGACGTTTGCACCTGACGCTTTCCTGTCGACGCCCCAGCACTGTAATACAAAAGTGCAGGTTCACAATCTGTCCACAGGGAACAAACTGTTTATGGACAGCTCTCTCAATGTCAAAAAATATAATCAACATTGTCTTCATGTTGGACTTAACCTTACGAGCTTCTTTCGGTCTTGAAGATGTTGGTGTCTTCCACTGACTAGACTACTGCTTGGTTTCGGGACCATACCCGAAAACTCAGGTCTCGTCACCCATAACGACATTTGAAGTATATTTTGGGCCATATCTCAACTGTTCTTTCAAGTACTGACATAAGTTCACGCGATATGCTTTTTGATCTTCCTTTAGAAGATGAGCGACGATTTTTGCTGGGACTTGGTGCATGTCAAAATGTTGTGTCAAAATCCGTTGGAATGAATTCAAGAAAAGCCTGTGGCCTCCATTAGTGCCGCGACGATCTTCCAAGATTGCCTTTCGAATTTTCTCGATATTTTCATCTGTTTGGAAGGTCAATGGACGGCCTGGACGTGGAGAGTCTTGGAAATGTTGCCTTTGTTAAAACGCCGTACCATTCGTAGACTTGTGTTTCTTTTTCATAATCTGCTTCTTGAAAGCTTGCTTAAGTATTGTCACTGCCTCATCCGTGGTTTTCCCGAACAAAAAATATAAACTAATGCACACTGTCTGCTCATTCAAATCTGCCATACTAGTTTGAGGACGAAAATCACATGTCAGGTGCACGAACAAATGGCATGTCAGGTATACGAGCAAATGCCATGTCAGGTGTACGAGCAAATGCCATGTCAGGTGCACAAACAAATGCCATAAGTACGGACTTGTCCCTCTCACACTCCTTGCCTAGACGTTGTCTGACTTGGAGCTCTGGCCACTCTCTCTCCCACACTGGACTTAGTCCCAGTTACTGAGGTGGAATTTTGCCAGTTTTTCCTTGTTTTTGCCTCTTTTGAGACTTAGTCTCTGGCACAGAGTGAGTTTCTCTCTCTTACTGTGCTTTGGCCTGGACTCTGTTCCTGACAGACAGCCACTGCCTGACTGTGAGAGTGTTAGTGTAGTGTGTTTGCGTGTGTTTGTGTGTGTGTGTGTTTTTTTTCTTTTTGGGCCTCCCATTAGTGTCCCTCACTGTAGTATGATGCCGAACCCTGAAGGGGTGCCATTAGGGCACTTCCATGAAGGGGGGCCATTAGGGCCTGGTTAAAGGAGGCAGTGAGGGCGGCTCTTATAGATTAGGGAAGTCCCGAAAGGGGCAGTGGCGGGGCCTCCCACGTCGCCCTTTAGAGGGCAGGGAGCATAGGTTGCCCGTCACTGTAGGGAACTAGGCCATTTTTACTGTATATTGTTTTCGGGTTTTAAGAGTGAGTGTTGGTGTACCTGTCTGGGTGTCTGTGTGAGTGACGTCTGTGTGTGTTTGTGTGTCTGTCCCTCAGGGACATGGGGAGGACGCAGATTCCCAGGCCCACGGGCCCAGCCTGTCAAACCCCTTCCCAGCAGAGGACGTCTCGCCCTGCTGCCCCGCCAGGCGCGAAGCGGGAGCGGCGTCTCTCAGACGCTAGCTCCCACTCGTCAACATCTGGCGACGCCTCTGCCTCCCCTCCTTCTAGGCTTAAGGGGACTGCTCCCTGTGCATGGCCTGTCGCCTCAGGCCCCCCTTCCACTTCGGCACGTGCAACCAAGGTTGCACATGTGCATGAGGCGATGGAGGACGATGCTTCGGCTCCTCCTCCTGTCCCCAGAGCTAAGAAACAGACCTCTGGTGCCACCTATCCAGCTGCCTCTCCCTCTGAGCGCCCGTGCGGTCAGGCACCTACCTCTGCCAAGGTGTCACCACCTACTGCCTTGGCTGCACACAATGCAGCCCATGCTGCAACAGCACCCACTACCGCTGGCTGTCCTGCTGGAGCTGCCCCTTCTGCTACGCCAGTCGACTCTCCTGACGCTGACGGTTTCATCCCTGCGACGCAGAAAACACGACGAGTGCCGCAGGGAAACGCTCACGCTCCTGCATCCAGGACTTTGGTGCCATGGCAGCATCCCTCTGCAACTCGCCCTTCAGTCTCAGTTGTGCCTCCTCCACCTCCTTGCTCGCCCTTCTCGGCCTTTCGCATTCCTCTCCAGGAGGGATATGAGACCAGCTACGATGAGGTAGCGGCGTTGGAAAAACACCTGCCAGGCCTCGTGGCCGCGAATTGCTACGGCCGAGACAACAGCTGCATGCTGATCCCCCCCGAGGAGGAGTCGCACCTTTGGCTGAAGGTGGTGGCAGAGGAGGAAGCACCAATTATAAAGCTAGTGGAGCTGTCTCAGGGAGGACAAATCATAAAGGCAACAGTAATGGGATATCCCCAGCATATGCCGGTGGATATCCTCTTACGGTACCCTCTCGTCGAGGCAGCAGAGCGCTGCCAGAATCAGAGGACATGGGAGGAAACGCTGCAGGTCTGTGTGACCCTGCACGGGCCTCTAGTGCCGTCCCTCGACCTGAGCAATTGGGGCACTTTTCATCTCCGCCCCTTCACGCCAGAACCGCTGCGCTGCTACCAGTGCCAATGCTTCGGGCATCATCGTGCCACCTGCAACCGCCCCGTCATCTGTGGTATGTGCAGTGGAGCGCACGACACAGACCAATGGCTGAAACAGTTCAAGGCGAAGGAACCGATCGCTGGCAAGTGCCCCAACTGCTCAGGGAAACATCAAACCTGGCACCGCAATTGCCCTGCAAGGATTCGGCGCGTGGAACAGGGTCGGGAGAGACAGGTTGCATTCGCGCAAGAAAACCAGGCCCCCAGTGCAACTCCAGCTCCCCCCGGCACTTTCATATGGGGACAACAACGCCGCCATCTTGCTCCACGCCCACCAGCCTTCAGCGATCAAGACTTTCCTCCCTTGCCCTCAGCTCTCACGGTGAGCCAGACCACCGCAGAGGTTCACTACCCGCCGCCGTCCAGCCTCCCATCGCCACCCAGCACGGTGCTCAGTCCACCACCTACGGCTTTGCCACCAAAACCCAGCTCAGTGCCCAGCCCACCCACCGCCCCTGCTCCACCTGTCATAACATTCTCACAGGAGGACATAAGAGATCTAGGATCTCAAATCGCCGTGGCTGTTGCCAAAGCAGTATCACTAAAGTTGGGGATCACCATAAAGGCAGCTGCGATCAGCTCTGCTGCCGATCGCATAATAGACGAGGCGATCTCCAGGAAGATGGAAGGCCTCGGTGCCAAGCCTGCCCCTCGCCACCATGCTCACTCTTCAAGGGGGAAACGGACTTCCCCACGCAAGCCAGCCCACTCCTTCAAGCGGTCCAAGCCCCGCAGTTCAGCCGCCCTATCTGCAGCCCCTCAACAGACTCAACCTCGCCCCCTTCAAAGAGAAGAGTCTCCACCCTCGGTGAAGACAACTATGGACATAGCCCCAACTCAGACGTCAGAGGCGGATCGTCTCTGTCTCTCTCCAGACGGCAGGACTCCTCCTCCCTTAGACTCCTTCAGTGGAACTGTCTAGGAGCATGGTACAAGCTCCCGCTTTTGCAGGAAGCGGCCGAGAGGGACCGCCCCCATGTCATCCTACTGCAGGAGACCCTGCTCCCAGACAGTTCCACATTTTGTCTCACGGGTTACACCACCCATCCCCTTCCGTACGTTCGTGGCATCACACGGAGATATGCTGTTCTGGTTCAGGACCACATTGTGTGCACGGATTGTGAACCCCCTCCTTTCTGTGGACCTGATGTGGAGGTTCAGGGTGTGGTTCTCCATCTGGCTATGACGCCCCTGACGGTATATAATGTATACCGGAGCCAGAGGGGCACCCTGGAGTTGGAAGATCTGTTCTCCCAGGCTGCCAGGGGAGCCGTATACATAGGGGGCGACTTTAACGCCCACCACGCCTTTCTATCTTCACCTCTTCAGTCCAATGAAGCAGGATGGCACATCTCTTTGGTTCTGGAGGAGATGGGTGGTGTCTCCCTATTAACTGATGTGGCTGAGCCCACCCATATTGGGGGAGGTCGCCTCGATCTCTCCCTTGTGTCAGCACCACTCGCGGGCTTGGCGTCGTGGTCACTCCACCCCCATGTTGCGAGTGATCATTTTGTCCTTATTGTTGACCTGCCTTTCGCTCCCCTCCTGCCACCCCCACCTCCACCACCACGGTGGGACCTACACAGGGCGGACTGGACGGCCTTTGTCCGTGCTCTCACAACGGCCTTTGAGACATCCCCTCCTGCCTCAGACCTCGAGAGCAGAGCAGATCAGGTAGCAAATACTTTTGCACAAGCTACCTCTCTTGCTATCCCATTGCGGCAGCGCTCGATGAGGTGCTACCGAGATGGCTGGTTCTACTGTGGCAGGGTCAAGGAACTGAATCGGAGGCTCAATGCTGCATGCAAGCAGTACCGACGGCGCTGTACATCGCACCGCCGGTACCTGGTTGCTGTTACACAGCATGTGGCTTCCAAGAAGCGCCACCTTAGGGAGGAGGCGTGGATCAGATGGTGTCGTACCCTAGACTCTCACTCCACTCTCCGTGAGATGTGGAGGAGAATCAGGTCCGTCTCTGATCCACGCCCCCTCCTCACCCTCCCCCTCCCATTCTGACCCTGCCGCTGAGGCCAGCCATCTTGCTCAGCACTTCGCCGACCGCTCTGCCTCTTCTAATCTCCCGTAGTCTGTCAGAGCCCTGCAGGCGCAGCTGTTTGCCTCTCATGTTGCAGCTATCCTG
Source organism: Coenobita brevimanus (assembly GCF_032717465.1). Classification (NCBI taxonomy): domain Eukaryota; kingdom Metazoa; phylum Arthropoda; class Malacostraca; order Decapoda; family Coenobitidae; genus Coenobita; species Coenobita brevimanus. The sequence continues at coordinate 23,404,973 of NC_137031.1, forward strand.
GGAGCGTGTAATAGTCCTGACCCCGCTGATTGTCCAATCACCAGTGGGGGGCTTCAGAAAGCACTGCGACTTAGGGAGGACACTGCGCCAGGGCTTGACGAGCTCACATACTCTGTTTTATCACACGCTGGAGATTGTAGTAGCAAGCAACTGTTTGATCTACTTAACCTCTCGTGGTCTGAGGGGCGTCTGCCGAGGTCGTGGAAGGCAGCTGTCATCCACCCGATTCCGAAGCCTCGTGATCCTGCTGCCATGTGCCCCATCTCCCTTCTCAGCTGTGTTGCCAAGACAGCTGAGAGGGTTATGCGGGCTCATCTTGCTTGGCGGCTGGGACCACTGCACCCAAGGATTTACGCTTACCATCCTGGCAGGAGTACCACTCACTGCCTCACGTCACTCCTTGGGGAGCTGAGGGGAGGAAAGGGAATAGCCGTCTTCCTCGACCTTGAAAAGGCCTTTGAACTGGCAAACCCCACTGTTATACTTGAGGCTCTTGCAGCAAGGGGTGTAGGAGGCAGGCTCCTATCATGGATCAAGGATTATTTTCAAGATCGTTCTGCAGGGGTCCGTTTTCAGAGGTATCTCTCAGCTTTTCATCTCCATCCCAGTGGCACCCCCCAGGGAAGCGTCTTAAGCCCTCTCCTTTTTAACATCTTAATGGAGGGGCTTTTGACCATCGATTATGGGCCAGGCATCTCTCTGCTGTGCTGCGCAGATGATTTGGCCCTGGTCTTCACACGCCGGGATTGTTTCTCACAGGCGTACTCTGCCCTCTCTAAACTCCGTGACAAATGCAATGAGCTAGGGCTGAAGATCAATCTGGAAAAAACAAAGTGTCTGCCCTTCAGCCTCCATCCCCCAGACTTTCCACTGCTGCTCGGGGGTCACCAGCTCTCCATTGTCTCTACACACCAGTACCTGGGGGTCTGGTTTGACCAGGGCCTTACCTTTGCAAGCCATGTCATATACCTGAGGGAACGTGCTTCCACCCGCCTGGCCGCTCTTCGGTACCTTTCAAAAAGGAGCTTGGGACATCCTATTCCGTCCTTCGTACTTTTTACGTTCACTCCATATGATCCCTGGTGGACTATGGAGCAATATGTATGACTGGTCTCGCCCCCACCTATCTCCAAGTCTCTGGACGTCATACAGAATGATGCTCTTCGTGTCATGCTCGGAGCTCCCCGTTGGATTCGGCTAGCGAATTTGCGCATGGAGAATGGTCTGCCGTCACTGGCACTCAGCATTGCGCTACATGCAGCAATTATCACTCTCCAACTGGTGCAGCGCCGGCCTGATCTACCTGTCTCAACCCTCCTCAAATGACTTTTGTGCCGTCCACCTGAGGCGCTCCCTCAACGTGACTGGGCCCGAACCACAACTGCCACCATTCACAATTTGGGAGCTGCTCCAAGCTTGTGCCAGGACCCTGAGTCTCCTTTCCCTGGCTTTGACGATCCACCACCTTGGACTCCACCCCCTTTCCATATCCTTAGTCCATCAGAGGCCAAACCTCGCTCTTTTATTCCTGCCATGATTCGTCAGGAAGGTCTTAATCGGGTGGCTGCTTTAGCCTCCCCAGGTTCGGCCACCTACTCTACTGACGGCTCTGTTTCCCCTGATGGCTCTGCTGGATCTGCTTTTGTTGTGGGGAATTTGGTTGAATCGTGGCGCCTCTCCCCAGGAGTGTCTGCCTTCCAGGCAGAGCTTGCAGCCATTTTGGGTGCATTGCACCACGCTCATCACCACCATTACAGACGTGTCGTTATCCATACGGACTGTCTTTCCTCCCTTCAACGGCTCCGCTCTTTCTCCCTACATGATAACGTCTTTCTCCTGACAGCAATCTACACAGTTGCAATTCTTCTTGTCTGGAGGGGAGCCACTATCATTCTTCACTGGCTCCCAGGTCATGTTGGGATTACTGGCAATGAACGAGCTGATGATGCGGCACGCGCTGCCAGCTGTCATCCGGAGATCACATTCCACCTCCGCCCCAGCCCCTCATACATTCTTGGAGCTCTAAATGCAACCATAGGCAGGCTGTCCTGGGAGGAACACCAACTTTGCATCTCGGGGGGCTCTAGCTCTGCAGATTGGCATGCCACAGCTACATCATACTCTTCCCTCCTGCCTCTCAAGGGCCTGCCTAATTATTTAGTAGTGAGACTCTGCAGATTGTGCCTGGGGTTCCCCTGCTTCAAACAAATCGCTGGTACGGAGCCTGATCCATGTCCTCATTGCTTGGCCAGGTCCGATGTGCCTCTCATACATTACCTCCTTCACTGCCCCGCTACATCTCTGCTAAGGTCTTGCCCCAATGTGGGCTGTGCCCGATCGGGTGATGAATTTATGGATGCTGCTGGCATTGTTGCCAGGGCACCTTTTAATTATTTACTTAACACGGTTAGGGACTACCCTCCACGACGATAATTTCGGAATGCAAACTATATGCGCAACTGTGACGGGCTCTTTGTTTGCCCGTGTCCCAGTTCAACTGGGACGGATATCCCCCCCCCCAAAAAAAAAGTCCCTCTCAGTGCGATGCCAGATGACAGAATGATTCACCAGATTGCAGACAAGTGGTTCCTCCCGGGGCAACAGGATCTATTGTTTTTCCTCGTGAAACCGATCTGTTCCTTGAATCTTCGGGTCCCCCTCCTGTGTAACCTTATGGATCTGTAACATCTTTATTTTAAGTAACTCATATACATAATACATAAAATATACATACATATGTACATGGATACATAATTAGGCTATATGTACACACACACACACACACACACACACACATAACACTCCAGCAGATCCCATCTACAACCCCCTCACACTCTCTCATACACTCATATTTTCCACAAACTATAGCTAGTTTGTTTTTATCTGAGGGAACTGCGCCACTCTCTCAAATTGTATTCATAGTCATAGTTACATGAAATCTGAGGAGTGGCGGTTATACAGTAGGAATGAGTCTCCTTGGTTACTAGTCAAGTTTATCCTTCAGTTTGACTACATTTTCCCATCAACTGAACTGAAAGGAGCTTGAGGGTTTTGCCAGACGAAAAGAACACGGCATTAAAATTATCCTAATCCTCCTTCATGTTTCTCAGAAGCCTGCATGTTGGGGTCCATGTTTTCTGCGTATCCAAATAAGGTAAGGAAATAAAAAATGAGTTGCAGTACAGCGTGCTTCATGTATTATCCATCCCAGCTGTCTTGTGTTGCAGGAACGGCTCCGTCAGCATTACCAGTGTCTTCCCTACATTATTTCCTACTTCCCATAACAACTTTTCACACTGTATTATGCCTGATTGTTACGTCAAGTGATTGAATGGCTGGTTGGTAATTTCACGAAAATGTCAAGTATCTGTGCTCCTCATACCAGCAAACCGAGCCGTTCCCCCAACGCAAGAGAATTGAGATGAACCACCCATTCTTACTTTTCTTTTTCTTTCGTGTTTTTCCATTTCTGTCTGGGATCGATGTGCCCAACTAATCTTCGTCATACAGCTCAATTTTGGCTTTGGTTGTTTTTTATGGGCAGGTGCCCTTCCTGACACCCACCCTCCCTTTTTATTTGGGCATGGGACTGGCGTTGGCTTAGGGCAGGCTGACTTGCCCTCCCTGTATTTTGACTGCTGCTAATGGACCTTAGTCGAAGCAGCACTGAAGCCTTCACACCTCTATATGGTAGACCTCCACGGCCAGGCTCATCACCAACCTTTAAGAGCCATCACCACCTTTTCCAGATGGGGCTGTATCTTAAGACGGTCTCAGGGGAGGTGGGGGGTTGGGTGGTCAGGTCGACCTCCTCTGCGCCCTCCTCATCCCCACTCTTGAAAGACTACCACTATGTTTTCCAGAAGGATTTCTGACTCAAGTGAGTCCTGGGAGAGGAGGGGGATGAGGTGGCCTTGCTATCCTCCTCCATGCCCTCCTCCCTATCCCCGAAAAGCCACCACCCTTTCCAGCTTGTGCTGAGTCAAGAGAGTCTCGAGAAACGTAAGGGGAGTCCTCTTAGTTTGACTGCTGCCAGAAGACACTCCTAGTATAGTTATACCTATCTAGTCAGGTCCTATAAGGTCGAAGCAGAACTCAAGCCTGCTCTCCTCTGCAAGGTAGCATTCCACGGGCAGGTGAAGTGAACCAGCCTGTATCACAGTGTATTGTATGTTTTGTGTTTTGTCAGTGGTTTGAAATGTTGTTGAGAATCCTTTGAATCAGTTCAAGGAGAGCAAGGTAGGAGAGGTTTACTGTATTTTTTTTTTTTGGTTTGTGTATTTTTTACTATGAATTTCCTCAGCAACGTTGGCTGAATAGTTAGCATCGATGACTGCGAAACTGCAGACCCGTTGGCGTCAGGGTTTTTAATCGCGCAGAGAGGTGGCGCCGGTCGATCCAGATGTCCATCCACCCACTGTGGTTTGCTAAGGAAAATGAGTTTCTAGGGCAACCCCTGGGGGAGGTAAGTGTGGTAACCTGGATAATGCAGTGGCGTTGTATCCCAGGCCACAGGCTCTAAAGCCTATGTTACGGAAATGAGAGCTGTGGCTACATACCTCAAGGCATCTGCCCCCAACCTTTACCACATCCTATTTCCTCACTTATTCTCGATTAGGAAAAAGAGATCGGTATGATGAAGATTATAAACTCCTGTATTTCTGTATTTGCTGTTTCCCTGTTAACCTCATATACTTTAATGCTTTTGTATTTTTCTTTGCATATTGTACTTTTGTATTTGTATGTTGTGTATTGATAGATGTGCTTCCTGCCAGTCCCAGTAAGGTAAAGAAAGAAACATTGGCTGGGATGTGTAAGTCTCATATTTCCTGTGGTATTACTGTCTTCCATCCTCTGTGAAGGATGGCACACTGATATCCACTGTGCGTGTATGTGTGTGTGTGTGTGTGTGTGTGTGTGTGTGTGTGTGTGTGTGTGTGTGTGTGTGTGTTCTTACCTAATTGTTCTTATCTAATTGTATCTTTACAGGAATGAGTCAAGCTCGTACTGTCCCGTGTCTTAAACCATATTTATCGTACACATCCTTAAATTTGTGAATTGTTTTGGCACACACTATTTCATTCGGTAGTGCATTCCATTGATCAATTGCTCTGTTTGGGAAACTGAATTTCCTTACGTCTTTATCACCTCTCTTCTTATGCAGTTTTTTGCAGTGTCCTCTTGCTGATGCTTCTCCATATGTTAAGTAATCATTTATGTCTATTTTCTCCTTCCCCTATATGCACTTATATAGCATTATCATGTCACCTCTTTTCCTTCTCTCCTGTAGTGTTGGTAGATTCAGTTTATTTAGTCTTTCTTCGTAGCTTAGGTCCCTTAAGCTTGGTATCCATCTTGTAGCGGCCCTTTGAACTTTTTCAATCTTGTCTATGTGTTTTTTGAGATGAGGACTCCAGACTACTGATGCATATTCCAGGGTTGGTCTAATGAATGATGTTATTATCCTTCTTAGCATGTCGTCATTTATGTATGTGAATGCTATTCTCATATTTGCAAGCAGTGTATACATGTTCCGTACCTTCTCGCTGATGTGGTCATCCGGAGATAGTCTGTTATTGACAATCACACCTAAGTCTCTCTCTTTCTGATGTGTATAGGGTTTTATTTTCTAACTTATAATCCCAATCAGGTCTTTTTCCACTTTTACCAAACTTGATTACATGACACTTGTCCACATTGAATTCCATTTGCCATGTATTACTCCATTCATGAAGTTTATTTAATTCTTCTTGTAGCTCTTTACAGGAGTCTGTGTTTGTAATTCTCCTTTGTATTTTTGCATCATCTGCAAACATATTCAGATAGCTCTCATTTCCAGTGTTACTGTTTATATCATTTATATACACTAAAAACATGATTGGTGCCAGCACTGAACCCTGTGGTACTCCACTAGTCACTTCTTTCCATGATGAGTAGTTTCCTCTTAGTACTGTTCTCATTTCTCTTTTTGTGAGAAAATCTTGCATCCAACAAAACAGTTTGCCTCGAATTCCTCCTTGATGGTACAGTTTCCATAAAAGTCTTCGGTGTGGTACTGTGTCAAAAGCTTTCTTGAAATCTAAATAGATACTGTCCACCCATCCCCTCTTTCCTGTGTTGTGTTTGTTACTCTGTCATAGTAGCTCAACAGATTAGTTACACATGACATTCCTTTTCTGAAACCAAATTGTCTTTCTGTTATCATACTGTGTTCTTCTAGATGATTTACTCAAGCTTTTCTTATAAGCTTTTCTAATACCTTGCTTACAACACTGGTCAGTGATACTGGTCGGTAGTTAAGTGGATTTTGTCTCTTTCCTTTCTTGAATAAGGGGGACAATATTTGCTTTTTTCCAAATATCAGGTAGTTTACCTTGACTCAAGGATTTCTTGAAAATTAAAAATAATGGTTTACTTAACTCCTTTGCACATTCTCGTAGTACCCAACATGAAATTTCATCAGGACCACTTGCTTTTCCTCTGTCTAATTTACTTAACTCCTCCTGTATTACTTTTTCTATTTGTATATCTGGTAGTATGTGTGGACATGCATGATCCACATAGTCCCTCTCAAATTTTTTTTCTTCTGTAAAAACTAATTGGAAATTCTTATTTAGTGCTTCACAGATATCTTTCTCTTGTGTATAAGTGATTCCCTCGTCCGTAATGGATTGTATTATATCTTTTACTTTAGTTTTGCTTCTGATATAGCTGTAAAACAGCTTTGGTTGATCACTACTTTTATTTATTATATCCTCCTCGTACTGTTTTTGGGCTTCCCTCCTTATTCTTGTATAATCGTTTCTTGCCTGTTTGTAATTATTATACGCCCTTTTACTATTGTGTCTTCTGTATCTATTCCACAACAAATCTCTTCTTTCTTTTGATTTTTTACATTCTGTATTGAACCATTTCTGTATTTTCTTATCTGCTTCTTTATGCTGTGGGATGTACTTCTGGACTCCTATTTCATAAAATTCACAGAATTTTTTATATACAGCATTTAAATCTTGTTCTCTAAGCTCATTTTCCCAATCATCTTCTAAGAAATACTTCTGTAGGTCTTAATAATTTCCCTTTTTATAGTTTAGGCTCTTTTTGTAACTTTCATTGCTGTTAACTATGTCATATGCTATCTTGAAGTTGTAATTTAGTACTGCATGATCGCTTTTGCCGAGTGGAGAGTGATATATTGAACTGTCAATATCATTTTCTTGCCTAGTAAATATTAGATCTAGCACTGAAGGTACATCGAGTCCTCTTTTGCTGGTGGTTTCCCTCACATGTTGCGTTAGGAAAAACTCTTGCACGAGATCCAGGAGCTTTTGGTCCCAACAGCTTCCTTGGCTAATTATATCTAGAGTATTCCAATTTATATTTGTATTAAAATCTCCAGTTAGTATAATTCTTTCCGATTTCTCTCCCATTTTATGTAGTAATGATCTTAAACTCTGAATTGTATTCTCTGCCAGGTCCTCATATTCGTCTCTTTCCCATGTGTTTGATCTGGGTGGCATGTACAAATTGGCTACATTTACTTTCCCTTCAGATGTGTTGATCTCTACTGCAATCAGTTCTACTTGTGATGGTATATCTAGTTTTATTTCATTGACTTTTAGATTTTTCGTAGTTAATATTATAATTCCTCCTCCTTTTTAAAAATTCTGTCTCTTCTCCATATATTGTATTCCTCTAAGTTTAGTATGTCATTGGATATCCTTGGTGTTAATTTTGTTTCAGTTAGGCATATTATTTGTGGTTCATTTTCTCTAACATAATCATTCATCTTTAGCAATTTAGATACCATTCCATCCACATTTGAGTACATCAACTTTATCATCTTGTTTATATACTTGTCATGACATGGTTTTACTATCTTCCTCCTTTTTATTCCATCCTGTTTGTGTACCACTTTCGTACCTGCAATCCTATTACTTTGTAAAAAAATTTCTTCTTCTCCTCTTCTGATCTTCCCTCATTTTTTGTTTTTGCTTCCTCCCTTTTCTCTTTCAGTAATTCCAGTTCCTCTTGTGTTAGGCATCTTTTTATCCATACATTTTTGAACTCCTCTTTTTCCATAAGAGTCTTTGCATTTTTTAGTATCTCCTCCACAGTGTTTACACTCTGGAAAGTCACCTTTAGAGGTCTTGTCCTGCTTTTCCCGTATTTCCCTAACCTTTTGTGTTCCTCTATGTCTGTGTGTGTGTGTGTGTGTGTGTGTGTGTGTGTGTGTGTGTGTGTGTGTTTCTTGCTCTCTAAGTCATACCTCACCCTATCTTCGGGCTGGAAAACTAGTCGGAAAGATGATGATGACGAGGATGGTCATAGAATTCAACTTTCTCTCTCTGTCTTTCGCAGAGCCTACGATCCTCAGTCTTTCATATTGAGTAAGTCCAGGCAATGTGTTAAAAAAGAAAGTCATCGAAGAAATGAAGAAGCGACTGAAAAGTAGAATGCATGTGAGGAAGGTGAAGGGAGGGAAGGAGGGAGGAAAGGAGAGACCAACGTTCAGGTGTAGGGATGGGGTGGAAAAGTATTTGAGGGAGAGTGGTATGAGCTGGAGAAAGGGCAGCCACATGGAAGGAACGGTTTTGCTGTTATACGAGATAAGATATTACATCCTTATAGCTATGAGGATACCTGAAACTGCCGATAAAAAGGGAGTAAAATGTCTACTAAACTGAAGGTTCGTGAAAAGAATTTTAACTCAGTGAAAGAGACACAGTGATAGAACACAGCATTAGCCACACACTCCTAGAGAGAGAGAGAGAGAGAGAGAGAGAGAGATGAGGAAACGGGTACATAGAGAAAATGCCTTAGATAAGCAAGATAAAATAATGCCTGAAATAAGAAATACAAGTGTATTTTTTTCTTATGCAAAGAAGGAACAAAAGGCCAGGAGCCTGGAAGTTGTTCCCTCCAAGAAAGAAGAAAAACAGGATAACATAAAGCCAAATTCAAGATCCGTTCATTTCGAGATGCCTGGACACAAAGTGCTTGAAAAAATGCAGTTCATAGCAGTAGGAAACAGACAGAGGAAGACAGCTCCAGAGTTGACCTGTTGCATACATGGAGGACTGGGAGTAACGGTTAACTCTTGCTATAGAGAGTTGGACAGAAAAGGGATGAGAGTTTGTTGTTAGATGGGTGCTACGCGCCCACCGTAGTGATTGAGGGATGCAAGCATACAGTTCAGAAGAGCAGTGACCATTGAAGTAGCGATATAAAATAAAGATGCAACAGTGTCGCAAAGACACAGAGGTTGAAGGAAGCCAGTAAGAAGATGAGAGTTAATGAAACGGAAAGCTTTTGACTCTACCTTGTTGAGAAGAGCTGTGTGTAGGGAGCCTCCCCACACATGAAAGTTGTACCCTACACAGGGGTGAATAAAACCCATGTACAGTATAAAGTCAACAACTGCGCAGGGGTAAAGAAGGCACGGAGTCGGCATAGCACACCCAATCTCTTGGAAGCAGATTTTACGAGAGGTAATATGTTCTTTCCAAGATAAATCCCGAGAGAATGGAACCCCAAGAATGTGTAAAGATGATGTAGGCATGAGTTGTATAATAAAATTTGGAGGGTACTCCTGTGGAAGATTTTATCAGGCTGATAGATGTAATAACGGAGTTTTTGATGCAATAAAAACAAAAAAAATATTTTTACCCTAATCAGAGACATGAGTCAAGTCAGACATTAGGTATGCTGTATCCTCATCCCTTGTTTGTTAAGTAACTGCTGAGATGGACGCTGCGGGGAAGCGAATGGAAAAGTGAAGGGTGGAGTCATCAGCGTATGAGTGGATAGGGTTAGGTGTATAGCTGAGGAGGTCATTGATGAATAATAAGAAGAGAGTTGGTGATAGGACAGAGTCCTCACAAACACCACTATTGATAGTTCTAGGAGAAGAATGGTGGCCGTCTACAACAGCAGCTATAGAACGACCGGAAGGTTAGCTAGAGATGTAGGCACAGATAGAAGGATAGAAACCGTTAGAGAGCAGTTTGGAAACTAAAGATTTATGCCGGATTCGATCGAAAGTCTATGAGATGTCAAGTGCAATGGCAAAGCTTTCACCAAAGTACCGAAAGGAGGACGATCAGGAGTCTGATAGGTAGATGAGAAGATCGCCAGTGGTGCGTACCTGATGGAACCTTTACTGACGATCAGAAAGAAGGTTGTGATAGAAATATGCTTTATTTTTTATTTTTTGTTAAGAATAGACTGGAAAACCTTTGAAACACAGGATCTTAAAGCAATTCGGCAAGAGTTAGAAGGATAGGAATGGTCACCCTTCTTTGGAACTGGCCGCATGAAACCAAACTTCCCACAAGAATTAAAGGTGCAAGTTGATAGACAAAGACGAAAGAGTTTACTTAGGCACGGTATAAGCACAGAAGCACAGTTCTTGAGGAGAACAGGAGTGACCTCATCAGATCGATATGCCTTATTGGTATTGAGGCCAGTGATGGCAGAAAATACATTAACTGAAGACAATTTACTGTCAGCCATGAGGAAGTCAGAAGGGGGAAGTGATGGAGGAACAGCACCGGAATTGTCTAAGGTGGAATATGAGGAGAAAGTCTAAATGAAGAGTTCTGCTTTATCAGTAGAAGAAATAGCTATAGAGCCATCAGGGTGGAAAAGAGGAGGGAAGGAAGAAGAGGTAAAGTTGTTAGAGTGGTTTTTGGCAAGTGCCAAAGTTAGAAGGAGTGGGAAGAATACGAACTGGAGAGTTCAGAGCATTTGGTACGAATGAAATTATTTTTAGCAACACGAAGAACAGACTTGGCACAATTTCAGGTAGAAAAATAAAAGAAATGAGATACAGGAGTGGGTTGGCTGTGGTACCTTTTGTAGATCTTCTCTCTGTTGTGGACAGCATTAGAACAAGCGTGATTAAACCAAGATTTTTTTTTTCTCATTAATCAAAGGACATGAGAAACGACTGTATACTTCCATGACCCAGAGAATAACCTCTCTAATGTGCAAGGCACACTCAGATGGCTCTCGGCCATGGAAATATTAATAATTCCAGGGAATATCAAAGAAGTACTGCCTGAGGGCCTCCCAATCAGCAGCTCCAAATTGCCACATCCGATGCCTCTTTGGAAGGTCCACGGGCCGTACTGGAGTGATAAGACGAGTTAAGATGATAAGGCTGTGATCAGAGGAGCTCAACGGAGAAGAAAGATTAACAGCGTAAGCAGAAGGATTAGTTGTGAGGAAGAGGTCAATATGTTGGAACTCTCTTCAAGGCGGTCAGGGATACGAGTAGGATGCTGTACAAGCTACACTAGGTCATTAAGGATGGAAAAGATGAAAACTTGTGTAGCATGTGGATGTACAAAAAAAAAAAAAAAAAAAAAGGTCTATTATTCAGTCCATTACTGCCCATTGATGAGCATAGAGGCACGATGCTAGGCTACTCAATGGAAACATTTACGGTGATGGTGACCAGTTACTCATCCTTGAATGGCATTATGCGACCAGCAACCCCAACCATGACTCAGATACAAACCTTTATTGGACATCCTAAACTACTAGACATCCAGGTATCCATTTGCTCATATAGTTACCATCCAGCATTTCCAGCGTTATTCCGGGCTACAAGAAATCTTTTGGTCTGTCATTCAATGTAGTCATTTAAAGTCAATGCTCCGTCAAGTGAATAAAAGCTGGGCACCTTTACCCACGACTAATATAAATTACATACATAAGTAAAATAGGGAACCAAAAAAATTGCCAGACATGAAAAGACACAAAGATAAACAAACCCAATAACGCAAGTCCAGCTCAGCAATCATTCTGACACCCTCCAGTCTCTCTCTCTCTCTCTCTCTCTCTCTCTCTCTCTCTCTCTCTCTCTCTCTCTCTCTCTCTCTCTCAGATAAAAGTCTCTCACTACAGCTCTTTACTTTCTAATCATGCCAGATTATCTTGTTTCATTAAAAAAAAATTATGAAATCACTTTTCGGAAATAGAAAGGAGAGAGAGAGAGAGAGAGAGAGAAAGAGAGAGAGAAGTAGGGTAGGAAAGGCGGAAGGAAGATGTGATCTGAAGAAGATGGTTGGTGGAGGAAAGATAAAGGGACGGAGGGGGGAGAGAAATATACACGAGAAGAATCCCTAAAAGGATAAATATAAACAGATTAACAAAGAAAATATAAATATTCATATTATCCCTCCCCAGAATAATGAAAAGCAAAAAGTATCAAATGGAGCTTATGGTGCGGCTGTTAAAATTTGAGAGAGAGAGAGAGAGAGAGAGAGAGAGAGAGAGAGAGAGAGAGAGAGAGAGAGTCAAACAGACAGAGATTCTTATAAACCAATGGAAAGTGAGACATTCAGAAAAAGATACAGAACAAGGAAGAAGGCGAAGAGGAGGAGGAGGAGGAAGAGGAGAGAAAGAAGATGAAGACAAAGACGAAGAAGAAGAAGAAGAAGAAGAAGAAGAAGAAGTAGAAGTTGAAAAAGAAGACGATGATGATGATGATGATGATGAACAACGAGAACAGTAAGAAGATCAAGAACCAAAACACGAAGAGATGGAGATAAAGGAAGAGGAAGAAGAAGATTGAGCAGAAGGGAGAAAGAGGATTTGGAGAAGTACGAGGAAAAGGAGGAGGATAAGAAGGCTAAGAAAGGGACAGGGAAAGTAGGAGAGGAGGAGGGAAGAAGAGGGCAGTAAGAGGAGGTAAGCACGGAGGAATAAGAGGAGGAAAACAGACGTGGAAGAAAGAGGAATAGGTAAGGAGCAAGAGAAGGAAGACAAGGAAGAGCAGAGGTAGGAGAGAGGAGAGTACATGGAGAGAAGGTAGAATGGGAGTAGAAAATAGATGATGGATGGAGGATAAGAAGAAAAAATGAAAGAAAAAGAAAAAACTCATTGAGAAAAAGAAGAGCAGGAAGATTAGGAAGAAAAAAACAAAATAGAGGAGTAAAGTAAGTCGAAGAGGAAGAGGAGGAAGAAAGGAAGATTAAAGAAGGAGGGAGAGAAGGTGGAAGAGGTGACAGGAGAGACGATGACTAAGGTGGCAAGGAAGGAAAGAAGGAAGTGGAGAAGGAAGAGGAGGAGAAGGAGCAAAAAGATAAAGAGACAGGGAGGAATTGAAGAGGTGGATTTGCAGTATTATTAGGCCTGAATATTCCAACCATTTGTATGTTGAGAGAGAGAGAGAGAGAGAGAGAGAGAGAGAGAGATGATGCACATGGATAGAGAGAATACCCTAATTAAGCAGGATAAAACGATGTGTGAAAGAAGAGGTACAGATGTAGATAGATAAATAAATATATATATAAATTCCATTTGTCAGTTATTCCATTACTGCCTCGTCAAGAGCGTAGAGGCCCTGGACTAGGGTACTCACTGCAGACAAAGGCGGAAGTGACCAGTTACTCATCCTTGAACGGCATTAGGTGAGCAATAAGTCCATCCAAGCCTTAGGTATAATCCCTTTATGAGACATAACCGTTTCAAGCGCCGTAACACACAAGACATCCACGCATCTACTTGGTTTTAGGGTCACCACAGGGCTCAGTGGAGGCTTCCTGGGCTAAAAGGAATCATTTGGTTTGTCATTCAGTGTACAGTCGTGTAAAGAAAACATTACATCAAGCGATGGGATGCTGGCCGCCCTAACCCATGACTAAACACATAAGTAAAATAGATACACATGAAAATAGTCAGATATATGAAAAGACCCACGTAGGCAGACAGACTGACAGACACAGTAACTACTAATCCAGTAACTCTCTCTCTCTCTCTCTCTCTCTCTCTCTCTCTCTCTCTCTCTCTCTATTTCTCCAGAATTATAAAATATTTGAAAAATCTCGACTGCGCAAAACCGGCGGGGGAATTTCAATAAACATTAAAAACCAAATAAATGCAGTACAGATCAGTAAATTGGATGTTAAAACATACGATTCTTTGTATATCGACATTTTTACAGAGTAATGAACCCATTCTTCTGGGTGTAATATACACACGGCTTAAGTCAGAGAAGGAAAATAATATAATACTGTACAGCGAAATAAAACCAGTAATGAAAAACAAACGCTGCTTTAATCTGGGAGACTTTAATAATCTGAATATTGACTGGAAAAATTCCCATGGAGATAAAGAAGGGAACACATTGCTAGAACTAACAGACGATGCCTTTTTAAGTCAGGCAGCGCGTACCCCGACGCGAGGTAACTAAATTCTCTCTTTGCCCTTCCAGCAGACAGGGATCCCATAAATTTATGTGATGCTGGTGAAAATTTTAGCAACAGTGATCATATCTTTAGATTTAAAGATAACATCAATTGTACGAGGTCTGTTCAAGAAGCATCCGACTTTAGACCCTAAAAATATAAATAGCTAACCTGCTGAGCTAGGTCACTATTTCAAAGTAGGCTCACTTCTAACATGACACACGTAGCCCAGCGTTCTTTCCACTGCCTGAAACATTGTACACAGTAGGTTTACGATATCTCTTACAGGTGCTGCATTGCATTCATCATTATCTCTTCTCCCAGATCAGGAACTCTTCAGCGGAGTTTAAGGCTTGGTGAATAAACTACAGTACATTCACACTGAGCCATATCTTGTGAGCAAGGAGCCTGCTGGACCTGTGGGATGTTGTGCTTAGCCAAAAATTCCTGAATTAGTTGGGAAGAATGGGCAGGGGCGTTGTCATGGTGCAGCTTCCAACTTGCTGCTTTCCAAAAGTTTGGTCTCTTCCGTCGAACTGCGTCACAAAGACGACGGATAACGTCGAGGTACTAATGTTTATTCACAGTTTGACCTTCTGGTGCGTATTCGTGATACACAACACCCCGGTAGCCGGGGTAACTTTTTTTTTTTTTTTTTTTTTTTTTTTTTTTTCCGAGGCGACTCTACATGCTTCCGTTGCGACGACTGTGCTTTGGTTTATGGGTTGTACTGACACACCCGAGTCTCTTATCCAATGATAACAGTCTTCAGAAAGTCTGGATCGCGATTTGCACACTCCAACGTCTTGAGCAACGTTCATCCGAGAGGAGAGATCATGACGAATGCGATGACTCAGAGGAAACTTAATACAAGTATTTAAAATTCATAAACAAAATTGATGTTCATATGATGATTTGTTCGAAATACAGAATGATACAATGGCAGGAAATAATTGGATAAGACTCAAAAGCAGGCTATTTAACAATATGATTGGGAAAAACTACTTTAATATTCGCGCAGTGGAAAAATGAAATAAGTTGCCAGCAGGAGTAGTTAGTGCAAAAAATAATGATACGTTAAAATTTCGGATAGAAAAATAATTTAAGTATATAAGCTATAAATAACCTAGTGTTGTTTATTACCAGGTTGAAGTGATGTTGGCGACTGGAAGACATTTTCTTTAAATAGAAGAACATTTGGTAATTGTGCGAATAATTACGTTTACTTTAGAGATCTGTAGCCTTGATACTATATAGTGCATTGTAGTTCCTCTTCTACCTCTCCTAGGAAATATCCATGCTTATTCTTTCTAACGAGCGTGGAGATCTATTTAATCATTTTCCTGTCTTTAACCAGATGGTGTCGTGGAATGGGGAGAGCTTTCCTCTTTCCTATCCTTTTCTTGCAGATAACCTAGTCATTGGCCACCAGGCCTCCTGTTACCTGTGCTCCCTATGTACTCTCTCTCTCTCTCTCTCTCTCTCTCTGACACACAGACACACAGACAAACACAGACACACAGACAAACACAGACACACACACACACACACACACACACACACACACACACACACACACACACACACACACACACACACACACACACACACACACACACACACACACACACACACACAAAATCCATCAAGTCACGTTTAACTAATATCCCATCATTAGTGCTCACACTGACGGTAATCGCTGTTAATCGCCTCGTTCACTTCACTGACAATGGGGGTCACGGCTCCATATATGGCTGTATTATCCCCTATTAATTTTTAACAAATTTTGGTGATTCAGTTTGTTACTGGTATGGTTTATGGTGTGGAGTTCAGTAATATCTCTTTCTCAGATCCGGCCTCCCTTCATCTGTGTGTGTGTGTGTGTGTGTGTGTGTGTGTGTGTGTGTGTGTGTGTGTGTGTGTGTGTGTGTGTCTATGTCTGTGTCTGTGTGTCTGTGTGTGTGTCTGTGGGTCTGTGTAATAGTCTTTCAGTACAGCTTTCTACTTTCTGATCATAGCAAATCATCATGTTTTATTCAGGTTTTTAAATGGGAATAAAGATTTAGGGGACAGAGAGAGAGAGAGAGAGAGAATGTAAGCGCTGTGTTGAAGTTTACCAGTGAAAACCGTAGCACCAGTCAAGCAGTGCAGTACTCCCAAGGTGGATGGAAAGCTGATGACAGGGTGAGCTGGAGCTCCCGTTTCATCAGCCCTTGGGACTAGTTCCTGACTATGTTCCTTTGCTGAACTTTTTCTTTGTTTCAGTAACACAGAGAGTAGACCAGCATGCTCTCCAATACAAGTTTCTCTAACTGTCAACACAAATCTACTTGCACAGGACACACTACACTTCCTTTTCAAAATTCAAAAAAAAAAAAAAAAGGCACACAACAACCAGGCCCCTGAGTCCCCAGGGAAGGGGGGGGGGACCATGGCCCTCATCCGCCCCTTTCGCGGTGACGACTCAATGAGATGCCTGGAACCACTGTCTGACTCACTTCTTCATTCCTGCAACATTCGCGGCCTCTCCTCTAACTTTCTCTCTGCCGAGCACGACCTCTTCCCCTGCAAATCTCACCTTCTATTCCTGACAGAGACTCAGCTGTCTGAGGCAACTGACAGCAAACCCTTTTCTATTTCCTCCTACTTTCTCCTTACTCATTTCAAAGCCAAAGGTGGCTGTTGTGTATTTGTACGCTACGACTTCTCTTGCTCTCGTGTTCCTGAACTTGACTCTTCTGAATTCTCTACTCTCTGGCTTCGGCTTTCCCGTCATTCTCTGACTAAATATATCTGCGCTGTTTACTTATCCCCTATTTCTACTGACTATCAAAAATTCTTCGACTATCTTACTTCTACGATGGAACACATCCTATCCATTTCTCCTTTCTTTGAAATCTCCGTTCTAAGAGATTTCAATGTTCATCACCACCTTTGCCTCTCTTCTCCTTTCACTGATCCACCTGGTGAACTAGCCTGCATCTTTTCTATCCTTAATGACCTAGAGCAGCTTGTACAATACCCTACCCGTATCCCTGACCACCATGCAGAAAGCTCCAACATACCTGACCACTTCCATGCAATTAATCCTTCTGCTTACACTGTTAATCTTTCTTCTCTGTCGGGCTCCTCCGATCACAACCTATTACCTTAACCTGTCCTATCGCTCCGGTACGGCCTGTGGACCCACCAAAGAAACGTCGACTGTGGCACTTTGGAACTGCAGACTGGGAGGCCCTCAGGCAGTACTTCTTTGATATTCCCTGGAATGATTAAAGTGGGGGGAAAATTATAATAATAATAATGATGATGATAATCATGATCATGATTATGATTATGATGATGAGGGTGATAATGATGAAGGAACATGATGGTGATGTTGGTAATGATGAAGATGATGATGATAATAATGATCAAGGTGACAGTGATGAAGATGAAACCAGAATATGATGATGATGATGATGATGATGACGATGACGATGACGATGATTAAAGGATATAAAACAGGAAAAATGAATCCTAAGAGAGAGAGAGAGAGAGAGACAGGAAATAAGAGCCCAGTGACATGAACCACAGTCTCTACAGTTGAATCGTACCCAAAAATTTCGACTTGTACAACTAAAAAAAAAGAAACAGTGCTTATTATCTTACCTGAAAAGAGTAAATGATCCAATTAATTACCCTGAAGACAACTAAAGATATATGTTAGTTGTTTGGCATTGAAATTTTGTGTTATATTATTTTTGATTAAATAGATGAAGGTAGACGTTTGGGGTGAAAAGTGAGCAGGTGGTACCCTTCACTCACACACACACACACACACACACACACACACACACACTCCTTGTCTCCGTCTGTCTGTCTGTCTATCTGTCTCTGTCTGTCTGTCTGTCTATCTCTCTCTCTCTCTCTCTCTCTCTCTAGCTAGTCCTCTAGCTAGTCCTCTGAACTTCTCCATCCTATGCTAAAAATCCAATTTAACCTTTTGAGCGACGCCTTCACGTGGTGGCACTGATATAACTGGGCAGTGGAGCTGCCTGGTTATACACACGTCCCACAACTCCCTCCCTATCCCCCGAAAGGACGATGGTGGACTGCATGAGAAGGACATCTTGAGCCTGCAGTCCACTGGGTTCACGTTTATATGAGCCTGGGGTTACTACTACTACTACTACTACTACTGCCACTACTACTACTACTACTACTTCTACCACCACCACTACTATTACTACTACTACCACTACTACTAGTCTTTTTACTCTAACTTGCTCCAGAATTTCGTCCTTTTGTAGCTTATTTCACGTAGCTCAGTGACAGCATAGGACATTACTGTGTTTCTACATCCTTTCCACAGCACTTCTTCGTGACTAGCATCATATTCTAGTGTTAATCTATTGTTACCACTCTGTTTTTAAGATTAAGAGATGACATTCTGTAGGCCAGATTATAGCGGTAGTGGTAGTTGTAGTAGTAGTGGTAGTAGTAGTAGTAACCCCAGGCTCATGTGAACGTGAACCCAGTGGACTGCAGGCTGAAGTTACCCTCCTCCTGCAGTCCACCATCCTCCTTTCTGGGGATAGGGAGGGACCTGAGGGACGTTTGTATAACCAGGCAGCTCCACCTGCCAGTTATATCAGTGCCACCACGTGAAGGCGCCCCTCTCCAGTTAAAACAAAAGGAGTATAACATTAAAAACAGGGCATTGTGTTAAATATATTAGTGAGGAAGGAAGAACAGGCTTGGAATATATATATGGAGGGATGGAGTGGAGAGGTATATGAGAGAGGGCTGTGTGAGCTGGGAGCAGGGCAGTGAAATGGCGGGGGACAGGGCGACATGGAGGCCATCTGCTTGTGGCCACCCCTTAGGGGATTAAGGCGTCTGGCAATAGATAGATAGATTTGTGTGGTAAAGGGGAACTTCATAGTGTGTGTGTGTGTGTGTGTGTGTGTGTGTGTGTGTGTGTGTGTGTGTGTGTGTGTGTGTGTGTGTGTGTGTGTGTGTGTGTGTGTGTGTGTGTATTAGCAAAACAAAAAACTTCACCCCTTTATTTCCACTTTCAATTTCAACTTTACCAACGATTCTGGTGATCACAGAAATCATTAACATCCTCTATTAACTCAATCATCAACTCTAGTGTTTTATAGTTTAATGTAGGATCACCAGCAGACTGTCTCAAGATAGGGAGAAGTCTAGAAGAATTTGTCAAGTAAGTTATAGAGGCCTGGGAGAGCTAAAAGTTTGGACAAATGTGGGTTAATATTTTCGTGTCTCTCTGTGGTTTCCTTTCTTGGTTACTTCCACTTCAATTATGGGAGAGGAATATAGAGTTTGAGTGATGATGAGGGGGGTGTTAATGATGATGATGATGGGGAGGGGGAGGAAGAGGAGACAACATGGAGGAGGAGGGGGGGAAGGAGGAGGAGGAAGAAGGGGAGGAATATGAAGATGAAATTTAGATGATGATGATGATCATGATAATGATGATTATGAGGAGGAGGAGGAGGAGGAGAACAAGAAGAAGAGGAAGAAGAAGAAGAAGAAGAAGAGGAGGATTATGAAGATGAAAAGTAGTTGATGATGATGATGAGGAGGAGGAGGGGGAGGAGGAGGAAGAAGAAGAAGAAGAGGAGGAGGAGAAGAAGGAGGAGGAGGAAGGAGAAGAGGAGAACGAAAGGGAAGAAGAGGAGGAGGAATATGAAGAAAATTAAATTATGATGATAATGATGAAGATAATAATGATTCTTTTCCAAATAACCCTCGAAGGTGAAGGAGACACAGAATAAGTGCACACATTTTTATTGCATTTTCCCATAAATTATAATATACAAACAATTATTGCAAAAGGAAAAAGATCCATCAAAGACTTATGGCACAAAATATAAATCTGCATATGAGGCTAAAAATATTCTAAAATGTAATGCTTAAGCCGCGCGGGCAATATTATACAAGTAGTAGTAGTAGTTGCAGTAGTAGTAGTAGTAGTAGTAGTAGCAGTAGTAGTAGTAGTAGTAGTAGTAGTAGTAGTAACCCTAGCTCATATAAATGTGAACCCAGTGGATTGCAGGCTGAAATTTCTCCTCTCCTGCAGTCCACCGTCCAATTTTCTGGTGGATGGGGAGGGAGCTGAGGGGCTTTTGTATAACCAGGCAGCTCCACCGCCCAGCTATATCAGTGCCACCCCATGAAGGCGTCCCGCCCCAGCACCTATCGTATAAGTAGATCTTAGCATTAGATTAGCCTTTCAATACGACAACATCTATATATATTACTCTTTGCTACTTCCAGAAACTTATTTTCACTGAGAGAGAGAGAGAGGAGGAGGTCAGAGAGATGCTTCAGAGAGACGTTTCGAGCGTGTAGGGTTCAAAGAGACTCTTCAGAGAGACGTTTCGAGCTGGTGGGGTTCAAATAGAAGCTTCAGAGAGATATTTCGAACTTTTGAGGTTCAGATTTCGAATTTAAGATAAACATTTGAACTAAAGAAGCCAGAGAGATGTCTGAGAAAGACTTTTTTGGAATTTTGAGGTTCAGATATCGAATTTCGTGAGGGTGTTCGAACTGGGTGGGGTCGGATGTAAGCTTATCAAATTCCTTCTACAAGAGAGAGATTTCTTGGATTGGGTAAGCCTTCTTGAGGTAGCAAAGTGAATTACAGCAAGACATGATCGTAGAATAAGGCCATCACTCTTCACCAATCCATATATTTCTCCATACACTTTGAAGATAACTAGCGCCTAGGGTCACTGAAAGGTGTGGGAAAATACTGAGAGGGAAGAGAGCATGGAGGATACACTACAACAGGTCATCTTTCACTCATACTATCAGTCTTCCTCAGTGTCTAGGCAGGAGCTATCTCTGTTATATTTCGAAGTATGTCGCCTATTACTTACAAACAACAAAATATTAAGCAGGAAATATGTTGCTCATTTCAGGCAAGAGTTTAAATAGACAACACTGATTTAGGGATTAAGTTGAAAATATATACAATTATCCCTTTGACCAAATGCATATAGAATAAAAAAAATGAGAAATGGGAATAGGCTGACATCTGACGAGAAAATTTTGAATATATTATTAGACAAAAACAAAAATCTCCTGAATGGTGAGTATTTATATTATATAACCCTTTTCCTTAACAAATTTTGGCCCCCAATTTTTAAGGCATCAAAATAGACCATCTCAAGACAAAATTTTAAGTGTATTGCTTAGATCTGAACTAGAAATTTTAAGCAGTCAAAGGAATATCTTTTTAGGGCATAAATTTAAGGAGCTCTTTAGGTAAATTACTCAATCGTGAAGTAGGCTACCATTATGAATATAATTTTTTTTTTAAAGGAGTTAAACGTGTTCTAATATTAATGAGAGAACAGACAGCCAAATAAATAAATAAATAAACGATGTTAAGGCAGAATATTGAATAATATCCGTGAGTTTGATAGTAAAAAAAAAAGGAGGAAAAAAAATGAGTACTGTATTAAAATCAGAATAAAACTATCAGATAGCAAATTTTGAAAGAATACAGGCTATAAGTAAAAACTGTATATATAAATTTAAAAAACATATTCAAACCAAATTAAAATATATTACGTAAATTAGGCCTGAAATAATTATATTTGGTGTGAATAACGTAAGTATATCCAGAAGACACTAAGTAATCATTGACCCCTTGACCTTGTGACCTTTGACCTGTTATGTGCACCTGGCTAGCTCAACCCAGCTGCTAATTAGGCTTCACCTGACGCTTTTTGTCAGCTGGCAGGCAGTACTGAGTCAGATCTGAGGAACAGGGTAGTCTTAACTCTTTCACTGTTAGACTTCAGATGGGGAAAAACCGTCTACTCTATATATCCTGGTGGTTTGAGCTAGGGAGACGTGTAGGACTTTCCTCTTGCTCTCCAGACGATTTTATGCAGCTGGGGAGAGAGAGGTGGAGCTGGGGGATTAGATAAAGCCTTCCTCAACCCCCTCGAATACACCAAGTCCATCCAAACCTGAATAAAATAGTCTGATGGCAGCTGAAGTGAACTGAAAAAATATTCCTACTGATGGGTAAGTGAAAACAGTTTTTCGCCCCTGAAGGCATCTGAAGTAAACCAAAAAATCGTCTTCCCACTGAGAGGTTCATAGAGACGATTTTCCCTCTTTACAGCTGTAAAAAAGCATCTGAAGTCAGCCCAGATGGCAGTGAAAGGCTAAGGTTTTATTCTTGCTGTTCAGACGGTTTTTTCAGGTCTGAAGGGGTTCAATCAAGGGCAGTATTCTCGGTTAAGGAAGCTCCCTAACACCTTTTCCTAAGCGACTTATTTTGTGTATTATATCTTACTGTCCTATCCCGTGGTCCATAAACCCTTCCAATATCGCCATACTCTGCATGGATAACGTGCTAAAGGATAATACCCAGCCATATCCAAAAAAATGAATCACTAAGGAAGAGGGGTTAGGAAGCTTCCTTATGAGTCCAAGGTTCGTATTCTCGGCAGTTACGACAGCTTAACACCTCTTCCTCACAGATTTATTTTTTAGAATTACTTAAGTAACAGGAAAGCAAGGTGTAATCAGCAAAATAAATCGCATAGTAACAGGTGTTAGGGAGTACCTTACCCGACGGGAAGGCAGCCCAAGCCTCCCTTAACCCCTTCAGCCCGAGAATAACCGTCTGAAAATAGCATAAATGTGAAGAAATCCAACACAAGTGAAATTAATTAGTATCTTACCTGACTAGTGTACCTGGCACCTACCTGTAAATAATTATATATATTTTATTGACATTATTTATAAAGAAATTTATATATACATCTATAGGGCAATAATTTATATAGATTGTACTATTAAAAGCTGGGAGTTTGGTATAGCCCGTTAGTTATACCGTTACCGTTACCGTTGATTGCACCGTTACCGTTGATTGCCCCGTTACCGTTGATCGCACTGTTACCGTTGATTGCACCCTTACCGATAATTGCCCCGTTACCGTTGATTGCACCGTTACCATTGATTGCACCGTTACCGTTGATTGCTCTGTTGCCGTTGATTACTCGATTACCGTTACCGTTTGCGTAGCCATTACCGTTTATTACTCCGTTACCGCTGATTGCACCGTTGCCATTTGTATACCCATTTGTGTAGCCGTTGCCAATGACTGCGCCATAACCGTTGATTGCCCCGTTACCGTTGATTGCACCATTACCGTTGCCGTTGGTGTAGCCGTTTCCGTTGCCATTACCGTTGATTAGGCCGTTTCCGTTGACATTGTTGCTGTTGATTACTCCGTTACCTCTGCGACGCCCGTTACTGTAACCATTACCGTTGATACCGTTACCATTCACACCATTACCATAGCCATTTCCGTTGACACCGTTACCATTGATACTGTTACCGTTGATCCCGTTACCATTAATACCGTTGATACCGTTACCATTTACACCATTACCAAAAACATTACCGTTGATACCGTTTCCGTTGATACCGTTACCATTCACACCATTTCCATAACCGTTACCATTGATACCGTTACCATAGATGCCGATACCGTTGACACCGTTACCGTTGATACCGTTACCGTTGACACCGTTGCCGCTGACGAGTCCAATATTGGCGTTGAGACCATAGAAACTGGGAGCGGTGGCACAGTCGAAGTTGTACCACCAGTCACACACAAAGTACTGTTGGTTGAAAACAGTACCGTTGGGACAAAGAAAGGAATCCATACGTCCATCAGCTTGGCAGATGTGGAAGACCTGTGGAGATAGTAGTAGTAGTAGTAGTAGTAGTAGTGGTGGTGGTGGTGGTGGTGGTGTGGTGGTAGTAGTAATAGTGTGGAAAACCTGTGGAAATAGTGTAGTAGTAGTATTAGTAGTAGTAATGTGTAAGGCCTGTGAAAATACTGTAGTAGTAGTAGTGGTAGTAGTAGTAGTAGTAGTGTGGAAGACCTGTGGAAATATTGTAGTAGTAGTAGTAGCTACGGTTGTGATGGTGGTGGTGGTGGTGGTGGCAATAGTAGTAGTAGTAGTAGTAGTAGTAGTTGATGTAGTAGTAGTAGTAGAAATATAAACGTATTAGTAGTAGTAGTAATGGTAGGAGGAAGAGGAGAAGGAGGAGAAGAGGGGGGAGGAGGAGATAAAGAAGAACAAGAACAAGAAATAGGCCTAGTAGTAACAGCAGAATTAGAGGCAGTAGTAGTAGTATAGAAGAAGATGAGAAGAAGAAAGAGGAAGAGGAGGAGGAAGAAGAGAAGAAGAAAGAGGAGAAGTAGTAATAGTGGCAGAATGGAAGTGGTAGTGGAAGAAGAAAAAGAAGTATTAGTAGTAGTAGAAATCGGTAAGGAAGAAGCCCCAGTCATCACCTTCGGCATACCGGAAGATGGCATTAAAAGGTAATTAGGTAGGTCAGGGAGATCGACCGTACTGTTTAGAAATCAAGGTTGAAGATGCAAGAGAAAGTTGATATATACGTGTCATGACTGCGAACTCTCTGCCTGATTTTAAAGTTAATGTAATTCGTGGATGAGAGGCAGATTTCACCAAAGGGAGGCTGATTTATGGCCAAAGTGAGAGAGAGGGGCATGTTTTTCAGTACTCTAGCTCATTTCTTTCAATTTTCAATGCCCAAGGACTGAAGGCTATATTGCAAAGCTTTTTATCTTGTGATGTACTTGTAGATTTCACCAGAAAGAGCATTGTCTGGTCAAAGTGAGGGAGAATGGAATGTCTTTAAGTAAGCTAGCTCACTTCCTTCACATTCCAATGCACAAGGACTTCAGAATGTATTGGACAGTAGTATTGGTGTAATGTTTGGGGTCATTTTGAACTCAGACGGAACTGGACATGAGGCAGTTTTTGGTGTCTTCATCTCCTCAAAATCTGTCCTTTGAGAGGCAAAATGCTAATAACTCATAGAAGCAGATTTCCATTTGAAAGCAAGCTCCTCTAACCACAACGTATAGGAGTGAAACCTGCTAATTTTTACCCCAATGATGAGGAGCAAACGTCCTACATCACAGATTGTTATTAAAATTTGTTGATATTTTTACTTTCCTTCTCGTGATAACTTATTATAGCCTAGCCTACCCTGGGTGTAATATCAGCTTGGTATTCATGGACCTGTGTATTGGGGTAGCTAACCCGGGTGTACTGAAGGAACTGGCTAAATATACACACCCTAGACAGTAAGCATAATAGTGTACCCTCATGCTACACCCAGATTGCAGGGGATTGTTGGTGTAGGAAAATTGGAAATAGTGTCGGGAGAGGTGTATCGGCGCTCCTATACCCAGTGTAGTGAAAAGCCTAGCTAAGTACCATGAAGAACTCCCATAAGTATATAGTACCATGAATAAGTGCATAATGGTATCGTGAAGGGGTCTAGCCTAAGATACTACCATGAAAAAGCCTTAGTACCGTGAAGGAATGCACAGATGGATCATGAAGGGGCTAACATCAATAACTACCATGGAGACCTCCCATGATATAGTACCATGAAGGAGTGTAAAAAGGAATGAACAGTATATACAATGGTAAAAAGCTGCATTCATCCTTACATGACAGACATGGTTGCAGTGTCTGGGAAGGTGAATGTAGTGAAGTAAAGGACTGAGTAACTATTATAGTGGATGCGAGGGGTCGTACTGTGACAGATTTCGTTCCCCATCTTCCTCAGCTATTTATTTAGCCTCTTGTTGCTATGAGCCTTCATGGGCATCAATAGTAGATCTTAAAACCTCATTAGTAATGTATGAGGGAAGAATTCTTAATGAAGCATGACATGAAGCCTGAAGTAGGATGTGAAGGTAGGAGTAGAGTAGTGTGTGTTGGAGCAGGTGAACCCGGTGGACTGCAGGACTGTACTATGATACATGAAGACTTACACAGTAGATACAGTGCCAGGACATAATATCTCACAGTATTTTCACCTGACATCCGGCATCGTATGGTATAATTACTGATAAAGGCGTGCTGCAGTGAAAAGACTTAACTGTCATGAAGACCTAAGAGTGTTGATACAGTGCCAGGACTTACACAGTAGATACGGTGCCATCCAGTTTCCAGGGCGGCGTCAACATAACTCCCGGGTACCTGTGTGTTGGAGCAGGTAAACCCGGTAGACTGCAGGACTGTACTATGACACCTGAGGACTTACACAGTAGATACGGTGCCACAAAACAGTAAATCACCGTAACTTCTCACCTGACATCCAGCTTCCGGGGTGGCGTCGGCATAATATCCGGGCACCTGTGTGTTAGCGCAGGTGAAGCCGGTCAGCGGGACGGAGGCGAGGATGGGATAGTCCACGCCTGCAACGCCGCCCGCCCCGATGGCAGAGCTCAACGCGGTGATGGGGTCCACGAAGCCGTTGATCCCATTACCGTTGATGCCGTTGATTCCGTTGATACCGTTACCATTGATACCATTGATCCTGTTGATGCTGTTACCTTTGTGACCGTTTGTGAAGCCATTACCGATGCTTGTTCTACCGTTACCGTTGATGGCACCGTTTCCGTTAGCGTACCAATTACCGTTGATGGCACCGTTTCCGTTAGTGTACCCATTACCGTTGATTGCTCCATTGCCATTGATGACACCGTTGCCATTACCGTTGACAGCTCCGTTGCCGTAAGAGTAACCATTACCATACACAGCTCCATTACCGTTGATTGCACCGTTACCATTGATTGCTCCATTGCCATTACCGTTGATAACTCCGTTACCGTTGGTGTAGCCATTACCTTTACCGTTGATGAGTCCGTTACCGTTGATTGCTCCATTACCGTTGATTGCTCCGTTACCGTTGACTGCACCATTACCGTTGATTACTCCGTTTCCGTTACCAATACCGTAAAAATAACCGTTACCGTTACCGTTGATTGCCCCGTTACCGTTGATTGCCCCGTTACCGTTGATTGCTCCGTTACCGTTGATTACACCATTACCGTTCATGTTAGTATAGCCGTTACCACTGATTACTCCGTTACCGTTAACTGCACCATTACCGTTGATTACTCCGTTTCCGTTACCAATACCGTAAAAATAACCGTTACCGTTACCGTTGATTGCTCCATTACCATTGATTGCTCCGTTTCCGTTACCAATGCTGCTAGAATAGCCGTTACCGTTAATTACTCCATTACCGTTGCCGTTGATTATACCGTTTCCGTTGCCGTTAGTATAGCCGTTACCGTTGATTACACCGTTACCGTTGCCGTTAGTATAGCCGTTACCGTTGATTACACCGTTACCGTTGCCGTTAGTATAGCCGTTACCGTTGATTACACCGTTACCGTTGATTACTCCGTTACCATTACCGTTGATTGCTCCGTTACCAATGGTTGCTCCATTACCGTTAAAGCCACTGCCGTTTGCGCCATAACCATTAACAGCACCGTTGCCATTTCCGTTGATCTCGTTGATTCCGTTGCCATTTCCGTTGATTCCGTTACCGTTGCTTGGCGGTAGGTAGGTATTCTGAGCCAGACACGCTCCCAACAGGGCTGAGAGAGAGAGAGAGAGAGAGAGAGAGAGAGAGAGAGAGAGAGAGAGAGTAAACAACAGTGCTAAATATACGCAAAATATAATAATAATAATAATAACAATAATAATAATAATAGTAGTAGTAGTAATAATAGTAGTAGTAGTAGTAGTAGTAGTAGTAATAGTAATAGTAGTAGTAGTAGTAGTAGTAATAATAGTAGTAGTAGTAGTAGTAGTAATAGTAGTAGTAGTAGTAGTAGTAGTAGTAGTAGTAGTAGTAGTAATAATAATAGTAGTAGTAGTAGTAGTAGTAGTAGTAGTCAATCAATCAATCAATCGTCTTTATTTCGTATCTCGTGATACATAAAATATAATACATTTCATCATCATAAATACTATAGATACTCCTTTACAATTGAATTTAATAAAATATTTACAATAAATAAATCCTTAACAGTCAGATCGAGGAGTTGATCCAATTTCATTGATTTAAAAAAAAAAAAAAAAAAAAAACTAAATCCAATATATACAATTTGCATACCAACACATTCAATATCAACTGTTATACATCTTTTTCGAAATTTACATTAACTCCACACCACTTATTTCCTCATGGTTCTGCACCCACTGAATTCTGGCATTTATAATGTCCACAGAGTTATCCAATATATCAATCTCATATTTATCATAAAAATATTTCAATAAACGAGGAACATGGTGACCAGAGGACTGATAAAATAACCTAAAAACCGCATTATTCTTTCTACTTAGGGCTTTACAATACCTAGCTTGCACTAGGGCAACATGGTGTCTAAGTAAAAGTAGTCCTGCTGCCTTGGATATACTATGATTACTTATTAATCTTGGGACATTATATATTTTCTTAAGAGCATTTGCAAATGCACTTTCAAAGCTTCTGAATACATTGCTTTTAAGCATATCTTTCATATTCCAAATACTTAAACCATAGTCAGGGACACAGTATGCTTTAAACAAATACAGTAACGTCTGTGCATTAACGTTCTTAAATTTTCTAATTACTGAATTAAATTTAGCATAAAATGAGTTCAATCTGAAAGAAATATCTTGATTATCTGAAAAGTTGTCTTGAAATACATGGCCTAAATATTTGTATTCATTTACCACTTCATAACAATTTAAATAACGGATACCTTGTGCCTGTTTCTTATTATGTTGAAATATAACAATTTTTGATTTATCATTGTTAATTCTTAAATTCAGACTATTAATATTCTGTTCAAATATATCACACAAATATAGAATATGCTCTTCACTATCAGCTAGTAATGCTATATCATCAGCATATGCAATTGCATTCAATCTAACAACCCCAAGGCAGCAACCCACATCTGTTTCCGTCAGGGTTTTTAAAACATTATCTATGTACAGTTTAAAAAGTAAAGGAGAAAGAACTCCTCCCTGCCTCACTCCTTTATTAATTATATGATACATTCCTTTACTCCCATTCCATGTAATTCTTGCTAACTGGTTTCTTAAATATCTCATTAAAGTTAATGTTAAGTCAGGGGGAACTCCTTTATCCAGTAAAATATGACCCAATTTAAAATGATCAACATTATCAAAGGCCTTTGATAGATCCATAAAAGCTATGTATGATTTTCTGCCTCCTTTTGTATATGACCTAATGGTTTCTTTTAATAAAAAACAAGCATCTCTTGTAGACATTCCATTACAGAAGCCAAATTGTTTGGAATCAAAAAATACACTCTCACTTAAAATATTTAAAAAATGAAGTTCTAAAATTTTTAAAAGACAAGATAAAACCATTACTGGTCTATAGTTAGCAGAGTCCGCTGCATTACCCTTCAGATCTTTCATTATGGGAGTGATATCACCCTTTAACATTTCAACAGGTATGTAACAATGAGTAAAACAACTGGTGATAAAATGTGTTAAAATATTTAAAACTCCACTGAAGCATGCTTTAGTAAAAAAGAATGTAATCCATCATGCCCTATTCCATCATTCAATGACTTAATTAACACAGAAAGTCTTTCAACTGATATGCATATATGAAACTTTCTTTTAATTTTCCACCTTTCTTTCAAAACTGTGAGAAAGGAGTCCTCTTCATCACCACTACTAACATCTCCAACTCCTCTGAGCATTCTTCCATTAAAAATGTTTATTATTTCCTTATCATTACTGGTCCCATCAACTACTTTGGATGACCTTATTTTATTACTTTGTTTCTTGAGGAAGCTGAAAGTTAATGTAAACAAAAGTAAAGTTATGGTGTTTGAGAGGAATGAAGTCACTGAGTGTGCAGTGAGGTTGGATGGTGAGGATATGGAGAATGTGAGTGCATTCAAGTACTTGGGTAGTGTGATGAGTAAGGATGGAACTTTGGGGGATGAAGTAAATGAAAGGGTACAGCAGGGAAGGAAGGTTGTTGGTACACTGAAAGCAGTGATGAGAAATAGGGAGGTGAGTATGGAAGTTAAGAAGTCACTGCATGATGGTGTTGTGATCCCTACCCTGACGTATGGAAGCGAGGCGTGGACCTTGCAAGAAGGGAACAAGTCAAGAGTGAGAGCAGTGGAAATGAGTTACTTGAGAGGAGCATGTGGAGTGACGTGGAGGGACAGGTTGACGAATGAAGAAGTGAAGGAACGTTGTGGGGTAGATGTGGATGTGGTTGAAAAGATTAGGAGAAATACACTGAGGTGGTTTGGACATGTGGAGAGGATGGAGAATGAAAGACTGACTAAGAGGGTGTATGTAGGTGAGGTGGAGGGAGGGAGAGGGAGGGGTAGACCGAGGATGAGGTGGAGGGATGGAGTTGAGAGGTATATGAGGGAGGGGGGGGTGAGCTGGGGGGAGGGGAGTCAAATGGTGGGTGACAGAGTGACTTGGAGGCGTTTTGTCTGCGGCCACCCTTTGCGGGATTAGGGCGTCGGGCTATAGATAGATAGATAGATAGTTTCTTGATTTCTTTCCAAAAGGCTGTCATATTCTTATTTAAGAATTTTTCTTCCACAGCCTTTGATCTTTCACTAATTTCTTCCTTCTTGCACTTAGAGAGTGCTAATTTAAATTCTTTCCTACTACCAACCATCTTCATGTACTCCTTTGAATTTCTTTCTTTTCCCTTTTTCAACCATTCCATGTAGTCACAGCGTGATCTCTCATACAGTGTTTTAACATTTCTATTCCAACCAGGAATAATTCTGTGTTTATTTTTTCTTACCCTCATACCCTTATATTTCTTAGTACGAGATGATAATGAAGAAATCAGTTGCTCATAAAAAATATCAAGTTCTTGTATATGATGCTTACGCTGGCATCCAGTAACCTGGCAACTTAATGTTTCAAGAGCAATTAACCTTGTCAAATCATTATTAACATCTTTTTCTATTGTTTTAATATCATCAGCACTTAGGCTGTTCCAATTTAAAAAGTCCTCACTAACACTTGTTTCTCCCTGGCAAAATGTACTAAGGCATTCTTCAGGGCAATTTATGTACATACATACAACCATTGGTAAATGGTCTGATCCAATAAAAGAATATAACACCTGTATATTAGAAATTATAACATTTTTGGAATCTCTACCTATAATATGGTCTAACCATTTTGTGTAGGAGTTGTTGTAAGGAATAAATGTAAATGTGTTAATATCAAGCATATCATAATCAAAACATTTCAGGTCATTTCTCCCAATAAAATTGATAAGATTATTCCATGCTCTACCTATAAATGGGTCTGCATTAAAATCTCCTAAAAAATACACATTATCATAGCTATAATTAATTAAAACCTGCTCCAACTTACTCAGTGACTCCAAATAAAGTTCAAGGGTGACATCCACCCAAACATCACTTTTTACATATACATTTACCAGTAATACTGTGAAACCTCTCACTGACATTTCCAAAATTATCATATTTGCTTCAAGAGATATAACTTTAACTTGAAAGGAAGCATTCTTTTTCCACAGACAAACAAGCCCTCCCTCACATCTTCCTCTAAATGATTTAACTGATTTCTCTGAATAGCCAGCAGCAGATCCCACACCCATATACCTTTCATCAATAAAAGCAATATCTCCTAGCCTATCTTCTTTAAGAAATGATTCTTGCAAAAAAATAACATCATAACTTCCATCTGCAAGTGAGCGCACCACATCTATGATTTTCCTTAATGAACAACAGTTGTAAGTACAAATAGTAATATCCATAATGATGTAGGGTACAGTATCATGCTTCTCTAAACTACAATATTAAAAATGCACAGGAAAAAAAATAAAATGAAGCTTAAAAGTACCAGAAAAAAGTCCAGTAAAAAAATAAAAAAATAAATAAAACTCCTATCTAAAATTATGCTATGAAAGAAAAAATATAAAAAAGAAAGGTTCAATATAGGATGATAAAAACTGAAGCAAAAGGAGGCAGATAGTGAAAAAAAAATATATATAGATATATATATATATATATATATATATATATATATATATATATATATATATATATATATACAGTATATATATATACATATATATACACATATATATACACATACACAGACACATACACATATATACATATACACACATACATATACATATACATACACATATACATACATATACATACACATACACATATATATGTATATAAAACTCCTATAATAAAATACCAAAAGATTAAAAAATATGCAATAAAATAATAAAGTCTAAGATATTCTGTAACCATAAAATACCCACAGTATAACAAAATGCAAAAGTACACAGTAATGTTAAAAATACTATACACAGTAGTCAGTAAATCAACTGAAGACAAAAGTCAAGATAATAAAAAATATTAAAAGTTGTAGACAGTAAAAAAAAATATCTATATATAAGTATCTAAATCGAATCTTTGTTTAAGGTCCCCCTAGACTTATTATAAAACTTATCTAAAACAATGTCCTCTGGCCATAAATCTCCGTTAAATAATTTATCTCTATCTGTAGCTCGTACAGTAATCTTATAAGCATGGAACTCCTCTGATCTAATTTGCAGTTTCTCAATGTTTATTACAGAAATATTAAAAACACTATAAATAAAATTCTTTATACTGTCAACAGAGACTTGTTTATCTACCCTCCCCAAGAATACATCCAAAGTTTTTTTCACTGCTTTAATATCATGCCCACCACTCTTCATTGAGCCTGTTACACCTCTAAACTGAGGTCTTTTCATTCTAGGTCTTCTTCTCTCAACAAGCTGCCACTCACCAAGTTTATCATCACTGGTATTATTCATGGTCTGCTTTTGAAATTGCTTTGCTTCCTGTCCAGTAACATTATTATCACTCTCTTTTCTCAGTTGTGATCTTTTTATTTTGGTTATTGCCCCAGTAGTGGAGTCTGTGACAGGCATATTAGGAGTGCTTGTCCACCAACTTTCTGTCACACCTCTTCCCTTACTCCCTGCATCACACAGTCCACCACCTTCCCTGCCCATCATACCAGATAACTCTTTACTCTCCCTTTCTGCTCCACTTAACACTCCCCTACTTTTCTCACAAACACTTATCTCTTGCCTCCTCTCTACTAACATAGGCCCATCATCCTCACCATGAATTCTGCCAGATTTGCCTCCATCCATCTCTGGTCCCACCACAGCCCCAGCATCCCTCACCTCCTCCACCAACTCAGGCCGCACCCCCACATCCTGCTCCACCACCACCTTCCTTGCCGTACCCACCCCTGCTACTGCTGCTGCATAATTAAGAACAGGATCTGTACTATTTTCCGGCACCTTCATATGTTTGGGTAAGTTCACACCTAAATCCGCCATTCTCAAGGAATCCAGATTATCTATTATGTGAGCATCTTCCATAGTTAAATCTTTGGCTGCTTCCTCCATACCATTAATAGCATAAGTAAACTTACTTCTTAAGTCCTTCATATCCATCTTAATTATCCTAACTGCATCAGCAGTATTACAGACCTCTGACTTAATATCTAAAATTTTTGGCAGCAACTCATTTATTTTAGTAATATCCTCAGCTAAGGATCTTAGCATTGGGCCAAATATTTCTAAACCTATTGGTGGCATTCTTTTATGAGAATCAGTTACATATTTCAAATGTTTGTTCTTCTTTACTGCCTTCTCATACAAATCAAACACATCCCTTAGGTCTTTCTTTTTCTTCTCCGGATCTCTCCTCCACGATATATCAGTTTTCAATATATTACACAAGAGTTCCTTGCTTTTCTTAATCTCTTCATGAGAATAAAATGCTAAAGCTATTTCAAAAAGAGAATCATGGGGGTAATCACTCTTTCCTGAGTTTATCAGACACAGTAAGCTGTTGACTATAATATTTTCTTCCTCCATATTTACTTGTTGGCAACTCACATCGCTGCCATGACAACCAACAAAGAAAATGGGAAGCACTAAGTTTTCAAACCACCATATGTTATCTATATTCTTCACTCTCTTTCAAAGAATACCGTTGATTCCAACAACAGATGCTTGAAAAACAATACCTTGAGCATTGATGGTAGTAAAAGAACTTCAGTCTGCCATTCGAAGAAATTTATATCCCGCTGTTGGCCGTCTCCAAACCTCCACATCCAGTCAGGACCCGGGATGACATAAATACTTCGGAAATCTCCCCTCAGCTCACATCTCCTCACATCAGACACGGGATGCTTACAGACTGTACCTTCATAAATCTGTTCTGCACTACAGAACTGATGTGGAACAGCAGTGTAATGCAATAAATGCTTGCAAACACAGAGAACTCCTCCTGCCAGCTGCTGCTGCTCCCGGTATAATAGTAGTAGTAGTAGTAGTAGTAGCAGTAATAGTAGTAGTAGTAGTAGTAGTAATAGTAGTAGTAGTAGTAATAGTAGCAGTAGTAGTAATAGTAGTAGTAGTAGTAATAGTAGTAGTAGTAGTAGTAGTAGTAGTAGTAGTAATAATAGTAGTAGTAGTAGTAGTAGTAGTAGTAGTAGTAGTAGTAATAGTTGTAGTAGTAGTAGTAGTAGTAGTAGTAGAGGTCAGGTACTGAAAGGCGTCTGGCCATAGAGAAACAGATCAATAGAGATTATACCTAAGGCGTCTGGCGATAGGTAGATAGATAGATAATTAGGGCGTCTGGCGATAGATAGAGAGGATACTGAGAACGTCTGGCTATAGATTGATAGAGATGGTATAGGGCGTCTGGCAATAGAGATGCTGCGCAGGGCGTCTGGTAATAGATAGATAGCAATGAAACTATATGGTGTCTGGCAATAGATAGATAGATAGATAGGTTGATAGACAGAGTTAAACTGAACTTCACAACTCCTCACTATAAATATCCCCCTCCAAACAAGAAAAAGAAAATGAAAAGAAAAACGGTGTCGAGAGCAAGGAAGATGGTCCAGCTAAATGTATTTCTAAAACTTTTAAATTCTCGTCTATAAGTCCTACAGGCTACTGTGAGTACAAGCTGGATGTGCTAAATGTACTACCGCTTCCCCTAAGACCAGGAACAAGTGCGCACGAGTGTACATCCCCTGCCAGTGGCCAGGAACAAGTGTACACTAGTGTACATCCCCTCCCAGTGGCCAGGAACAAGTGCACACGAGTGTACATCCCCTCCCAGTGGCCAGGAACAAGTGTACACTAGTGTACATCCCCTCCCAGTGGCCAGGAACAAGTGCACACGAGTTTACATCCCCTCCCAGTGGCCAGGAACAAGTGCGCACGAGTGTACATCCCCTCCCAGTGGCCAGGAACAAGTGCACACGAGTGTACATCCCTTTCCAGTGGCCAGGAACAAGTGCACACGAGTATACATCCCCTCCCAGTGGCCAGGAACAAGTGCACACGAGTGTACATCCCCTCCCAGTGGCCAGGAACAAGTGCACACGAGTGTACATCCCTTTCCAGTGGCCAGGAACAAGTGCACACGAGTGTACATCCCCTCCCAGTGGCCAGGAACAAGTGCGCACGAGTGTACATCCCCTCCCAGTGGCCAGGAACAAGTGCACACGAGTGTACATCCCTTTCCAGTGGCCAGGAACAAGTGCGCACGAGTGTACATCCCCTCCCAGTGGCCAGGAACAAGTGCACACGAGTGTACATCCCCTCCCAGTGGCCAGGAACAAGTGCACACGAGTATACATCCCCCTCCCGTGACCCCGAACAATTGAGCTCGCTTGTACATCCTCAGAAACAGTTGAGCGTGAGTGTAGTTCTTCCCCCTCCCCTCCACCACCACTACAGTTACCACCTCGCATTTAAGTGGCTGGATTGACCCGGAAGAGTGGCTTAACTAGGAACAGTGAAATGGCTGTCTGTCGTTGTGGTCGGGGGGGTAATAGAGACGCCTAGGGAGTCTTGTGTCCTGTCCACTCACACACAAAGTCAAGCTGAAAAAACGTAGAGGGTTAGAGCTAGCTTATTTTAGAGTTAGAGCTGGGTTAGGTTTGGCTCATACAGTATAACAGCTAATAAGAACATATTTATCATTATAGTAACAGGTATATTTTTGGATGCTGCCTAAAGGTAATATATAACTA
Organism: Coenobita brevimanus; assembly: GCF_032717465.1. Lineage (NCBI taxonomy): Eukaryota > Metazoa > Arthropoda > Malacostraca > Decapoda > Coenobitidae > Coenobita > Coenobita brevimanus. The sequence continues at coordinate 23,441,175 of NC_137031.1, forward strand.
AGCAATATTTAATTATAAACTTAATGAGTCCAAGGGCAAAGAAAAGTGTGGCATATATTATCGCTATACTTGAAAATATACTGTACAGTCTTACATGTAAAATATATTATGCTTATCTCCCTGTCTATCTGCCTGTCTACCTATCTATCTATCTAAACATTAATCCATTTTCTTACCAGCAAATATCAGCTGCCTCGTTATCTTAGCCATGTCTTCTTCGAGGACGACTTGAGGGTAAACTAAAGCTCAAGATGGAGAACCAGCCACCAGTGTAGGCAATTAATGGGATGGGGAGCTTTGGGGAGAGGAGCAGGTAGTTGCGATAGGAGAGGAGGGGAGCTGAAGACTATGCCTGGAAAGGAGAGCGTGCGCCTTATATAATGACTGTGAGGACCTCGGCAGTGACGCAATATCTCTCAGTGGAGGGAAAGGAGGGAAGATGGGGTGGAGGGAGGGAGAGAGGAAGAGCAAAGTATAAAGGAGGAATGAAAGCAAGTACTGACAACACGATAGATAAACAGGGCTGGATAGATAGAAGAAGGGAAAGATGGAGGGCAATAGATAAAGGAGGAATGAGGACAAGGACTGATAACGATAGATAAACAGGACTGGATAGATAGAAGGAGGGAAAGACAGAGGGCAATAGATAAAAAAGGAATGAGAGCAAATATTGATAACAAAATGGATGGAGTGAAGAGGAATGGGAAAGACAGAGAGCAAAGGGGAATGAAAAATGGAAAGCAAGATTGGATAATGACTGAGGTTAAGAAATAGGAGAATTTGGATGATGGCAGGAGAGAGAGAGAGAGAGAGAGAGAGAGAGAGAGAGAGAGAGAGAGAGAGAGAGAGAGAAGAAAAAATGGAGGAAGGCAGAAAATAAAGCAAAATCAAGAACATGAAAAACAAGATAAAATAATGTTACTTTGATAAGGAGAGTATTTTTCAGTTACAACAGGATACTTTGCAGTCACATTGATTGGCTTAGAATACTTTGCACGTCTAGAAGTAATATATACATGTAGTACATATTACATCTTAGTTTACTTAGTGTTATTAATAGCACATTGATATGGAAATAGTTTGCCTCAATATTATGCAAGAAATTACACGAAGGCCTCCAGCACTGTGAGGGGTAAAGATTTTTTTATATTTTTTTTCCAGTTCAGTAAAGTCAATAGGTTTTAGTCGGAACAGAATCCACAATTAGACTCCCTTACTTCCATATAGCACACCTCTTGGCTTTCAGAATTCCTTTATTTCCCCGAACTGCCTCTCTTTGCAACTCGCTTCCCCAGATCAGTGTCCCCCCGAACTCCGACCTACAGGACCTCAAATCCACCTGTTGTAGATGTTTTAATGAATGGAGGACACCTGTATTCTGGTATATGGATTCTTAAAGTCTGTTTCTCCTACCTCTATTTATCTTCTGTAAAAAAAATAAATATATCAAATGGGCTTTTTTTTTTTTTTTTAAAGAGTGTGCCTATGATATCTGATTTTGTGCTGAGGACAAGGACAGCAAAACAACCTAGCCTTCCTCGATGATGATGATGATGATGATGGTGATGATGATGATGGTGTTGGTGGTGGTGGTGGTGGTGATGATGACGATGATAATGATGATGATGATGATGATTGTGATGATGATTGTGATGATGATGGTGATGATGATGGTGGTGGTGTTGGTGATGATGATGATGATGATAATGATGATGATGATGAGGATGATGAGGATGATGATGGTGACAGTTGGTAGTGGTAGTGATGATGATGATAAAGGTGATGATGATAATGCTGGTAATGGTACTGATGATGATGATAATGATGATAATGATGACGATGAAGGCCTGAAAGTGCGAGGAGTGGAAGATTAACACAACCAATGAAATGCATAAACAAAGTACGCCAAAGATAAACAGAAAATGGAAACGAGATTTGCATATTAACGAAAGTAATTTGCAAGATAGGCAAATAGGGAAGTGATAGAATGGAGCAATAGATAGAGGGGAAACAAGGCCTAACTATACTCGTTTCACCCTGACTTGGCCCAAACTTGCCATCTCTCCATCTTGTTTACATTGGGAACAAAGTATAAGTGACAGAAGATGTATAAGTGACATAATTAGCGATGGTGTTTTGTTTCCCTGATTGGCCTCAGTTGTGGAGTTTATAGCAATAGATTAAAGCTAGAATACGGTACTAGTCACGAAGAAGTGCTGTGGAATGGATATAGAATCGTAGTAATATATTTTACTACAGAAATTGGCAACAAAACAACAACAACAACAAGAGAGAGACGAATATCCTGGCTTAAACTGAAAGCCGGAAACCAACTATAGTGCATTCATTTTAACTTGGCCCAAAATTTTTCCTCCATTGGCAGCTTATTTTCTTTAGTTCAGGGTCAGAATAAGGCAGTATTGCGGCTCTACATCCTTCCCAGTGTACTTCTTCGTGACTATTCTCCTCTTCTCTCACTACGCCTAAAATTTCCATCTCTCCATCTTGAATGCTGAGATGTAGCAATAGTTTAACACGAGATTATGATGCTATACTCTTTTCACCTTCACTTGGCCCAGATTTATCGTCCTGTTGCATCACATTGTCATTCTACAAGTGCTCTACATCTGTTCCACAGCACTTCTTTGTGACTAGCATCATATTCTAGTGTTGATCTCTTTCTACAGCTCAGTTCGAGATGGCGGGAAGGCAGTTATTTTTATCTCCTCTGGTTCATTCACTTTTACTTGGCTTAGATTTTCGTCCTTTTTGCAACCTGTTTCCCTTAGCTAATTTTCAGAAGCTACTAATTTGGCTCCACAGCTTGTCCACAGCACTTCTTCGTGACTAGTATCATATCCTATTCATAATCTCTTGATATAAAGCAATGTTCAAGATGAAGACACGGGAATTTATCGTCTATGCTCCGTTCACTTTTACTTGGCCTAATGCTTGCCGTAAAACAACTAACTCAGAGACAAACAAATAAGTAAATAAAATGTACACCCATCCATCCATCCATCCATCCATACATACATACACACATCCGCCCCTCTCCCGGTGACGACTCGAGGTGCCTGGAACAACCGTCTGTCTCTCTTCTTCATTTCTGCAACATTCGCGGCCTTTCCTCTAACTTTCGCTCTGTTGAGCACCACCTCTCCTCCTCTAAACCTCACCTTCTTTTTCTAACGAAGACTCAGCTGTCTGAGGCAACTGACAGCAAACCCTTTTCTGTATCCTCCTACTTTCTCTATACTCATTTCAAAGCCAAAGGTGGCTGTTGTGTATATATACGCAACGACTTATCTTGCTCTCGTGTTCCTGAACTCGATTCTTCTGAATTCTCTACACTCTGGCTTCGGCTTTCCTGTCATTCTCTGACTAAATATATCTGTGCTGTTTACTTATCCCCTATTTCTACTGACTATCAAAAATTCTTCGACTATCTTACTTCTACGATGGAACACATTCTATCCATTTCTTCTTTCTCTGAAATCTCCATTCTAGGAGATTTCAATGATCACCACCACCTTTCGCTCTCCTCTCCTTTCACTGATCCACCTGGTGAACAAGCCTACATCTTTTCTATCCTTAATGACCTAGAGCAGCTTGTACAGCACCCTACCCGTATCCCTGACCGCCTTGGAGAGAGCCCCAACATACTTGACCTCTTCCTCACAACTAATCCTTCTGCTTACTCTGTTAATCCTTTCTCTCCGTTGGGCTCCTCCGATCACAACCTTATTACCTTAACCTGTCCTATCACTCCGGTACGGCCTGTGAACCCTCCAGGGAAACGTCGTCTGTGGCATTTTGGAGCCGCGGACTGGGAGGCCCTCAGGCAGTACTTCTTTGATTTTCCCTGGAATGATTATTGCTTCCATGGCCAGGAGCCATCTGAGTGTGCCTTGCACATTACGGAGGCTATTCTCTCGGGCATGGAAGCATACATTCCTTTCTCATATCCTTTGACTAACGCAAGAAAGCCTTGGTTTAATCATGCTTGTTTTAATGCTGTCTGCACAAGGAGAGGGCCTACAAAAGGTACCGGAGCCAACCCACCCCTGAATCACATCATCTTTACGTTTCTGCCCGGAATCGTGCTAAGTCTGTTCTTCGCTCTACTAAAAATAATTTCATCCATACCAAATGCTCTCAACTCTCCAACTCGAATTCTTCCCGCTCCTTCTGGCACCTTGCCAAAAATCTTTCTAACAACTTTACTTCATCATCCTTCCCTCCTCTTTTCTACTCTGATGGTTCTGTAGCTATTTCTTCTACTGATAAAGCAGATCTCTTCGCACAGACTTTCTCCTCCAATTCCACCTTAGACGATTCCGGTGCTGTTCGTCCATCTCTTCCCCCCTCTGACTTCCTCATGGCTGACATTAAAATTTCTTCAATTGATGTATTTTCTGCCATTACTGGCCTCAGTACTAACAAGGCATATGGGCCTGATGGGGTCCCTCCTGTTGTTCTCAAGAACTGTGCTTCTGTGCTTACACCCTGCCTAGGCAAACTCTTTCGCCTTTGTCTGTCAACTTGTACATTTCCTTCTTGCTGGAAGTTTGCTCTCATTCAGCCAGTCCCAAAGAAGGGTGACCACTCCCAACCCTCCAACTATTGTTCAATTGCTTTAACGTCCTGTATTTCAAAAGTTTTTGAGTCAATTCTCAATAGAAAAATTTTAAGGCATCTTTCCTATCACAACCTTCTTTCCGATCGTCAGTACGGGTTCCGTCAGGGACGCTCCACTGGCGATCTTCTCACCTACCTTTCAGACTCCCGGTCATCCTCCTTTTGGGACTTTGGCGAAAGCTTTGCCATTGCACTTGACATCTCAAAGGCTTTCGATCGAGTCTGGCATAAATCTTTAATTTCCAAACTGCCCTCCTACGGTTTCTATCCTTCTATCTGTGCCTTCATCGCTAGCTTCCTTTCTGGTCGTTCTATAGCCGCTGTTGTAGACGGCCATCGTTCTTCTCCTAGATCTATCAACAGTGGTGTTCCTCAGGGCTCTGTCCTATCACCTACTCTCTTCCTTTTATTCATCAATGATCTTCTAAGCTGTACATCTAACCCTATCCACTCATACTCTGATGACTCCACCCTTCACCTTTCCATTCGGTTCCTGCAACGCCCATCTCAACAGTTACTTCAACAAACAAGTTGATGAGGCTATGGCACACCTAATGTCTGACTTTGCTCGTATCTCTGACTGGGGTAAAAATAATATGGTTGTTTTTAATGCATCTAAGACTCAGTTTTTACACCCATCAACCCGTCGAAATCTTCCACAGGTATACCCACTAATGTTTAATAATATTCAGCTTAATCCTGCATCATCCTTGAACATGCTTGGGGTTTCATTTACTCGGGACTTATCTTGGAAAGATCATATTACATCTCTTGTATCTGCTTCCAAGAGACTGGGTGTGCTAAGCCGACTCCGCTCTTTCTTTACCCCTGCACAACTGTTGACTCTATACAGGGGTTTTATCCGCCCCTGTGTGGAGTACAACTCTCATGTGTGGGGAGGCTCCCCACATACAGCTCTTCTCAATAAGGTGGAGTCAAAGGCTTTTCGTCTCATTAACTCTCCTCCTCTTACTGACTCCCTTCAACCTCTGTCTCTTCGCCGCACTGTTGCATCTTTATCTCTTTCTATAGCTACTTTAATGGTCACTGCTCCTCTGAACTGTCTGCTTGCATTCCTCCACCTCTACGACGGGCGCGTAGCACCCGTCTGGCAGCAAACTCTCATCCCTTTTCTGTCCAACTCTCTAATGCAAGAGTTAACCGTTACTCCCAGTCTTTCATTTATGCAACAGGTCAGCTCAGGAACTGTCTCCCTCTGTCTGTATACCCTTCTGCCTATGATCTCCAGTCTTTCAAACGCAGTGTGTCCAGGGATCTCAAAATGATCGGATCTTGAATTTGGCTCTCTATTGTATTTTGTTTTTCTCTTGGAGGGAACTGTAACTGCGGGCTCATGACCTTTGGTTCCTTCTTCCTGGAATAAAAAAAAAAAAATCCATCTATCTGTCCATCCACACATACACACATCCATCCATCCACACATACACACATCCATCCATCCATCCATACAGTACATACATCCACACATCCATCTATCCATCCATCCATTCATCTATCCCTTCATCCATCCAGACACACACACACCCACACACACCCAAACACACACACACACACACACACACACACACACACACACACACACATCCATCCATCCATCCATCCATACATACATACACTCATCTATTCATCCATCCATACATACACACATCCACCCTCCCATCCATCCATCCATCCATCCATACACACATACATACACACATACATCCCTCCATCCATCCACCCATCCATCCATCCATCCAACCATCCATCCAAGCAGTCATTCATACAAATATCTATCCATCCATCCAGCCATCCATCCAACCATCTATTTATACATCCATCCATCCATCCATCCACCCATCCATCCATCCACCCATCCATCCATCCAACCATCCATGCATATATCCATCCATCCATCCATCCAACCAGCCATATGAGCACCCGTTCATACAAATATCCATGCATCAATCCATCCATCCATCCATCCAACCAGCCATATATGCACCCGTTCATACAAATATCCATGCACCAATCCATCCATCCAATCATCCATCCCAGCATCCATTCATACAAACATACATCCATCCATCCAATCATCCACCCAACCATCCATTCATACACACATCTATCCATCCATCCATCCAACCACCCAAGGATCCATTCATACACACATCCATCCATCCATCCAACCATCCATACAAGCATCCATTCATACACACATCCATCCTCCATCCATCCATTCACCCATCCATCCAAGCAACCATTCATACACACATCCTCCATCCATCCATCCAAGCATCCATTCATACACACGTCCATCCATCCATCCATCCATCCAAGCATTCATTCATACACACATCCATCCATCCATCCAAGCATTCATTCATACACACATCCATCCATCCATCCAATCAACCATCCATCCAAGCATCCATTCATACACACATCAATCCATCCATCCAATCAACCATCCATCCAAGCATCCATTCATACACACATCCAACCATCCATCCAATCAACCATCCATCCAAGCATCCATTCATACACACATCCAACCATCCATCCAAGCATCCATTCATACACACATCCAACCATCCATCCAACCATCCATTCATACACACATCCATCCATCCATCCAATCAACCATCCATCCAAGCATCCATTCATACACACATCCAACCATCCATCCATGCATCCATTCATACACACATCCATCCATCCAAGCATCCATTCATACACACATCCATCCATTCATCCATCCATCCATGCATCCATTCATACACACATCCATCCATCCAAGCATCCATTCATACACACATCCATCCATCCATCCATCCATGCATCCATTCATACACACATCCATCCATCCAAGCATCCATTCATACACACATCCATCCAACCATCCATCCAAGCATCCATTCATACACACATCCATCCATCCATCCATCCATCCATCCAAGCATCCATTCATACACACATCCATCCAACCATCCATCCAAGCATCCATTCATACACACATCCATCCATCCATCCAACCATCCATCCAAGCATCCATTCATACACACATCCATCCAATCAACCATCCATACAGTGACACATTTTCCATTTCACTCCTGCTCACATCAAAACAGAAAAAATCGACCATAGAGCAAAGGAGGCAGGAAAAAAAATGAAGAAAAGAAGAAGGAAATTAGTCCGGGGGAAATATAGATCAGAGAGGAAGAGGAATATTACTGAGGCCTTGTTGTGAAATTGCTGCTGGATAACAGTACTGGGAGAGAGAGAGAGAGAGAGAGAGAGAGAGAGAGAGAGAGAGAGAGTCTTAGATAATCATAATGGAAGATTGATAGATAGATAGATAGATAGATGGATGGATGGGGAGACAGACAGACAGACAGACAGAAAGACAGACAGACAGACGGATAGATTTACACACACACACACACACACACACACACACACACACACACACACACACACACACACACACAGACTGACATTGAGTACCGGTGGATATGATGACAGATTAACAGACACACAGACAGACAGACAGAGACAGTAAGAGAGCAAGTGATAGAGCAGGAAAGGAAACGGAAGAGGAGAGAGAGAGAGAGAGAGAGAGAGAGAGAGAGGCCTCGTTATGAAAACGTTCCCACTTAACAAAGGAATGAGATTAAGGGCCCAAATCCTTCTTGCACCATTTTCTTAACCTCTGCATCACAGCCATTCATTCTCATTATCCTTAGACTTTACCATAGTTCACTTAGTCACTTACACTTTACACTTACACCTCTATCTTAAGTGGCAATACCTACAATTCACTATGTACTTAAGTGATAGTTGCTACACTTCATCACTCACGTACACTTTATACCAGTGGTTCTTAACCTATGGATCGCGACCCAAATTTGGGTCGCCAAGCCATTTGGAGTGGGTCGCCAAGAGACAAATATATTACTGATATTATTAATGTTGTATACTATTACTTTTTAAACATATTACCGTACTTGTCGATACTTCACACTTTACATTCACTCTCTCTCTCTCTCTCTCTCTCTCTCTCTCTCTCTCTCTCTCTCTCTCTCTCTCTCTCCCACGGTAGGCGATTGCATTTGGCTTAAAAAAAGATTATTACCATGCACATAACTGGGAGTAGCGTACCGGTACTGTACATTTTATATTTTAAAACTTAATCGTTTTCATTTCGGAGTAATGATGCCCAGCTCATGGCTTACGTACGGTACCGAGGTCCAGAAGACATGGAAGAGGAATTTCTGTTCTGTCGGTCATTACACACACCCACAACCAGACAAGATATTTTCAGTACTGTGGACTCATTCTTCAAGGAAGCAGGGCTTCAGTGGAATCAGTGTTTTATGTCTGTTGTGACTGTGCACCAGCAATACTGAGAGTACGTCATGGCTTCATTGCTGGAGTTAAAGAAGAAAATCCATTCGTGCAGATTGTTCACTGTCTCCTTCACCGTGAGAATCTTGCTTCTCAGGGGTTGTCACCTGAGTTACAGAGAGTGATGCAGGAAGTCATCCAGGTAGTCAGTTTCATTAATCGGGCTGTGCCCTCCAGGATCATCAGTCGGATGTGTTTTGATTTTGGTGCAGAACATGTACACGTGTTGTACCACTCTGAGGTTAGGTGGCTGTCACGAGGAAGGGTGCTCCAACGGTTGCCTGAAATGCGGAACGAGACTGAGATATTTCTAGCAAAAAAGAATCATTCACTGGCTCCAAAGATTCTCTGATTCAAAGTAGGTGATGCAAATGGCTTATCTTGCAGATATCTTAGCTGAGATTAACGCCTTGAACATTTCAATGCAAGGTCACGATCAGACATTAGTTGGGCTGTCAGAGAAGGTAACTGCATTCAAGGGGAAACTGAAGCTGTGGAAGAGTAAAACTGACACTGGGAAGACTGCGTCCTTCCATCTTTGAGTGAATTTCTGGAAGACGAAAAATTTTCTCACACCCAGGTCCAAAGCATCATTGTGGAACATATCTCCAGACTAATCGAAGAGTTTTTCACTACATTCCTGAGAATGTGATGAAATATGCCTGGGTAAGAAATCCCTTCACTATTGAAGCTGAAGACTGACCTGACGAGATTTCGAACATCAGCTACCTCCAGGAGCAGCTCATCGAGGTTCAGAATGATGAAACACTTCGTTATGATTTCAGGAAACAAAACGAATGACTGAGCTCATTCTGGATCAGAGTTTACAAAGAAAAGAAAATTCTTGGAGGTGAAGCCCTGAAAGCACTCCTTCCCTTTGCTACAACTCATCTGTGTGAGACAGGATTTTCTGCACTCATAAAGTACAGAAACCGTCTACAACCAGAGCATGACCTAAGATGCAGTCTGTCATCTAAATCACCCCGGTTTGAGAAGCTGATTGAAACTTTTCAGTGCCAGGGATCTCACTGATTATAGTACTTTATGTCTCAGACAACATCCAAAACAGTGACTCTCTCCTTAATGGTCAGAGTAAATAGGTGTATCATGAACATGAATGAATTATTTTTATTTTCTGATCTTCGATTTATTTTTTTCCTGCCAAAGTGTGTTGATATTTTAGTTCTTAGGAAGTACATATAATTAAAATGAAATTTATTTATTATGACATCAATAAAATATTGAAATATTACTTTGGTTTTAGTCACATGATATGACACATATGTTTGTTTCAGTTCTGGTGCAGAGTAAGTTTACGAGGGTTTGGGTCGCCATATAGACCATCTTATGGATTTTGGGTCGCCAAGAAAAAAGGTTAAGAACCACTGCTTTATACTAACACCTCTGTCTTAAGTAGTAGTACACACTGGCCACTTAAATCAAACATTTAAGTGACAACCCACATCCACTTAATCACGCACTTATGTGGCAAATTTAAACTTGTTCCGTGACCTATTGTAAAAAAAAAAAAAAAAAAAAAAAGAGAGAAAAGAAAAAAAGCTTCATAATTAGATGAGTGGAGTCATTCCCCCAAATTTGGACAAAAATCTAAAAAATCTAATTGACCTTATATCCTTTTCGGAACTATTCTCACGGTAGTGCGAGTGTGAGAATAGTTCCGACCATAACATAATTCAAATAGTGATTATCCGAATCTATCCAAACTTGGTGGAAGAGCTGAGAGTTATGTTTTGAGGCAACTTATTATTTTCCAGTATAATGTCTAAGATCAGTATCACAAGGCAAGGTCAGAGTTCACCTCTCTTTGTGACCTAGACAACTTCCTTATTGGTTAAAAAAAAAAATGTCTGTTTAATCATGGTTTATCCCTCAACCTTCCCACCACGTTTGATTAACATAGAATAAAAAATGTTCAAGTTATCTCATCTGGATTAAAATTTTTCCTCTTCTTGTGACCTTGATAATTAACCTATTGATCTAAAAAACTGTAGGTTTAATCATGGTCTACCTCTCAACCTTCCCACCAAGTTTGGTTAAAAATATTCAAGTTACATCATCTGGATTAATTTTTTTCCTCCTGCTGACTTTGATAATTAACCTGTTGTTCTAAAAAATTATAGGTTTAATCATGGTCTACCCCTCAACCTTCCCACCAAGTTTGGTTAAAATCGAATAAAAATTCTTCAAGTTATTCGGATAAATTTTTTCACATTAGTTTTGGTGGTGAGATATCTTTTTTTTTTTTTAAATCTAATCCCAACTGGGTGGAAGGTTGAGAGGTAGTCCATATCGAAACGTACTTTCACTTCGTCCTCATATATCCCGCAGCTTCCTCCCCTCCCTCTCCCCTTCCTTCTCCCTCCTTCCCTTTCCTTCCCCCTTCCCCACCTCCAACCTCCCCTCCCAACTCCTTACTACGCAGGTAATTGGCAGGTATGGGGGAGCCTTATACTTCACTGTCATAGCCTCTTGTGGGGGGAAAGGGGTTGCGTGTGTGTGTGTGTGTGTGTGTGTGTGTGTGTGTGTGTGTGTGTGTGTGTGTGTATTAGGTGTTATTGTTTCTATTATATATTATTTGTTTTACTGTATAATGTTGTGAGATGTAGTTAATATAATTCTCTCTCTCTCTCTCTCTCTCTCTCTCTCTCTCTCTCTCTCTCTCTCTCTCTCTCTCTCTCTCTCATTCTGGCTGTGGGTCTAGCTTTGAGTCTCTTGCTCTCACTCTTTCTCTTCCTCTCACTCTCACTCTCACACTCCACATTCCCTCCTTTCACCCTTCCTTCCTTTTCTTCCTCCCTCCTTCCCTCTCTCCTTCCTTTCTTCCTTCCTTCCTTCCTTCACTCCATCATAACATCAAAACTAAACCAACAGATCGGTATATAAGCGACCAAACACAAGCCCGTCTGTTTACAATTTGTCAGGCGTTCGTGTAGTTGCAAATTGATCAATCCGGATTCCTTTGCGCATCCAGACGAGATGTGGGAATTGAAAGTTGACTGCTTAGAATTGCTAGACACAGGTGAGTGAGAATCAGGCATAGAACCGAGATTGATAGTGGAAAGAGATGTGGAGTGTATTAAGTATGCTTGGGTATGTGGAGAGAATGGGACATGAGGGAATGACTAGGAGAGTATGAGCGAGTTGTTGGGAAGGAGGGGAAGAGGGAGACCGAGGATGAGATAGAGGGATGATTTGGAGAGGTGTATGGGTCAGGGGATTTGGAGAGGTGTATGAGTGAGGGGTGTGTGAGTTGAAGAGGGGGAGGGGAAGGAAGACCTAGGATGAGATGGAGGATGAGGTGGAGAAGCATATGAGTGAAGGAAGTGTGAGTTGGAGAGAAGGCAGCCTGATGGTAGAAGACAGGGGGACATAGAGGCAATAGATAGATAGATGGATAGATGGATAAATAGATACTAAGTGGGCTGAGAAAGATACAAACATTGTGTAGGAGTGATATTGACGATGA
>NC_137031.1:23458709-23523915 GCF_032717465.1 Coenobita brevimanus
ACCAGGTAACCAGCGTGTAAGGTCAAAGGTCAACCTCATTCTCTCTCTCTCTCTCTCTCTCACACACACACACACACACACACACACACACACACACACACACACACACACACACACACACACACACACACACACACACACACACACACACACACACACACACACACACACACACACACACACACACACACACACACACACACACACACACACACACACACACACACACACACACAATTCACTCGCAATTATCTCTTGTTCTCACTTTTACTTTCTTACATTAATTTCACTTTCTACCTCTTCTTTTCGATATGTGTGTGTGTGTGTGTGTGTGTGTGTGTGTGTGTGTGTGTGTGTGTGTGTGTGTGCATTCTCGTTGGTTAATCTCCCTATCACCTCTTCCTTAGCGATTTAGCATTAGTTATACCTGCTTAACATCCATTTACACATTGATCTTAGAATTTACATAAAAGAAGAGGACAGTACGGTACAATAAGCAAAATAAATCGCTAAGGGAAAGGTGTTAGGGAGCTTCCTTAACCGAGGAGAATACGTGCCCAGGTCACAAGAAGACGTCCCTTTTTAGCACCGTAACACTCGTCTAGGACTGTTAATTGGATGTGGCTCAAGAAAGGAAATAAGATGGCAAAGCTCCAATGCACGAAGTAGGTAAAGGAAACAGTAGCGTGGATCTGTTTCTTGTGCTACTTATTATATTTTAATGCAAGGAAGAAGGAATCAAAGGCCAGAAGTGCACAAGACTGTTCCCTCAAAAAAAAAAAAAAAAAAAAACTCTATCTATAGCCAGACGCCATAATCCCGTACGGGGTGGCCGGTTGTCTCGAGTTAGTTGTTTTACGGGGAGGGGCACCAAGATCGAGTGAGAGAACTGGATGCAAGCATACTTTATAGTATGCGACACTGTTTCAACCACAGCAACCCTGATGTCCACCAATGCAGTACGTGGCCAGAAGAACGCTCTCAGAATTTATTACCCTGGCGGGGCGCGAACCCTCGTTCTTCAGTGTATGAGAACGCACACTTTACCACTGCACCACAGAGTCTCTCTCTCTCTCTCTCTCTCTCTCTCTCTCTCTCTCTCTCTATATATATATATATCTATATATATATATATATATATATATATATATATATATATATACAGTATATATATATATATTTTTTTTTCAACGTTATATTTTACAAAGTTTTTCCATAATGTCATCATGTACCTTGTCTTCCCTGACACGGGGGGGGGGAGGGGTAGAAGAAAATCAATGTACACTTTAAATTTAACTTGGTTGTGTTTTGATTTGACCCGAGAATTAAAAATTTCATGTGTCTAGACCATCTTACAAACTTTGTAAGGCCCCGTTTTTAAGTTAATCCACACAAATCACTATATATATTTTGTTTTGGCAGTTATTTCATCAGTCGGTTATTGTAACCCGTATTGCTAATAATGACTGCACTCTGACAACCAGTCAGCTTTGGTAAGTTGAATTGCTGATATTATCTCTACCACAAAGATAAATCCACTTTTTTTTTTTTTCAATTCCTCATCCTTTGGGAAACGATATAAATGTATATCTCCATTTTCTTTATTTTAACGTTGCAAAGATGTGCACCCGTAAGCTGCACAGCACACCATCAGCCTAGCCTGGAGTGAAAAGTCAGGAGCTGGGGATCTCACCCCAGCGGAGTCTAAGACCAACTGATAGCCTTAGCCCTACTGGAGTGGTGGGCTCAGGTGCCGCGTGATGTCATGCGCGGAGTGGTCCAATTTTTAGCCAGGAATAATTAGACCTTGTATCTCAATCGATCTTGAGGAGCACTAACCCTTCACCAACCCACTTACTGACACGTGAGGAACACGCATGGCTTGGTTATATGGTTATCACTCAGAGCTGTAAATGTTTTCATGGCTTACAGGATACCATTAGGCTTGTCACTCAATGTAAAGCCATCTGAAGGAAAGAGGTGTAATAAAAAGTGACAGGAAAGATGGGAGAAATAGGATGAGAGGAGGGCAGACACAGAAAATGAATGATAACGGTGAAGGAAGAAGCAAGGAGCGCTACATTAAGTGTGTATGATGGTGAGAGATAGGAAGAGAGGAGGACAGACACGGAAAATGAATGATAAAGGTGAAGTAAGAAGTAGGCGACACTACATCAAGTGAGTGTATGATGGTGACAGGAAGAGAGGAAGGCAGACACAAAAAAATGATAAAGGGGAAGGAAGACGTAGGCAGCACTACATCAAGTGAGTGGGTGATGGCCTCCAGCACCTCCCGTAGAAATTAAAAACAAAGATAAAATAACAAAGAACCAATTTAGACGCCATTTGGGAGTGTACGTAGGTAATTTCCATTAGTCACTTACTTTAATGAGCTTTACACCTTTTCTATTTGCCTGAGTTAAGATGGAGAATAAGGTTTGGCTGTCATGGCTGTGTTTACCATTATGCTTCCCTTCTCCTCGCCCTTTCCAACATACCCTCTCCCTTACACTCTTTTCCTTTACACCCAAGCCCCCCCAACCCATTACCCTTCCCTTTTCCCTTACTCTGTCCTTCATAATCTCTCCTTTACACACTATTCCTTATACGCTCAAGCTCTCTCCATCCCCATTTCATCATCCTTCCCTTCCCTTCACCCTTTCCTACAAACTCTCTCCTTTACACCCTTTTCCTTCGACTCAAGCCCTCTCCACCCCCCTTCTTGTCTCCTCTTCCCCTCACCCTTTCCCACATACTCTTTCTCTTACACCCTTTTCCTTCGACTCAAGCTCTCTCCACCACCCTTGTCAAGTACCCAGTCTTAGGGACCTGTCCTGAGTTGAATAAAATCGAGTGGTTGAAGGAAGAATTGAACAGAACAAGACAATGAGGTTCCTTGATAGAGACCTCGAAGCAGATTAGAGAGTTGGTGGTTGCGCGGTGTGAGGAAAAGAGTATAATTAGGTGGGGCTACAAATTGGCCCTGTAATTGGTTGTTTTGCGAGAGAGAGAGAGAGAGAGAGAGAGGGAGAGAGAGAGAGAGGGAGAGAGAGAGAGAGAGGGAGAGAGAGAGAGAGAGATAGTCTGCTTGTGAGTGTGTGTGTGTGTGTGTGTGTGTGTAATTCACCGGGTCGGTCAGGATTACTTTGACGGTCGTGATCGTCAGCTTTTACCCTCCCGGAAGGGAGATGAGAGCTCATATAGTCCGATCTAAGGGCAAGGCTGTGACCTTCACACACGCACACACCCGTCCCCTTGCTTAAGGGGGACAGTAACCACTCACTTCTCCAGTGAAACTTTTCGCAACCTGAGCGAGGCGCGAACTCCCGTCCACCAGTTGGCAAGCGAGAGCGTTACCACTGCACCAGCGAGCGGTGTGTGTGTGTGTGTGAAGGACTATGTGTGACTATACTCGGTTCCACGGAGTCTGACGCACTGATTTTGCCAGCCGAGGACGGGTGGATCTGGTAACACTGCGCGACGTACTCGGGCGGTGATTGGTAGATTTCCGTTGTGTTTGAATGTGCTCCAAAGTGACTTTGTATTCCCACCAAGGCCCTCATTGATTTGTAAGATACCGGATTATACAGATACAGATTAAAGCAATGATATCTTTAATGATAAATATGTGCCTTTTAAATTACTAGAGAGAAATCTGAACGACGATAATAACAAAAAGCAAGCAAAGTCGCGACTGAACGCATGCGGACAACAGTCAGCGACTGTGGTGGGAATTCAGACGTTCATAGCGAGGTGGTTCCGAGGTTCTGTGAAGGCTTGAATGTTTTCCCCACCACTACTAAACAATGTTACAGTCAACAGTCTTCACCATGCCCTTCATTACCTCATCTGCTCATATACAACCTGACCCTAGATATGCTTAGCTTCGCTTCGAATAATTATGATCTGTGTAAGCACACACACACACCTCACTGGGGTCAAAACATGCTATTTTATTCTCAGTACATATAACGTACATACACATTTTCATTACCTTCATAGGTAACAGTACAGTAGCTTTAAAAATCTGCATTTGTTTGTATTCAAAGTCAGATTCAGTAGAACTATTTCTTACATGAATAAGTTTGGTGTTTGATTTTCCCTAACATTTTTTTGTCATAAGAGACAGACAGACAGACGGACACCCTATCCCTGGTCACCATGCACCCTCTCCTCAAGCATGTATCTCTGTCCCCTCGACAAAGAGCCGGGAAAGTAATGGATTACATCATTATAGAATGAACCGAATTTTTGTTAATGATGGAAAAAAGGAAAGTAAGATAAAAGCAAACTCCATGAGAAAATAATAGTTGAACTATGCTGCTATAATAAAACCGCATGCAATGTGAAGGAAATCAAACATAAATTGAATGAATTTAAATCAGTCGCTGACTGTTGTCCGCGTGCGTTCAGTCGCGACTTTGCTTGCTTTTTGTTATTATTGTCATTCAGTTTTATCTCTAGTAATTTAAAAGGCACATATTTATCATTAAAGATATCATTGCTTTAATTTGTATCTGTATAATCTGGTATCTTACAAATCAATGAGGGCCTTGGTTGGAATACAAAGTCACTTTGGAGCACATTCAAACACAACGGAAATCGACCAATCACCGCCCGAGTACGTCGCGCAGTGTTACCAGATCCACCTGTCCTCGGCTGGCAAAATCAGTGCTTCAGACTCCGTGGAACCGAGTATAGTTGAACAGGTGTTGGACTGCATGTGTATGAATGTGCGTGCATGCATGTATGTATCCAAGTTTATGAATGTGTATAATATGTGTATGTGCATGTGGGCCTGTGTATGTGCGTGTGTGTTTGTGTGCGAGTGCAAGAGAGAGGATATAGTGTGTTGACCAAGCGAAAAAAACTTCCTGGTAATATGCTTTAACCCTTTAACCGTGGGTGTCATTCCAGAATGACATTGACAAAACTGGACCAAACCGCGGGTGTCATTCTGGAATGATCGTGAATATTTTGAACACCGCGCGTTTTCCCGGCGCGCAAAGTGTCTCACGCAAGAGTAGCTGTCGAGTTCTTTCATGCCAGCCATCCCACACCTCCCTCCTCCAACCCCGAGGGGGCCCCCCCCACCCCTGCCCTGACCCGCATCAGTCAGTATCTGTCCAGCTCTGTGCGTGAGAATGGCGCTCCGTCCCGACTCATCGTCACTCGCTTCCTCCTCGAAAGTGATTAGTGCTAGTGTTCCCTATACCTCTACACCGGTAAAGGAACTGCCGACGGTGAGGCAGAAGGGGTTGAGCACTCCTGAAATTAGAAATGAGCTGGACAAAACAGTAAGTACTACTCTTGATTGTGGCAGTGAAAGTGACACACTCACAGCAAGCAGTGATTGGTGGTGAACCATTTTCCATTGATAGTGACAGTGATGAAAGTGATCGTGTTGTTTCCCCCCCACCACCCCCAACTTACTCTGGGAAAGGGAAGGCTCCTATGGGCAAATCTGGTATTGCACGTGGGAAGGGAGTGAAGCACAGGCTCACGTCTCCCACACCAGGCCCTAGTAAGCATTTCCCATCAATTTCCTGTTCCCCTAGCCCTATTGCCCTCATATCATCATCATCATCTGCCGTGCCCTCTCCTCAGTCTACATCATCTGAGGAGTACGAATTCCCAGAGCCTGCAAAGCGAGGGAAGGCAGGCTGTGCAGGCCGTGCAGGCAGGCCTAGAACAAAGGGGATGCGTGGCAGTTGGAGGGCAAAGCTGGGCAATAAGCGAGGAGATAAGCGAGGTGATAAGCAGGGTAGAAAGGGTCAAGTTTCATCACGCACCAGGTCAGAAACCCCCCCGCCTGCCCCCCGCTCAGCTCCCTCACCCTCGCCACCCCCCCACTCACCGCCCCCGCTCTCACCCCCCTCCCCGTTGCCTCCTGCCTCACCCCCCTCCCACTCGCCTCCTGCCTCACCCCCCTCCCGCTCGCCTCCTGCCTCACCTCCTGCCTCACCCATTGCCTCACCCATTGCCTCCACCTCAGCTCCTTCTCACGGGGAAACGAGTGCAATGCAACCTGCCACTGCCACTGAACCATGCACAGGGAAAGTGGCTACATTTGTTTGGTCTGACGGTGCAGATTTTCAGCCACACAATCTGCCGTTTGATATGACAAATGCTGGAATACAGCCTGCCTTCCCATGCAACGCAGGAGATGACTTTGTTGACTACTTCCTGGCCTTCATGGATGATGAAATCGTGCAGCATGTCAGCGATGAGACCAATAGGTATGCAGCTCAGTGTGCAGCAGAAGGGCTGGGACCTATTGGCTCACCAAAGCAAGTGTCGTGGTTGCCTGTCGGAATCAGAGAGCTGCATGTTTTTTTTGCACTAATGTTTCTGATGCCCCATATAAAGAGACATGAGTTGGAGGAGTACTGGCTCGTGGATGACATTACTACTATCCCAATATTCGGGAAGTATATGTCACGGGATCGGTTCCGACAGCTGCTTGGATACCTGCACTTCGCTGACAATGCAAATCCGTCCCAAACTGACCCTTTGTGGAAAGTGAGGGATTTTCTCAACAGAATTAGGGATCGATTTATGCTATTTTTCCGGCCTATGCAGAAAGTCGTCATAGACGAATCCCTGGTATTGTTCAGAGGACGTCTCAAATTCATGCAGTACATCCCCAGCAAACGCCACCGCTTTGGGATAAAGTTCTTTGTGCTGTGTGACTGTGAGACGGGGTATATCCTGGATTTTGTCATCTACTCGGCTAGTACAATGGACGTGAACAGGAAAGACCCCCTTGGCTTCTCTGGCTCCATTGTAAAAGTGCTGATGGAGAGGTATTTTGGTGGTAATCATGTGCTGTACACAGACAATTACTACACAGCACCGAAACTCTCCAAATACCTTGCTGAACACGGCATTGGCACTGTTGGCACTGTGCGGAGCTATAGGAAAGAGGGCCAAGTTTCCCCGAAGCATCATCATCATCCAAGGGAGATGTTCACCTGAAGAAGTCAGACAAACTTCTTGCGATCAGGTGGCATGACAAGAAGGTCGTGAATATGATCAGTACCATCCACAAGGGGGAATTGCAGAGAACTGGGAAGGTCAGCTACAGGACGGGAAAGCCAATCATGAAGCCTGATGCTGTCATTGATTACAATGTCAATATGAGACTTGTTGATAATTTTGATATGATGATTGGCGAAATCGACTGTCTCAGGAGAAACACCCAATGGTACAGGAAGGCTTGCCTGCACATGCTCGATATGTGCATGCTCAACGCCTTCATTCTCTACAAGACACAAGTCGGGGGCATAAGGCAACCATCACTGAGACAGTTTTCCAAGACTGTCGTGCAGCAGCTACTTGCACGATTTGGTCAGGTGACGGCATTGATCCCGAGGCGACACTCTGACACACAACCTGACCGTCTTGAGTGCCGCAATTACATGAGCCGGCACCAGCTTGTGAAATTGCCTCTTACAGCAGGCGGCAGGTTGTCACAGGGCCGCTGCAGAGTATGTTCTACCACCACACGGAGGCCTCGGACGAGAAAAATGAGCACACACCAGTGCCTGGAATGCCAAGTCGCTCTATGTGTAACTCCGTGCTTTGCCGAGTACCACTCTCTGAGTAAATACTGAAAGTGACAGTGATATATAGTGATGCGACAGTGACGTGCTTTGCCAATAATTGTATAATGGATAATGTAGTAATAAGGGATATTTTGCCTAGAAAAAAATGTAAATATTGGCCAGTATAATAAGTGATATTGTAATAAGAGAATCTGTGGCACTTGTGTAATTCTGCGGCACTTGTGTAATTCTGTGATGCGACAGTGACGCAATATAGTAATAAGTGCAGTGTAAATTTAATGTATATTGCCCAGATTATATGTAAAATAATATTAGAAGTTAGAAATAATGAAAAGATCGCATGAAACGTCAGTGAGCGGGTGCCGCCGCAGTCAAGTGAGTCGCAGCCGCAGTGAAGTGCCTTTTACCTACCTCAGTGAACACAGAGTGGGTGTTTATCGTATGTACAGTGTTCATATATGTTTATATTACTATTATGAGAGAGTGGTTGGCATTTGGTACTGGTGTGTGGGGCGTAAAATAGTTATTTCACACCCCTCACTTCTAACGGCTCTCCCCGTCCTGTGAAAGTCAACAAAGTCATGAAACCTACATCAATGGAAAGCTGAAGGTTAGTACTTTCTAATGGTACCTTATTTTTTTCTGTAGCTTTATTTTGTGCAGAGTTATTAAGGTTTAAAGGTTTGTTTACATTTGGCTGAAACCCCCGCGGGAGAGGACAGTCAGACCAAAACAATACCCGCGGTTAAAGGGTTAATAACACTATGTAGTGTTTGTGTTTTGCGTGGGGTGTTGGAAGAAAGGGTAGGGAAGGAGAAGAGCATGCGCGCGCTCACGTGTGTGTGTGTGTGTGTGTGTGTGTGTGTGTGTGTGTGTGTGTGTGTGTGTGTGTGTGTGTGTGTGTGTGTGTGTGTGTGTGTGTGCGTGCGTGTGCGTGTGTGTGTGTGTGTGTGTGTGTGTGTGTGTGTGTGTGTGTGCGTGCGTGTGCGTGTGTGTTTGTGTGTGTGTGTGTGTGTGTGTGTGTGTGTGTGTGTGTGTGTGTTAGCACGATAACTTCGAAACCGCTCAAGATATCATCAAAAAATTTTACTGGTGTGTAGCTGGAAAAAAAAAAGAAAAAAAAAAAGTGATCACGAGATCGAAATTGGTGAAAGTAGGTCAAGATCTGCCTGTCAGTTACTACGAAAACTTCGCAACAGCTCAAGGTATCACCACAAAATTTTGCAGGTGTTCAATGCAGATGAAAGTCTCCTACAAGTTCGAAATTGGTGAAAGTAGGTCAAGGTCAAGGTCTTATTCCGAGCAGCGTTAGATATGTATCGGCTCGCGACTGATGTGATTCACCCTCTGGTGGGGCCTCTAATTCCTGTTATTTCTGGTACTATTACTTCTCTACATTCTTCATGCATTTTGCAATTACTATTTTTCATCGTTGTTTATATTGTGGGAGACGCTTAGTTCCCTCAGGTGAAGACAGACCTGTTGTAGTGAGGCAGAAGTGCAATACTTTTTTATTAATGTTCTTCCAATGCAAACCCTGTCGAGAAAAAATAGGAAAAAACTGTATCGTGACTCAGCTAACGCCCTGACAATGAATGAAGAACTTTGTATTTAGGTTCAGCTAAAGCCAGACGACTTCATCCAACCGAACAAACTTTATCTACTGCAGTAAAACGTTTAATAATGTTACAGCCATAGACAGGGAAACTCTCTCTCTCTCTCTCTCTCTCTCTCTCTCTCATACTGGGTACAGGCAGTGCAGATAAGAGCATCATTTATATTTGGTCTTTGACGAGAGTGCTGGGATAAACGAAATAAATCTTGGTTATTGACAGGTACCAGGAGGCGACATTAGGTGCAGAGAGAGAGAGAGAGAGAGAGAGAGATCAGTCTCCCTTTTTCCAACACTCGCCAAACCCCAAATAAAAATGATGCACTTCCATGAAGCAAGGTTGATATCCATAATTAAAGCCTCATATATGGATTTTCACAACGTCGATACCACTGCAAGTCTCTCGATCAACGCACAGTGAGCTGTGGAGCCTTCGGAGGCCAGGTCGGTAGAGCGTCCGCCTTCTTATCCTCCAGCCAGGGTTTAGTCCCTCCCAGGGGCAGACATCTAAGAGAAACTGGTGAGTCCTTTTATGAGTTCTCATGTGTTTGTACACCACTGAGATTCTCTCGATTACATATTTAGTCCATCTCGTTGACAAACACAATCAGTGCAACAATATATATATATATATATATATATATATATATATATATATATATATATATATATATATATATATATATATATATATATATATATATATATATATATATATATACAACTCTAGCAGCGTCCAGATTGACTCAGCCGGATACGTTTATGTGAAGCTACAGAAAGTGGTGAATGTTTTTGGCGAATCCGATAGAGCCAGGATTCTGGGGTAAGTGAATGGAAACGTGGCCCATTGGATTGGGCAAATTTGGGCTGCCTGGACATTGCTACTCCTCACCCAGCCCTGGAGTGGAAAAGGAGATCTGGATGATGATGATGATATATATATAAAGATAGATAGATAGATAGACAGACAGAAAAATCGATCGATAGATAGAAAGCTATATAAAATGTATTCATTATTGCACTAGACTCCTCCTCCACTTCCCTGACTCACTCGACACATCAGGGCACAAATAATCTTGCAATCAGGTTCCTTCACTTCCACCCGGAGCGGCCAAATATCCGTAATAAAGCCACAGCACTGAGAGAGAGAGAGAGAGAGAGAGAGAGAGAGAGAGAGAGAGAGAGAGAGAGAGAGAGAGGGTGCTAAGGCTGCAGTGCTTGTGGATAGTGAACTCAGTGACTTTTTCTATTTGAATGTTGGATTAAAACAGGGATTTCTCATGTGTCCATAGTTGTTCTATCTGAATGGATGGGGTTTTAAAAGAGATACAAGGTAGGGCAGTGGATGTTGGGGCGACCCTAGTGAGAAAGGGCAGTGTTTGGAAACTCCCTGTACTGTTGTTTGCAGATGATACTATGTTGTTAAATGAAGACGAAGGAAAACTGCAAGGCTTGGTGGATGAGTTTGGGAGAGTGTGTAAGAAACGGAATCTAAAGGTGAATGTACAGTAGGTTAGAGTAAAGTTATGGTCCTCGAGAGAAATGAAGTCAGTGAATGTACTTTGACGCTGGATGATGAGGAAAGGGAAAATGTGAGTGTGTTTAAGTGCTTGGGTATTGTGATGAGTGTAAGGATGAAAGTTTAGAGGGTAAAGTGCTTGATAGGGTACAACAAGGACGAAAGGTTGCTGGTTACTTGAGAGCAGTGATAAGAAACAGGGAAGTGAGCATGGAAGTGGAAAAGCTTCTACATGACAGTACTGTGATACCAACTCTAATGTATGGAAGTGGAGATTGGACCTTGCTCGATGAACAAAAGTCAAGAGTGAAAGCAGTGGAAATGAGTTATTTGAGAGAAGCATGTTCAGTAACGCGGAGAGACAGACTGACAAATAAGGAAGTGAAGGAGCGTTGGTGTGGATGTGGATGTGATAGAAAGCGTTAGGAGATATACACTGAGGTAGTTTGGCCATGTGGAGAGGATGGAGAGCGAGAGACTGATGAGCAGAGTGTATGCGCGTGTGGTGGAGGGGGCAAGAGCGAGCGGGAGGCCGAGGATGAGATCGGGGGATGGAGTGGAGAGGTATATCATAAAGGGGTGTGTGATCTGGGAGCAGGGCAGCTGATTGGTGTTGGACAGGGCGACATGTAGGCAATTTGTCTGTGGCCACCCCGTACGGGATTGAGGCGTCTGGCAATAGATAGACAGAGACAGATAGACAGACCTTTCTTTCCAGTATTATTTGCAATAGTAATAATGCAGCCATCAAAACACTTAAAAAAAAAATGTTTGATTTAATAATTCTTCTAATCATTTCCGTCATTCAGCTGCCCTCAATATCCATGCTAATTGTCACTCTAATGGAATACGCCCAACACCCTTCACTCTCTGTCTGACTCTCTCTCTCTCTCTCTCTCTCTCTCTCTCTCTCATAGCATGATTACACAGACAGAAACACACACACACACACACACACACACACACACACACACACACACACACACACACACACACACACACACACACACACACACATATATATATATATATATATATATATATATGCTCAACACCCCTCTCTCTCTCTCTCTCTCTCATAGAATGTTTACACACACACACACACATCTATATATATATATATATATATATATATATATATATATATATATATATAATCAACATCATCATCATTTTGAGTGTCCACTGAAGGACCGGCCTATCCCAACCGAAGTCGGGACGATACAGCCATTGTATCTCTACCAAGTGGCTTAGGCTGTCTGGTAGAGATTGTACAGTATGTAGGGTGACAAGTACTTGTACAGTAAGTGTGTTTATAGTGTTGGAGTGGCTTTGGCAGTGTGTGTAGTCTGTGAACCAAGTGTAATTGGCCAGGGCAAGCCGACTGGGTGCAAGCATACTTTATAGTATGCGACACTGGTTCAACCACAGCGTCCCTTATGTCCGTCAAAGTAGTACGTGGCCGGGTGAACACTCCCAAAGTTTATTACCCAGGCGGGGTGCGAACCCTGGTTCACCCGTATACAAAAACGCACACTCTACCACTGTACGACAGAGGCTCCATTCTGTATATATATATATATATATATATATATATATATATATATATATATATATATATATATATATATATATATATATATATATATATATATATATATATATAATACTCTCGGAATTATTTTTTAACAAGTGCTTCTGCCATATAACTTGCCAGACTAACTAACAGCCTTTACATCATAAAATGTTTGCGAATACAATTATTTTTGTTTTAATACTGTTATTGAGCCCATAATAACCAATTCTGATATATAAGTCGAATGTAAATATTCATCCATCCATCCATCATCCAGTCCTATTTCGCCCCGTGAGGAGCGTAGGAGCCCGGAGCTAGGCAGTTGGTCATGACATTTAAGTTGAGTGACCAGCCTCACTCATCCCTGAGTGGCATTACGTGAGCAATAAACACCAACCACCCCTTGGTATAAACATTCACCGGCTCAATTTGATTTGAGCGCAATAATTACCCACTAAACCACCAGGTGCCAAAATTTGGTTATATGGTTACCACCCAGCATGGTAAATGGTTTTCTTGTGTACAGGAAACCATTTGGCCTGTCACTCAGTGTAGAGTCACCCACAGTATATTTTTACTCAATTTTGCCTGTCGCTGTCTCAGATAATTTTGCTGCCGGGTGGAGCTGTCGCCCAATATATATATATATTTTTTTTATACTCCCCTGACATACGCCGACCTAATGCAAAAAGAATTGGGTCGATATCTCATTGTTTCACTCATTTACACGGCCTGGACGATTCTGAAATGTAGGCTGAAACTTTTGCACTCTTAACTACCAGAGAGCAAATTTGCCCGAAAGATTCTTGCCCTTGAAAAGTTCAGTAACTGCAGCATGATCAGTATTGACAGTGATATCATAACCAAAAATTATTTCACAGAAATTATTAAAAGCCCAAACAACATCTAGGACTTCAAGATGAGTTGCAGAGTAACGCATTTATGTATCATTAAGGCCTTGACTGGCATAAGCAGTGGTGTCAGCGCCAGAAGTACCTCTCTGTACGACTACACCACCCAAAGCGAGTGAAGAAGCATCCGTACACAGTATAAATGGCAGGGCATGATCAGGAAAAGCTAGAATCGGTGCTTTCGTGAGTGCACTTTTCACATCATTGAAACTTTTGTTCAGTGCAGGTCCTCAGTGAAAAGGAATATCTTCTTCACAAGCTCTGTGTGGGATGAAGCAATGGTGCATACCCCTCGATGATGTAGCTGTTGTACCGCTGAAACCTGAGAAATTTTTAATGCGGTTGGTACTAGCAAGTACTCGACAATCTCAGACTGCCTGAATCATATCTGGGACCTTATAGATCCCCTCACCATTCACTAAATGAAGTAAGAATTAGATATTCGACGCCAGCAAATCACATCTGGAAAGCTTAAGACCAGTGGTGGGAGCTTGTGGAGGACTTTACGAAGTTTGAAGAAATTATCCTGTGTCTATACAAACAATGATAAAATCACCTAGGTAAGCGAAAACACTATCACAAAGCATGCCAAAAAATGAGGTATTAAAAATGTGTTGGAATGTCAGGGGTGCATTATAAAGCTCCAAAAGAATATGGATAAACTCAAAAAGACCTTGACTAGTACTGAAAACTGTTACCTGTCTTGTCTCTTCATCTAGTGGAATTTGTCGGTATCCACCACATAAGTCAAAGCTGCTGAAAACAAAATTTCCTTTGCCCAAAGACTGCAGTATGCCCTGAAGGATGGGCAGAGGGTAGTGGTCGGGGACTATTACTTCATTGACGCGACGGAATTCAGTAACAGGACGAAATCCACCATCTTCTTCGGAACATGGAAGGGGAGAATTCCACTGGGAGGTTGAGTGCATGCATGATTTTTCCTTGATCCCAAACATTTGATACTACCTCCTCTACGACTTGTTTTTGACTTTGAGGGAGGTGATGATTAGGTATATATAATGGATGAGTCCCTGGCTTAAGGGAAATATTATACTGTATTAAAACTGTGGCAACACAGTGGAGGGATGGAGTGGAGAGGTATATGAGAGAAGGGGTGTGTGAGCTGGGAGCAGGACATTGAAATGGCGGGGGACAGGGCGACATGGAGGCGATTTGTTTGTGGCCACCCCTTACGGGATTAAAGCGTCTGGCAATAGATAGGTAGATAGATTAAAACTGTCATACCCACTGACCCTCCTGGAAGTAATGAATGCCTGAAAACGAGCTTAGAATATCCAGCAGTATTTCTCTTTCGTGAAGGTAACCAGTAGTTTTAATATCGTGGGGTATTAACTCTTTCTTGTCAAGAATCTCCTGTGGGTAGTCTGAACAGAAACAATGGGAAAGTAAGCTAAAAGAGTAACTAAATGTCAGCCATCGTTCAGAGTAACAGGGACATCAGTCCTATTAAGAACAAGAACATCAGCCAAACCATCGATCCTAACCATGCTTAAATTGGACTCCAGTGACAAGCTTCTCACTCAGGCTCACTAATCTGTACCCTCACGCACATTTGACAACCGGACTGACCCTTGTAAGGTTTTGGCTGTAGAGTCATTGGCCACCTGACAGCACAGCCAAAACCAAGATCTAGTCCGAGATTCTTGCATTCGAGATGTCAATGAGTCTTCATGGAGGAGTGTCACATGCAATGAGAGACTCCTTATCTAACCCTGATAACTCCGAAGACAGTTCCCAAACCCTCCGTAGGAACAGCTGTCAGAATGACGCCCGATGAAGCAAAGGTCTGGCAAAAGACAAAGCGTTAGGATGCATTTGATTTTGTGTAACAGAATTCTCACGAGGGTGAACATCAATGTTGCGTTGCCCCATAGTTTCTAGACGAAGTAGGTCATCGGCTTTGTAATGTGAAAATCATCAATAATGGGCTAAGCAAAGTGTGACGTTTGAAGTGTAAGAGAAACCATACCAACAATATCAAGGAGGTCAACAGTATCTCAGGACAGTGGGTGTCAGGTGAGTGAATGGACCATTGTGTGTGAGGCAAACGATTCATTAGTCCATTAAATGAAGCCTGGCAATTGAGATTAACGCACACACCTGTGTCCATAGTGAGTGATAACTTACATCTACCGACCTGCCAAGGGACGGACAAAATATACACCTTTTGTAGTGCTGCTATGAGTGAAGTGGCGGTGGACTTTTTCGAAGAAGATTTTAACCTTAGTCATTTGACCGACGGCACTGACCTTCCCCCGACTGATGTGATCTGCAATTAACAAACTCGGTCTGTTGTTGGAGAACAAGGGAGCACAGATCTGCATTATGAGATGACTGATGGACCTTCCACCACTTAGTAGCCTACTGCCACGACGTAGTGAAGTGCCATTCGAGCTGTCTTGAACTGAATTGTTTTGGTTGTGCTGAGAAGCCGAATGGGAGAAGGACTGAGATGTATCCCGTCGAAGATAAGCAATACGTGATATATATCAAGTTATGTGGGTCTTTACTAAAGAAACATTTAGCTGTTTTATGACCCCATTTCTTGCATTCCTCACGAAATGTGTTTTTCTAAGGCTTCATGCCTGCAGCAACTAGAAAGGAAGTATTTCCGCTGTAAGTAATTTCTTGTGCAGTGGCACGTGGATATTAATAATAGCCTTCTAACTTCATTCTCTCTGCTTTATCAATCAAAATGTCTGTAGGTTGATACTCAAACCTGCCTGCTTTCTCTCTGTCTTCGTCATGAAGACAAATTAAATTGCATTTTTCTTTTTTGCTAGGAAGAGGGAACCAAAGGCCAGAAGCCCGCAAACTGTTCCTTCCAAGAAAAAAAACAAAAACAATACAGATAGCCAAATTCAAGATCCGCTCATTTCGAGATGCCTGGACACGTTGCGTTTGAAAGACTGGAGATCATAGGAAATAGGAAATACATATAGAGGGAGACAGTTCCAGCGTTGACCTGTTGCATAAGTGAAGGACTGGGAGTAACAGTTAACTCTTGCATTAGAGACTTTGACAGAAAAGGGATGAGAGTTTGTTGCTAGACGGGTGCTACGTGCCCGTCGTAGATGTGGAGGGATCCAAGCAGTCAGTTCAGAGGAGCTGTGACCATCGAAGTAGCGATAGAAAAGAAACAAAGATGCAACAGTGCGGCAAAAAGACAGAGGTTGAAGGGAGCCAGTAAGAAGAGAAGAGTTAATGAGACAGAAAGCCTTTGACTCCACCCTGTTGAGAAGAGGTGTATGTGAGGAGCCTCCCCACACATGAGAGTTGTACTTTACACAGGGGCGAATAAAACCTGTGTATAAAGTCAAGAACTGTGCAGGGGCAAAGAAGGTACGGAGTTGGCTTAGCACAACTGATCCCTTGGAAGCAGATGTTACAAGAGATGTAATATGATTTTCCAAGATAAGTCCCGAGTGAATGAAACCCCAAGCATGTTCAAGGATGATGCAGGCTTGAGCTCTATATTATTAAACATTAGTGGGTACTCCTGTGGACGATTGTGTCAGGTTGATTGATGTAAAAACTGGGTCTTTGATGCATTAAAAACAACCAGATTATTTTTACCCCAGTCAGAGATACAAGCCAAGTCAGACATTAGGTGTGCCATAGCCTCATCCCTTGTTTGTTGAAGTAACTCCTGAGATGGACGTTGCAGAAACCGAATGGAAAGGTGAAGAGTGGAATCATCATTGTATGAGTGGGTGGGGTTAAATGTACAGCTTAGAAGAACATTGATGAATAAAAGGAAAATAGTTGGTGATAGGACACAGCCCTTAGGAACACCACTGTTGATAAGTCTAAGAGAAGATCTATGGCCATCTACAACTGTGGCTATAGAACGACCAGAAAGGAATCTATAGATGAAGGCTCAGATAGAAGTGTAGAAACCTTAAGAGAGCAGTTTGGAAATTAAATATTTATGCCAGACTTGATTGAAAGCCTTTGAGATGTCAAGTGCAATGGCAAAGCTTTTATCAAAGTTCCGAAAGGAGGATGACCAGGAGTCTGGACGGTAGGTGAGAATATTGCCAGTGGAGCGCCCCTGTCGGAACCCATACTGACGATCAGAAAGAAGGTTGTACTAGGAAAGATGGTTTAAAATTTTTCTAGTAAGAATTGACTCGAAAACTTTTGAGACACAGGATGTTAAAGCAATTTGACGATAGTTGCAGGGTTGGGAATGGTCACCCTTCTTTGGGACTGGCTGAATGAGAGCAATCTTCCAGCAAGAAGGAAAGGTACAAGTTGAAAGACAAAGGCGAAAGAGTTTACCTAGGCAGGGTGTAAGCACAGAAGCACAGTTCTAGAGGACAATAGGAGGGACTCCATTAGGCCCATATGCCTTGTTAGTATCAAGGCCAGTGATGGCAGAAAATACATCATGTCAACCCTGAGGAAGTCAGAGAGGGGAAGTGATGGAGGAACAGAACTGGAATCTAAGGTGGAATTGGAGGAGAAACTCTGAGTGAGGAGATCTGCTTTATCAGTAGGTATAATAGCTACAGAACTATCAGAGTAGAAGAGGAGGGAAGGATGATGAGGTAAAGTTGTTAGAAAAGTTTTTGGCAAGGTGCCAGAAGAAGCAGGAAGAATTGGAGTTGGAGAGTTGAGAGCATTTAGTACGGATGAAATTGTTTTTAGCAGAGCGAAGAACGGACTAAGCACGATTCCGGGCAGAAACATAAAAAACATGTGACTCAGGGGTGGGTTTGTTCCAGTACCTTTTATCGGCCCTCTCCTTGTTGCAGACAGCAGTAGAACAAGCGTGATTAAACCAAGGCTTTCGCGCATTAGTCAAAGGATATGAGAAAGGAATGTATGCTTCCATGCCCGAGAGAATAACCTCCGTAATGCACAAACACACTCAGATGGCTCCCGGCCATGGAAGCAATAATCATTCCAGGAATAGTCAAAGAAGTACTGCCTGAGGGCCTCCCAATCTGCAGCTCCAAAGTTCCACAGTCAACGTTTCTTTGGAGGGTCCGCAGCCCGTACCGGAGTGATAGGACAGGTTAAGGTAACAAGGTTATGATCGGAGGAGCCCAACGGAGAGAAAAGATTAACAGAGTTAGCAGAAGGATTAGTTGTAAGGAAGAGGTCAAGTATGTTGGAGCTCTCTCCAAGGCGGTCAGCGATATGGGTAGGGTGCTGCACAAGCTGCTCTAGGTCATTAAGGATAGAAAAGATGTAGGCTTGTTCAGCAGGTGGATCAGTGATAGGAGAGGGGAGCCAAAGGTGGTGGTGAACATTGTAATCTCCTAGAATGGAGATTTCAGAGAATGGAGAAGTGAATAGAATGTGTTTCATCGAAGAATTAAGATAGTCGAAGAATTTTTGATAGTAGAATTAAGAGATAAGTAAACAGCGCAGATATATTTAGTCAGAGAATGACAAGAAAGCCGAAGTCAGATAGTAGAGAATTCAGAAGAATCAAGTTCAGGAACACGAGAGCAAGATAGGTCATTGCATACATATACACAACATCCACCCTTGGCTTTGAAATGAGTATAGAGAAAGTAGGAGGAAACAGAAAAAGGTCTGCTGTCAGTTGCCTCAGACAGCTGAGTTTCAGTAAGGAAAAGAAGGTGAGGTTTGGAGGAGGAGAGATGGTGTTCGACAGAAAGAAAGTTAGAGGAAAGGCCGTGAATGTTGCAGAAATGAAGCAGTGAGTCAGACAGTGGATCCAGGCATGCAGAGTCACCACCGGGAAAGGGGCAGATGGTGGGGGCATTTATGGTCCCCCCCCCCCCGGGGACTCCGAGACATGGTTGTAGTGCGCCATTTTACTTTTTTTTTTTTTTTTTTTTTTTTGAAAAAGACGTGTAGTGTGTACTGCATGTAGTTTGGTGTTGTTTGTTAGAGAAACTTGTATTGGAGAGCATGCTGGTCTACTCTCTGTGTTACTGAAACACCGAAAAAGTTCAGCAAAGGGGGATGATCAGGAACTAGTCCTGAGGGCTGATGAAACGGGAGCTCCAGCTCTCCCTGTCATCAGCTTTCCATCCACCTTGGGAGTAGTGTCCTACGCGACTGGTGTTACAGTCTACTCATGCAATCACACCCTCTATTCATGGGTATGAATCCTGCTTTTAATGTTTATGATTTCATCAGTGATGTTCAGTCTGCAATTACAAACAAGAATGCATACCTTAGAGGCAGGCTAGATGATGGTTATTCAAGAGTGGGTTCTCTCATAAGATGTAGATTCTTGGAAAAGTTTACTTCCGTTGATGAGTACTGTGCCAAATTTATAGATTTTTTTACCCATACTAAAGCAAGAATCTTGATGAACATCTATAGACTGATACAAAGTATAAGGAAGGATAAGTTCATCCCTCCCGATCCAAATACGCTGTTAGAGACAGCTGTGGTAGCGGCCGCAACAGGATCTTAACTTTTGAGGCACTGCAAGACAGTCACTTGGCAGAAATTGATTGTATCGAAAAACACCTCTTACCTTGAATAATGTTGCAATGTTATTTAGTTACCTCAGGTTTCTGAATTGTCTTAGCAAGGATAAATCAGACGCAGCATTATAGATTCAGTTTTTTCCAAGGGATGACATAACCATGTTAGCTTTACAGATAGCAGGGAACTTGGTATCATACATATTGAAAACGCTTCGTACAGTTCAACTAGTTATTACTCCAACACCTACCTCTCAGTCTCACGGTCAAGGACACGTTTCACGTTCACTCATCAGACACATCACACCACGTTCACCAGTCATGTCACGTGCAAGACCTGCATCACAAAACAGATTCTTTCATGGCTGTGCCAGATCTAAAAGTAGAACTAACACAGTTTGTTGGTACTGTAAGTGCTCAGGTCATTGAGTAGCTCACTGTTATAGAAGACTTGAAGATGAATGAGGACACAGGTGTGATAGTAGATCACCTTCATGATCATGCGGAAGCAAGTATTGTACTTAACACAATGTCGTCGTTCCACCAACGAGTGCTGTGCCCTTCCCAACACATGGTTGGGGGAAACCCCGCACCAGAACCAACAGAATCCTCCCTAAACACAAAATTCTGAGCTCCCCACATGCCAGAGCGGTCCTTTATCTCGCTGGTATGTACAGACGTCGGAATAAGTTCATTTCCTTTTCTGTATTTGTAACACTGCTCGATGAAGAGCTATCCCCTCCTCCTCCCTTCCTCATAGTCCCACACTCCTGCCGAACCCCCCCACTTTTCTCTCCGACCCCATAACCCCACCCGATACCCTCCATACTCTCGCTCACAGCCAGCTAATGGTTTCTGTACTTCAAGCACCTCTCTAATTACGTGTAGTCCGAACAACTAATAAAGGAATAGTACAGTACATATCATAAACCAAGTTAGGAAAAGGTTTACTACACTGTGTGTGTGTGTGTGTGTGTGTGTGAGAGAGAGAGAGAGAGAGAGAGAGAGAGAGAGAGAGAGAGAGAGAGAGAGGGAGAGAGAGAGAAGAGAATAAATCTGCTGTGATTAAATGTTGCTGCAGTAGACACCTCTTTTACACACACACACACACACACACACACACACACACACACACACACACACACACATGATATAAATATATCTGCTGTGATTAAATGTTGCGGTAGTAGACACCTCTTTTACACACACACACACACACACACACACACACACAGGTGTTACAAGGAAAAGTTAGGATCTTAATGACTATACATCCCATTCCGTGGAGATACTTCTTGTTTCCCTAGGTATGCATATCCAATTCACATTTATTCTAGCGTAAAATCCTGCCGATGAATCCCTTAAACTTCTCTACTGTAGTGTTAACAACGTCCGTGGTGAGTCAGGTCCTTGTGGAGCAGATTTTGCACGTGAAAAAGTTTTCACCTAATTCTGCTGGAAATTTTTTTTATTTACTGCTTCCGATCATGGTTGTGTGCCGAGTCTGTGTTAAGAGTAAGCAACTTTGTATGTAATGATTGTTAAACCCATTCAGGTTTTAAACACTTTAATTAGTTGACCTTGTAGTCTACGAGTTTCTACTAAAAAAGTCCCACAGACCTCAGGCGACCCTGATACCTTAGTCCCCTGAACTCTTTTTAAGTCGACGTATGTCTTTTTCAAGCGACCAATATTCCACAGTAACTCAGGAAGTGACAGTATTAAGGAGATATAGACTATGAGAACAATCTCTGTTTTCCGAGAGAGAGAGAGAGAGAGAGAGAGAGAGAGAGAGAGAGAGAGAGAGAGAGAGAGAGAGAGAGTAAAATGATGTAAGATGGGGAAGAGAAAGAAAGGTTGAAAGAAGAATGAGAAGGAAAGGAGGGGAAGAAGAGAATACTGCAAGAGAGAGAGAGAGAGAGAGAGACTTGGAATGGTAAGAACAATCAGGAGAAATACTGATAAATAAAAGTGAGTGAGAGGAGAAACTGAAGGAGAGAAGAAGAACACACGCAGATGAAAAAATTGAAGTGTTGTAGGAGTGACGCAGGGACGGAAGCACACACACACACACACACACACACACACACACACACACACACACACACACACACACACACACACACACACACACACACACACACACACTCACAAACGCACACTTTCTGAATATTTGTCGACCTATCTGTCTGTGCCTGTCTGTGTACTGTCCCCCCCCCCACTGTCTCTCTCTCTGGATCCTTTGTCTCATCCCCAGTTTCCTTTCCCCTCCTTCCCCTTTCTTAATAGCTACCTGCTCAGTTCCTACCTTCCTCCCTCTCTCTTTCCTTTCCTTCGTCTCTCTCCCCTCTGTCACTCCCTCCTTACCTCACCCATCTTGTCTTTCTCCCTCCCTGTGTCACAACTTTGTCATACTTTATTCATCTGTCACATGTCTTACCTTTTTTTCTCCATTACTCTTTCCCTATTTCTTTACTTGTATTAAATCCATTTCCTTTACTGCTTTCTTCCCCCAGTAATAACTGCATGCTCTTTTTCTCTCTCCTCTCTCCGTCTTTCCGTGTCACCCGAAATCTCCTCTTTCATTCCGCTCTTCCCACTGTCTTTCCTTCCCTCCCTCCCTCTTCCTCCCCTTGTCTTCCGTTCTTAACGTACCCCTTCTCTTTCTTACCCCCCAAATTAACCTATTTTTTCTTCCCACCCTTAATCTCTACTTTCTCTCCGCAAATTTCTCTGTTTCTCTCCCTCCCTTTTTACTGGAATGTCATTCGTTCTGCTCAGCCTCAATGCTTTCGTCTTATCCAGCTTAGTTCTTTCCCTGCGTCCTTGCCAGAATAACATACTTTCTTCCTCCTCCCTGTTACCTTGCCTCAATTTTCTAATTTTTCTCATTATCGTTTTCAGTATTCCGTTCCGTAGCTCTCTTTCCCACTTTCTGTTTTTGTTATCCCTATTTCTATGTTTGCTCCATTTCCCTTTTCTCTCAGCTGTCTCCCCTTTTGTCTCTACTTCTCTGACTCCTGGTTTTTCTATTCACATCTCCCTTTTCTCTTTCCCTTTCACACTGCTTGTATCTTATTTCACCTCTCACTGTCTCTTCCTCTCACTCTTTGTCTCGTTTCTTAGCTCTCGTTGTTCTCTCCTTGCCTCTCCCCCCTCTCTTTTTTTTTTCTCCGTAACTGTCCTCTCATTTCTCATTTTTCCACATGCTTTCCCTCTCTGCAAGTCGCTCCCAGTCTTTTAACTCTCTCTCTCTCTCTCTCTCTCTCACACACACACACAGTGTAGTAAACCTTTTCCTAACTTGGTTTATGATATATACTGTACTATTCCTTTATTAGTTGTTCAGACTACACGTAATTAGAGAGGTGCTTGAAGTAAAGAAACCCCTAGCTGGCTGCGAGCGAGAGTGTTGAGGGTATCGGGTGGGGTTATGGGGTCAGAGAGAAAAGTGGGGGGGTTTGGCAGGAGTGTGGGTCTATGAGGAAGGGAGGAGGAGGGGATAGCTCTCCATTGAGCAGTGTAACAAACACCTTAGTCCATGGAAAAGGAAACGAACTTATTCCGACGTCTGTACCTGTAGGTATCTTAGTATAAGTCATTGTGAAGGAGTCCCTGCATCATTTTTTTTTTTTTTTAATGAACACTGGGTCTGTGGTGAAGTTAATATCTGTCCTCCCTACAGTAAAAAGATCAAACAGGTTTGCATTCTTGAGCTGCCTGGCATTCGCCTGTGTAGTGCTGACGGCTGAGAATTTTATGTGAATGGCAAGGTAGCTGTTGAAATACAACTCAGTGACTTAATATAACCCATTACAACAGAGCGATTACAAAACAGTGCATGGTTTTGGTGCCGCGCGAATTTACAAAAAAGCCTCTGTTCGTGTTGTAGGAGGAAAAGGAGTGGATGGATTAACCCGAGGCAACCCATCGACGTATGGGTACGTCACAACATTCTGTCACAGCTAGTCCCGTCGACGTACTGGTACGTCGTGCAATTGCAAGGTTCATAATTTGCACAATTTTTAATTTTCACATGTGATTTTTCATACGTACCTTTCTCTATTCCTCTGCAAAATGCCAGGCAGGGAAATTGCCTTACACTGCATAACCTTCACCCCCGCACGCCATTGTCTCGGCAATTCACCTGTTACCAGTGACCCCGCCAATAAAGACATTCAGGGCCAGAGTGATTCCCCAATCGATGACAATGTGGAGGACAAAGTTTACATAGCATTAGAAGAAGAAACAGTCAGAAAAGATGGTCAGGTACTGTTGCCAAAAAAGGTCGGGTATGTTGATGAATTAGTAAGTGAAACAATGCTCATAATGCCTATATTACTGTTTTAAAACCAATATACTCTTGTACTACATATAAATTCGTACCAAATAAATAACTAAATACCGTTTATGAGTGGTGTGGAATAATTACCCTCCCATAGAACTCGTTTTCTTTGGAGCCAGCCTGATAGAAAACCCAGTAAGGTAAGGAGGTACTGCTGCCTGTATCAAGTATTTTAAACCTCAGGTGAGCGATTTTTCCATGAATTTTCGATGTTTCTCACAAAAAGCGGAGGTTTTAGCCAAATTTTTTTTTTCCAAATTAGCTCGGGATTGGGGGGTGTCGTAGGTGCAAAATAGCTCGGGACGTGACGGATTAACCTTATCTGAGGTGTGTTGTGTGAATGGTTTAACATATGACTCAGCCTTGTGTTCCATGTTGGGGTATAATTTGCGTTATCTTCACCTAAATATCACTAACGCGTCACTAAAACCCAAAAGTGGCACAAAGATTGGCAATTTTCTGGTATATCTATTGCCCGTTCAGGTGTGCCAGGATATACCATTCCCTGAAACAGCTAAAGATGATGATGATGATGATGATGATTTACGTGGTGTATTGGTGGTAGGTGGGGGTGCTCATCATCCACTCACTCGATGTAGTGCTGCTTTGGGTGTCTGTCCGTTCCTCTCTTCCTTCCTTCCTCGTCTGTCTTTCTTTCCTTCATTCTTTCCTCTTTCTTCTGCCAACGGGTGACTTTACACTCCCTCTTCTGTCTTTCCTTCACTCTTTCCTCTTCCTTCTGCTTATGGGTGACTCTACACTGTGTGACAAGCCAAATGTTTTCCTATACACCAGGAAACCATTTACTATGCTGGGTGGTAACCATATAACCAAATTATGGTGCCTGGTGGATTAGTGCCGTGAGTAATTAAGGCGCTCCAATCGGATTGAGCCTCTGTAGGTTTATCTACAAGGGGTAGTTGGAGTTTAATGCTCACATAATGACACTCAGGGATGAATGAGGCTGGTCACTCTCATCGTAAATGTCAGGACCAACTTCCTTAGCCCCGGGCTCCAAGCCTCTTCATGGGGAAACAAGGGATTGGATGATGGATGGAAGGATGGATGTTCTACTAAAAACTCTATGGATTCTACTACAACACATTCAGCCAACATTGCTTTTGACTTACCAACTACTTCTTCTGGGACAACCTTTGCAGAAAAAAACAGAAGTGACATTCTTATAGACGAATTCAAGAAAAATAATATAACTGAAGAAAACGTCACCGGAGGAAAAAAAAAGAAATACATTTAAAACACTCAAGAAACCTTAGTGAAAAAAGAAGCACAAAAAAATTAAGAAAAAATCAAGAAAATTCGGAAGCAGCCAAAGTCTTAGTAAATTCATGAAACTTCAAAAAACCCACAAACTCTGAAAAATCGTTCAAGTTGTTTCTGTGTCACTTAAATATACTCTTTCAGTTGGAAATGTATGGTAGTGATATGTGAATTTAATCTATCATTACTGATCACAGGATGGAATCATGATAGTGCTGTTGAGAGAGAGAGAGAGAGAGAGAGAATGAGTTATGCATAGTCCACTACCTCCATTCTACTATCAACATTCATTAGCTGATGGCTTCATGAGTCTCTCTCTCTCTCTCTCTCTCTCTCTCTGGGCTCCAGTGACCAGTGGTGTTCCTCAGGGATCGGTGTTGGGACCAGTCCTAATTGTTATGTATATAAACGATATCGATGATGGCCTAAACAACTTCATTTCTAAATTTGCAGACGCTACAAAAATCGGCAACACTATATTAACCGAAAAAGACAGAGTTAGCCTACAAAATGATCTTAATACAATTGTCAGCTGGTCAGAAAAATGGCAAATGCCCTTCAATGTAAGTAAATGTCAGGTACTGCAATATGGGAAGAAAAACAAAAGGTATGATTACGAAATGAAGGCCCAAATCATTAGCAAGTCCTTACTAGTTAAGGATCTAGGCGTACTAATTTCAGATGATCTAAAATGCTCAAATCAATGTATCTCTGCCGCCAATAAAGCCAACAGGGCCCTAGGCTTCATCAAAAGACATTTTACATATAAAAGCAAAGATATTGTAATCCTCCTATACAAAAGCATAGTCAGGCCACACTTAGAGTTTGCAGTGCAATTTTGGGTGCCTTTCCTAGTCAAAGATATAGAAATACAAGTAGCGGTCCAGCGTAGGGCTACCAAGTTAATCCCGTCCCTGAGGAATAAACCATATCTCGAGAGACTCAGGGAATTCAACCTATTCTTTCTTATAGTCGTTCCAAAATATTGAGATCGTTTGGGCGTTGTCCCTCACGGGAATTCCCCTTCTCGCGACTCTGCCGGATCTATATCAACACACACACACCTCTGTCTCATGTCAGCTATTTACCACTTCTAAATTAAATTTATTTATAGTATATATGTATATACGAAGGGTGATCAGAAAGTAATGACAGTTCGTGCTATAACATGAAAACCTTGAATGATGGGAGGTAGGGAAGCAAGGAGAGTGCAGAGTTGCCTGTCCTTACGAGTTTGAACTTGTCGCCGTATGTCTGACTTTTCTTGTTTTATTGTTGTGAGTGAATGCTTCACTCTTGTTTTTGCTGTCTGGCCAGAAACATGGATTACTCGAAAGAAGGCTGCAGGTTCTACATTTTTACGAGGTGGAAACTGGGAAAGAAAGCAACAGAGATTCGAGGGAAATTATTACAAGTTTATCCAGACACTACTCCTTCCCTGGAAACTGTTTCCCGCTGGATTCGTGCTTTCACAGCAGAAAAAACTGAATTGAAAGATGAAGAACGCTCTGGACGCCCCCGGACATCCGTGACCGAAGCAACAACTGTCCGTGCACCTTCCATCATTGACGAGGATCCAACTGTAACTCTTAGGTTCTTAGCCTTGGAGCTTGATATCAGTTATGGGAGTGCATATGACATCGTGCATGAACAATTACACCTGAGGAAGAAGTGTTGTCGATGGATACCCCATTTGTTGACTGATGAGCAAAAGGCTGAACGGGTGAGGATTTGTCATGTCTGGCTTGCTGAATTTGAACCAAATGGTCCAAAACGGTTCTCAGATGTTGCTACTGGAGATGAGTGTTGGATTTCATTCTTCACAACCCGTGACAAGCAGTCAAACATGGTGTGGTTGGGCGATGAAGACCCTCGACCTCAGATTTTGAAGGAAGGATTTCGCAGCCGGAAGCGCCTTTTCACCATCTTTTTCAATTCTCAAGGACCAATATGCGTGGATGTGATGCCTGAAAAGTCCACTATCACAGCCCAATACTACACAGACCAGGTCCTTCCACAAGTCTTGGAACACAAGGCCAACACCGCACCAACCCGCCGTCGGTCTCGCCTTTTGCTGCACCCCACAAAGCTCGCCTCACTATGCAGTACCTGGAACAACAAGGTATAACTCTGCTCCCCCACCCACCCTACTCCCCTGACCTGGCTCCCTGTGACTTTTGGTTGTTTCCAAAAATTAAATCTGCCATCACTGGGAAGCAATTTCATCGCATCCAAGACTTGGCACGGACCGTCAATTCAGAACTCCGAAGTATACCGTCTTCAGAGTACCACGCTTGCTTCATGAAGTGGAGAAAGAGAATGGAACGCTGCATAGAGGTTGGAGGGGAGTACTTTGAAGGAATGTGAGTCATAGTTTGATAGTTCTTCATGCTAATAAAAGTTTATGGACTCACTGTCATTTCTTTCTAATCACCCCTCGTAATTCTCTAGTAAGGCTATATAGTGTAAGAAATGCCTATTGTTTTTAATAATAACAATGATTATTTATAAATACCTCAACACTTGGCACGTTGCTTTCCAATTCTGTCACGTTTGTAGGTGAGTCAGTGAGGATGGGTCAGGTGTTAATCCGCAGGTCATTTCCTCTCTGACCGCCATCAAAGATGGAAGCTCCTACCCCTGCTACTCGTATAGACTTTTCATAGAAGCGTATAGACTTTTTATAGAAATAAATCTCCGGAAAATGTTGATTTCGTATGCAGAGAGAAAGAGAGAGAGAGAGAGAGAGAGAGAGAGAGAGAGAGAGAGGAGGCAGACAGACAGGCAGGAGGCTTTTCCTCAAATTCTAATAATTCATAAAACCGTATAGACTTTTTATAGAAATAAATCTACATAAAATGTAGATTTTAAATGGAGAGAGAGAGAGAGAGAGGGGCGAGCTGGGAGTGAGGGTTGTCCCTTGAGCTATGTCTCTAATCCGATAATTTGCCCAGTAGAAAATGTGGCAACGTCGTGGGTCGGGGATTTCCCATGAGGGAAAACGCCCAAGCGATCTCGATATTTTGGAAAGACTATAGAAAACGGAGACTCAGGGGACAGCTAAGTGAGTATTTTGAAATTCTGGAAAGCTTCAGTAATACTGACTCATCATTCAAGCAAGCTATTCACAGTAATTGCCGAGACTGTAACTCGAGGAAATGGTATGAAGTTGCAAGCAAGGAGGGCTAATCTTGATACAACCAAAAACTTTGTCACTTACTCCGTTATAATTGAATGGAATAAACTCCCTGAGAATGTGATTGAGAGTGGTACCATAAATATCTTTAAAAAGAGACTGGACATGTATCTCGACGCGATTGGTATCGTTTAGTTAGGATGGAGCAATTATTGCATATTCGCGTCTACATTCATTCATTTATTAAACACAATACACCCAAACTAATAATCAACATAGACAGTATTTTAGGGCAAATATAATAAACATTCTGTTCATCTGTTTTATATAACCAAATCGGTTAAAAAAATTGCATGCATAGAGTATGTGGCTGTATGCCTAGATTCTCCATTTCCATATTATAACTTTCTGCCGATCCCATAAAATTCCTTCAGGTTCTTCAGTCCTGCAAAGTATTACTTCCTCTCCTGTTTCCTGTACGGTATTGCCGGAGGATCTGAAGGGTGAGGGTGAGAGCCTTTTGCTGTGCTATCCTTTTCTCCTGCTCCTATAGTTAAAGCACTGTAATAGTATTAAGGCCGGATTGCCTCGTAGGGACCGTAAGGTCTGTATGGTCTGTGTATCTCTCTCTCTCTCTCTCTCTCTCTCTCTCTCTCTTGTATTAATTTTTCCCGTTACTGAAAGTGATAACATTCGCTATTTCCTGTCGGTAATGGCAATGAAATATCTTAAATATTGTATTTATCATCTCAGACATAACTATGTATTTTTCATATCATCTTTGCGACCAGCAAATGATTTTATTCACCTCAGGAAAGATTACTGAACATGAGGAAACGTTCATTAACCCAGTCTCTATGAGAGAGAGAGAGAGAGAGAGAGAGAGAGAGAGGGGGGGGGCAGTTCAGACAGGCAATATCAGGCAGAGATCTTTCCCGGTTTCCCCTCAGTTACCACCCAGACACGGGGTTGGGTGTACGGCCTCTCTCCCTCCTTTCTGTCGCTCGCCTCTCGCCTCACTCCAGCGCTTTCTCTCGGTCGTACGGACGATAAGGAAGACAGAGGAAATGAGACTTCGTCCTCCCTTCCTCCACCCAAACAAAGAGACAGATAAAAACACCTGTCCCAAACACAAACACGTGTTGTATTAGTGACGTGTTTGCAAGGAGATACAGGTGTTACGTGTAAACAAGGTAATATAAATAAGGCTCGGATGCAAGCAATAAATATAAACAAACCTACTGATTTTCCTGAAGTAGCTAAAGTGCACAAGCAGTAAATACGTGAAAAAAAAAAAAAAAACCGGATGATAGACACAGTTAATATAAAAAGGTATTGATGTTCACAAACAGTATGCCTCTGAAGTTACTGATAGCCACAAACATATCTTGAAATTAATGAAATACACAGATAGTAACTATGAAAAAAACATGAAATTGGTGTAGTTACTGAATCTCACAGGCATTAATTGCCTAACATTTCTAATACTCACAATAAGTAAATGAAGTTTCTGAAAGACATGTAATATAATTATGTAAAGAGAATTTGATTTTCCTAAAGTTTAGTGAACTTCACAGCAAAAGTGAATTTGAAATTCTTGAACTAAAATTTCATATTAAACAGTATACCAGAAAAACAATTCATCAGTTAAATTACACCGAAGAATGTATATACAAACTGAAACATTGTTACAGAGAAATAAGGGTATTTGAAATTCCGAGCATGAAACATTAAACAGAGAAAAACTAACTGTTTTAGTAGTAATGTTGAACCTTGGAAGGTTGCTGAAGAGCGCGAGCCTCATTTTTTTTTTTTTTTTTTTTTTTTTCAGTGCAATGAGCTGCCGTTTTTATTTAGATTTTTGTGCTTCAAGGAAAATTAGAATGATTTTAATAAGTTCCTTCACAATCTCCAAGGCAAGAGGTAAGTTGACCTAAGGTGACTGTGTTACAATATCCATCTATCCATTCATATCTGTCTATCTATCAATCTATCTATCCTATAGATATATATATAAATTTTTTCTGGCCTATCGACCATTGGGGCCAAAGCCCCTGGTCATTAAGGCTGTATATATACAGTATACACACACACACACACACACACACACACACACACACACACACTTCCATGCAAATATACAAACACACTTTCATGCACACGTACATATATATAATAATTTTTATTTTATTAGTTTTTTGTACTTTTATTTTTGATTTTGATTTTATTTTTATTTATTTTTATTTTTTATTTTTGGACCTTACACTATTCATAAACATAAATACCTAATCTAAAGACCCTAAAACTAATCACCTAACAGACAATCGCTAACCTATACTAAATCCTACAGAGGCAAATAGCTAGACCTACACTAATGGTAAAAATACCTCGACTAACAGAACACCATCGACTGCAGATATGTAATGCCTTTCTACATGACATACCTGCACTCATCACCTGGGGAGTCAGTCGAGGCACAACCTAATATAGGGGACATCAATATATGAAAGGGAACCAGACGAGTTAGGAACATTTCCATATACGTCAGCTGTCGGCCCTAATTAGAACAACTTAAACAAGGTGGTATAAGGTATTTACATGTACAGAAAGGGAAGGACCTCGCCCAACAGACCACCATTGACTGCAACTTCCCAGTACCTTTCTATATTGCACACTTACACTCATCAGCTGGTGACTGTCAGTCGAGGAACGGGGTTTAATGTAGAGGACATCAATATTAGAAATAGATCAGTGGGTGGAGGAACTATTTCAAATATGTCAACTGTCAACCCTAATTAATAGTACAATATATACATTATTACAGTCGGTAAAAACAAAACCATTTAGTAAAAAAGTCACATCACTCTGATCAGTCCGGTCTCTCTCAAGAAAGCCATCAATTTATCAGTCATAACAATGTCCCCATCACCCAGGATGGTGGAAAGGGTGAAGGGGACGTCTACCGCGCCGCAGTAATTTATAAGTAAAGCACGTTCACCAATAAATCGCCGACAGCGCAGGATGATATGACTGATAGATAATACCGCATTACAGATAGTGCGGTGGGAATCGCTTTTCCATATAAGGTTTCATGTGCGTAAGCATGGTAGCATTATGCCGTATTAGCGCCAACACTTTTTCTTCCAGGCGACTGGGGCGGTTGGCACTTAGCAGTGTCCCAGTCGCCCAGGTACGGCTTACACGTTCGAATA
Organism: Coenobita brevimanus; assembly: GCF_032717465.1. Lineage (NCBI taxonomy): Eukaryota > Metazoa > Arthropoda > Malacostraca > Decapoda > Coenobitidae > Coenobita > Coenobita brevimanus. The sequence continues at coordinate 23,490,307 of NC_137031.1, forward strand.
TTTAGTCTGGTCCACTGACCTTGCCACAAAAGATTTACTGATTTCTTTCCGAGACAGAGACTCGACCGTAGATCACGAGGAACGTCCCAAGTCTCCTCGAGCTCTACAGCCGACTTTGCAAAATATATATATATTAGAGAGAGAGAGAGAGAGAGAGAGAGAGAGAGAGAGCATTTTTGCAGTTGTTAGTCTTCTTTTTAATAGTTTCAATTTTCCTCACTAATGGTCTTCCTTTGTGGGAGTAAGCGTAAACCAACACTCCAAAGTTGTTCATTTTTATTCGAAGTTTCGTCTACAGAGACATCATCAGGAATGGAAAGACAACAATCATATTTGGGAAGGAAATATGTTTATATAGGTAATTGTGGAAGAACGTAAAAACTGGAACAAATGAATACTTGGCTACAAGGTACTGCACATTAAAAATGATTTAAGTGTGACTAAGTAACAATTTTCTGTATTTTTTTTTTTTTTTTAAACAAGGAGGTGTATATAAGGAAGGACACATGCTATAAGTTGCAGACCTGAAACAATGCATGTTTAGTTTTAGTTCTACAATATCAGTATGTTGTATAGGAGGTGTCATCTGTACTGTCATGATATAGCTGTCCTGTATAAGGTAATTAACTGTATGGTGTCTTTGTATTCATAGGGACTTTATTAGATGAAAAAATCGAACAAATTATATCGCAGAGATTAGTGTATGTATATTTTATATTATTCCTTCTGTACATATAATTTTCCTCTAAGTTAGGTAACAAGTATATTCGTAAGTACTGATAAGTGTCTTGAGAAAAACTCATTAATTACTATAGTTACTTAAGCAGGTTGTATATACAGCATGTGCCTTTCTTATATATACCTTCTTGTATAAAGAATATAGAAAATTGTTACTTAGTCATATTTAAATTACTTTTGATGGGCAGCACCTATAAATTACGTATTTATTTGCTCCAATTTGTTACTTTCCTCCACACTTATTTATGTAAACATATTTCATTCACGTGTGGTTGTTGTCTTTCCATTCCTGATGATGTCTCTCTGTAGACGAAACGTCGAATAAAAATGAACCACTTTGGACAGTTGGTTTTCGCTCACTCCAACGAAGGAAGACTATTCGTGAGGAAAATTGAAAATATTAGAAAGAAAACTAACAACTGCAAAAATGCTCTCTTGTTTAACTCAATATGCCTTAATGAAAAGCTGCTCCCATCATTGACAAAAATCTATCAGTCTATCTATCTATATTTATATAATTTTTTTCATATATATATATATATATATATATATATATATATACATACAAACATTTTTTGAAGCAAGTTAGAAAAAGGACGTCGTTCGGGCTGAAAGAAATGTGTAAAATGCAGAAAAAAAAAGAAAATTCATAATCACCAAAGCTTAACTGCAAGAGGTCAAAGTTAGGCAACATTTTTTCCTGTGCATAATTTCCTGTGTGTGTGTGTGTGTGTGTGTGTGTGTGTGTGTGTGTGTGAGATGAGTATTTCTATTTAGGAATCTCATTATGTTTAACGATTCTGAGGCGATGTAAGTCAATACCTGCCTGCAGGTGGATTTTATCTTCCCTTTCATTGTTTTTGGTTTTTCCTTATCCAGTTGATTTTATCCTGCTGGGGAGAGAATTTTGGAACTGAAGTAATTACATATAGTCTTTGTTGATGACTTCCTTGTGAGAGGTCTTCATGGTGCATGCAATTGTCTCACGTTAACAGCAACAATATGTACACGAAGACTTGGCACAGTAAAGAGGATAACACCCTCACTACAAGCACAGTGTCCAGCTGCAGGACCCTTATGTATGTAGGTAGATAGGTAGGTATGCATAAAAAATTATATGAGTGGATGAACTGACAGATGGTTGGTGGATGGGATGGATGGATAGATTAATGATCAGTTGACTGGGTAGTTTTATGGATGGCTTGGTTGGATGGATGACAGGATGAAGACTGTATAAGTAATGACAGTCAAGAAACAGAAAAAGGAAACCAACGAATTTTCCTAAGTTAGAGAGAGAGAGAGAGAGAGAGAGAGAGAGTTCATTACACACTAGATAATCTAGATAATTAGGCACAAACATCCTGAAACACAAAGGGTAAAAATACAATCACAGAAACACACCAATGCAAATGAGAGAGAGAGAGAGAGAAAGAGAGAGAGAGAGAGATTAACCGCATTAGGTCAGTTGGCCCATGTTAGGCAGCACCTAAAAGAGAAATTGAACTACTAGAATGAGATAAGGATAGCAAAGTAGAGGACTCCCCCTCGCCCTCCAATTTCTCCAAATATCTCTTGTAGGTATGCAAATATATTATATGAGTGGATGAACTGATGGATGGTTGGTGGATGGGATGGATGGATATATTAATGAACAGTTGACTGATTAGTTTTATGGATGGCTTGGTTGGATGGATGAACGGATATAAATATTGACAATAAAGAAACTGAAAACGGAAACCAGCTGAAATAATACTAAATGAAAGAGAGAGAGAGAGAGAGAAAGCATTACACACTACTGTAGATAATTAGGCACACACATCCTCCAACACGAAAGGGTAAAAATCCAATCACAGAAACAAATAGTAACAAATAAGAGAGAGAGAGAGAGAGAGAGAGAGAGAGAGAGAGAGAGAATATAGTTGCAGTAGGCCAGTTGGTCCATGCTATGCAGCACCTAAAAGGGTAACTGAACTACTAGAATGAGATAAGGATAGCAAAGTAGAAAGCTCTCCGCCCTCTATACCCTCCAGCCAAAGCCGGCAGGAAAAAGTCAGGAGGAACACCACACAGTATAGTGAAACTGGCGTGGACGTTTTATAGGAAAATGTGAACGGAGAAAAACAGACTGTCATACTGTAACTGGTTAAAATATTTTTTTTTTATACCCACCCCTTATTTGTCATATGCATATCTAGTCTAGGCTATGCTAGAAACTCTCAGTGGAAGGGACAGCAACTCCATCACTAGGCAGCTAATTCCATTTGTCTAGTACTGTATTGTCAAAGCTATTTCTGCCTATTTCCTTGCCAAAACGGAATTTATCTAGTTTGAAACCATTACTTCTAGTTCTACCCTGTATGCACACTTCAAGTACCTTGCTAATATCCCCCTTATTTATTCCCTTCATCCACTTATACATCTTAACTATATAAGTCTTCCTTTTCTCTTCGCCTTTCTAGCGAGTGCAAATGTAGTCTTTTTAGCCTGTCTTCGTATGACAGGTTCCAGATGTCATGCATCATTTTTGTCATTCTTTATACATTTTCTATGGAATTTATATCCATTATAGTACGGACACCAAAATTGCACGACGTAGTCTAAATATGGCCTTACTAATGCTAGATAAAGTTGCAATATAGGCTACTTTAGATGTCCTATTGCTCACGCTTCGCAAAATAAATCCTGGGACCCTGTTTGCTTTATTTCTCGTATTAATACACTGTTGTCTTGGTTTGAGGTCTTTACTATTCCTAGCTCCTAGATCTCTATCGCATTCCGATTTACTAATTTCTTTGTTATCTAAGTTGTATTTAGTATCTCCAGTGGTCTTGCCTAAGTTAAGTACTTTACATTTTTCAACGTTAAATTCCATTTGCCAATTTTTAGACCATTTGGACATAATATTGAGGTCATTTTGTAAGTTAAGGTAATCGTCAGTCGAGTTAATGATACGCCCTATTTTTATGTCATTGGCAAATTTTCTAATACTACTAGTGATTCCTAAGTCTAGGTCATTTATATATATAATATGTGACAAGTGACCAAGTACTAAACCCTGTGGTACACCGCTAGTTACTAATCCCCAATCTGCCTTAGTTCCATGTATTAAAATAAGTCTACTAATACCAAGTCAGATCACTTCCTTTTAAAACAGCTCCAAGCGCGCGCAGGAGGCGGAGCATCGAAGTGACGTCAACTGGCTCTGGCATGAAACCCCAGTGTTCAGTTGACTCCTGACCATGACAGTGAGTGGATGCTTGCTAAGTTGCTCCACTTATCAGACCATGACACATTTTCAGTCCGGAGAAGTGAGGGAAGGGACTGAAATGTGTGAGGGAAGGCGTAGGGGTGTGAGGGAACCTATTGTTATATTATAGAGTTAAAAGAGTCTGCATTTCTTCCCCTTCTTCATTTTCCCTTATCATTTTTTTTTTTTTTTTTTGCCTATCGACCATTGAGGCCGGAGCTCCTGGTCGTTAAGGCAATATATATATATATATATATATATATATATATATATATATATATATATATGCATATGAACATACACACTTTCATGCACACGTACATATATATATATATAATAATTGTTATTATTTTGTTTTTTTATTTTATTTTATTTTTATATTTTTCTTATATTACTTATGAACAAAAATACCTAATCTAAAGACTCTTAAACTAACCACCTAACAAATTGCTAACCTATACTAAATCCTAAGAGACAAATAACTGGACCTACACTAATGGTAGAAAAGCCTCGACCAAGAGAACACCATCGACTGCAGATATGTAATGCCATTCTACATTACAAACCTGCACTCATCACCTGGTGACTGTCAGTTCGCTCGTTCGTTCGAAGATTTCCTGTACATATAGTGCAGGCCGGGCCATACATTAGCCCGGTCAGTGTGGTATGGTCTGGTTAAAAAATAGTAAGTGGGGAGGACAGGACCTGGGGATTGCCCAGCACACACGTCCTGTCTCCTGACTGGCTTTGTGGTGTGTGTGGACTGTCAGTATTGAGTCTGCCCTTTTATACATTTGCTGTTAGTTAAGCCAGCTGACGTCACACAAGCCACGCCTCCCTGCGCACTGACGGAAAGTGAACCGACTTGGTAGTAGTAGACTTAGGTATTAATACTCTCTGTTTTCGTTCCTCGAGCCAGGATTCTATCCATTTGAAGATATCGCCGACTATACCGTGTGCTCGAACCTTTCTAACTAGCCTTTCGTGTGGGACCCTATCAAAAGCTTTGATAGGGTCCAGATAAATAATATCGTAAACTTTATCGCTGTCTACCGCCTCATAAACCTCCGAGAGAATGGCAACTTTGTGTGTGTGTGTGTGTGTGTGTGTGTGTGTGTGTGTGTGTGTGTGTGTGTGTGTGTGTGTGTGTGAGAGAGAGAGAGAGAGAGAGAGATATTACAGTGTTTAGACAGCACTACAGGTCGCCTTGAGGCGATTGTTTTGCCGGAGTCTGTATTTGTGGGAGATGTAGCGTTGTGGGGGTTATTGTGGTTATGGGAATGTTGTAGAAATGCAAGAACTGGATTGTGATTGTGGGATTTGTGTAAGTGTGAAATTTTGTGGGGGAATTGTGGGAGTCATGGGAATAATGTGTTTGTAGGAGTTGCTGGGTTCCTTTGGGAATTGTAGGATTTATCTGTGAATTGTGCGATTATTTTAGGAATTGTGGGGGTTGTTTTTGGATTGTGGGATTATTATTGGATACGTGGGATTGTTCTGAGATTGTGGGAATGGTGAGAATCTAGGGGGACTTATACTGTGATTGTATGGACTGTAGTGGTTGCGTGGCTTTGGGCTTTGTGTTAAAGCGAGGTAAATTCTATAGGGAAAATGAAATTTCTCATAACTCACTAGCAAGATCATCAGTAATTCTGAATCTACACTCATAACACTCAAACTTAACTACTACCGATACCTCTTCCCCATTCGTGCTTCGCCAGCATCGAGAAGTGATAAATCACTGTTACACCTACGACAAGGTCTGATCCTATGGTGGACATACTTTGGATTATAAATCTTTAACTTCGACTAAAATTTCTATCGCTCCAAATTGAATGCTGAGTTGCAATAGTAACAGTGGGAATGCTACTGTAGTAACGAAGAAAAATTATTGAAAGAATATACAGCCACAGTACCAGTATTTTTTTTTTTTTCAGTCCCTCATCTACATGAAATTAGCTGTAAAAGGACGAAAATCTGGGCAAGAAAAATGTGAAAACACTATAGTACCAGGAGACATTGAGATATCCTTTCCTTACGGTCTTATACCTATACAAAGATTATTTCAGGTCCAAACCCGAATGTGAAAAAAAAAAAAAAAAATGTGCACTGACAGGATGAAGGATTTATTAGATGTTTCAACTGCCTTTGCCTACGGTGTTATTCCTCTTGACCAGTGATTTTCAACCTTTTTCATCTCACGGCACAGTGGGCCAGGCACTAAACTGGTCGAGGTACACCATCAGTATTTAAGGATAGATTGGATCATTTAAAAGAAACTGAATTAAATGAATGTATTAAAAAAATAATTTATTGATTATATTGTCAAAAGTATTTTGCTGGTAATGGTTTTCAAAGGTATTTGAAAGGTTTGTGCATATTTATTATCACTACACATTGAAACAAGAGGCCATAGAGAAAGATCCCATTCATTTAAAAATAATATGAAACTTTCAGATATAGACTGTATTCAAATACAAACATGAGTAAAAATAGAAAGCCTTTGCTTACATTAAAATGTATGTTGTCTCGTGACGTTCCTTGTTTGGGGTCGAATGGTTGACAGCTTACTCGCATCATACGGCTGGCAGTGATCGGCGGTCTACACTGCGGAATTCAGGAGAGAATATAAAACTGCCATTTGGGCTTTTTATGAACAATACATCTATTTATTTATTTCATCATTGAAAAAAGGAGTTTCATGCGCTCCATAAAAGTGACAGTAATGTCTAAACGTATCCGAATGTTATTTTTAAAAATGCTATGGAAACGCTATTTAAACTCCCGTGGCACAATTACGGGTGCTTCGCGGCACACCGATGTTCCGCGGCACATTGGTTAAAAATTGCTCCTCTAGACCATTGCAGCCAACGCTGTCTTTTCCACACGCAAGGATTATTGTCGCTCCCTCCCAGGAACCGGCCTATAAACGCCTTTGTCTCTATTCACTCATATCAAATGGGAATGTGTGGCTCACTTTAACTTGTTCCCGTCACCCCAGTGCCTCACCACCAGTGCAGTCCACATTGTCACAGTTACACTAGATGTCATGTAAACATCGTGTTTTGTGCCTCCAGATATATTTGTGAATAATTTAGTGTATACAGGTCACAAAAACTTGCGGCTAAAAAGACAAGAAAATGAACGCAAACAAATGCGATTAACTGGAGAAACACCGATGTGGGACTTACTGTGCATTGACATTTCGCCTCACGGCTTCCTCAGAATACAAGTGCTGAATATGACACCATATTTCCTGTTTATATATGTGAGGGGAGGTAGATGGCAGGAAGGGTAAGGAAGTGAGGTCACAGGAGGAAAGGGATTGCAGATCACGGCAAAAGGACGAGAAGAAAAAAAAAAAAAGGAAAGAAACAAGGGACAGGGGAAGTGGGAAGTCCTTTGGAAGAGGGAAGGAATGGTTAGGTAAGGAAACTGACGTCACAGAGGAAAGGGGATTGCCTATTACAGCACGTGTGTGTGTGTGTGTGTGTGTGTTGTATAGATGGTTAAACAAGCTGGGTGAAGGGAGGGGATGGAGATGGATGGGGAGGGGGCTGGAAGGAAGGAAGGGTGATGTTTTCAGTTTAGAGGGGGTAGTGTGAGGAAGATTTCCTATTGACAATATAATTTGCCCACAAAATTTGATAGGTGATAAGATCTGCCATTCTGTTCAAGGGTATTGGAACATGCTATTACAGCTGCCTCAAGACACTTAAGGCTTGTTAAGGTTACTTTCTTGTACAAAATTCTTGCATTTTCCCATTTCATTACGTGACCTGTATTTAATCTATGAGCTACACATGTTTTGTTGGTGTTGTACCCGCTCATTGCATATTTGTTTTCTTTAATTCTCTCTTCTGTATCACGTCCTGTTTCACCTACGTTTGCTGCATTCAATGTGCAGTGTGTGATAAGGCGTACGTAGGTGAAACAGGACGTGATTTAGAAGAGAGAATAAAAGAACACAAATATGCAATGAACTGATACAACACCAACAACACATGTGTAGCTCACAGATTTAATACAGGGCATGTAATGAAATGGGAAAATGCAAAAATTTTGTACAAGGAAGCAGACTTAAAAAGATGCAAGTGTCTTGAGGCACCTGCAATAGCAAGTAACAATATCATTTAACAAAATGGCGGATCTTACCATTCCTTCCCTCTCCCAAAGTACCTGTCCCTTGTTTCTTTTCCCTTCTTCTCTTCCTTGTGCCGTGATTTGTAACCCCTTTCCCCCTGTGACCTAACCTTCCTTACCCTACCTGCCCCCTACCACCCCCCTACCAGTACCTCTATCTCCCTCACATCCCCATGCCTTCTGCTATCTATCTATCTATTGCCAGACACCATAATACCGTAAAGGGTGGCCATTTGGCACTGAATTAGTTGTTTTACAAGGAGGGGCATCAACCATCCACCAACCCATTTGTTGACACGTAGGGAGCACGTATGGTTTGGTTATATGGTTACCACCTAGCGTTGTAAATGGTTTCTTGGCTTACAGGAAACCATTTGGCTTGTCATTCAATGTAAAGCCACCTGTAAAGGAAAGAAAAGGAATAAGAAGTGACAGGGAGAAATAGGAAGAGAGGAGGGCAGGCACAGAAAAAGAATGATAAAAACTAAGGAAGTAGGCAGCACTACATCAAGTGAGTGGATGATGGTCACCACCACCTACCACAACAGGAAATACGGTGTGTATTCAGCGATTGTATTCTGGGGAAGCAGTGAGGCGATACGTCAATACACATTAAGTACCGGGTACCACATCGGTGTTTCTTTCTCCAGTTTGTCTACTTACAGTGAGTCAAATGCGAATAATAGCTTGAAGATCTCTGGCATCCCAAGCAGGCAAAACATTCTCTCTCTCTCTCTCTCTCTCTCTCTCTCTCTCTCTCTCTCTCTCTCTCTCTCTCTCTCTCTATTTCAGTGTGGTTCAAGTAACGAGTAGGAATAAATAAACGTCTCGCCCTCCCTCTCTCCCTCTGCTAATCCCACCCAATTAATGACACACAGCTATATGAAATAATTATTTTTATGCAGCTTATTCGTGCCTATTGAAGGGCCTGGCAAATAAAGTGCACATTGTTCTAGTATTTAAGCAGGGTCTTTTATAAACAATGACAGCATGCTCCTTCACGGGTGATATGTAACAACTCCGTTCATTGTGGTGGTGTGTCTTACTGGTTTACATTGAGCATCCTCAGACAATTAACTCATCTTCAAAGAACACCGTAGTAGGAAAGGGGTTGACGGAAGTGTATCCATCACAATCGTTGGGAGGACAATGCTGTGGCAGATGCCCCTTCCCGAGGTATGGTGGCAGAAGCCCTGGGCATCATGATCAAAGGGGCAGCAGTTAGCATGATGTCAAATGCCACCCAATCCGCATTGCCATTCACCATCCCTGCCTACTACCCCGTCCATTCACACGCACAAGAGATGGATGAGGAATTGGTATCCTTACAACACAACACTACCGCCCCACAGCTCCTGTCAAACATAAAAGGTCCACCGGCTTGTCAAGTCTCCCATAGACACAATCCTCACACCCACCCAACGTTTCCACACAGTCCGCGTCGACAGAGGTGGGCCACTACCGTCCTCCAGGGGCTGTACAGTATGTACATACTCACCTTCAGTGATTCACTATGAAGGTGGATGGAAGGAGTTTCCATGCAGGACAGCATGGCGAAATGTATGACTTACCACTTGTTGGCAGTTTGGGTGGCCAGGTTTTATGTCCCCCATACAGTCATTATGGACCTTGGTGTACAAGTTCAGTCACACACCTGGCAAGATATAATGCTGTTCTGAACCATGACTCGACACTGCACTACCACCAATCACACTCAAGGCAACGACATGGTGCAGTGATTCCACAGGCGACTGAATGAGGCACTCAGTGCCCGAGCACAGCTGGCTCAGTGTGTGGACACGCGACCAGTTATCATCGTAATCCTTCTCTCCATAGAGAAAGAGGACATCCAGCACTCCTCAGCTCAGTTGGTTTATGAAGAAAACCTCCATCTACCACGGCAGTTCTCCCTCGATGTCACTGCCTCAACATCTCCCTCCTTCCTTCCTAACTTTAATTAGCAAAAACTACTCTACCACTCACACACCCACGACCTCCACCAAACTGCTACGCAAATCTCCCACTCCAGACTGAGTTGACGGAGTTTGTCTTTGTTTGGCATGATGCACAGAGAAGCCTGTTAGATTGACCACGCATGGAGCATTTCAGTGTACTGTTACGCACACCAAAGTGGGACAAGACTGACAGAAATTACCGGCCAGACACGATCTCTATCAACAAAGTCAAGCCAGTACACCTCCCCTGTATCGACCAGCCACATCAACATCAAGTCCCCCCTACTCAGCCACCCGTCCCCCTCCTCCCCCACCATCACAACAGTTTACCCTTGTTCCCCAGTCACCATTATTAGTTGCAGTTCCTTTAGCACTACCCTCATATCCACACGCTGCCACTCCTACACCCCCATCACCACCTCCTCCCTTACCCAGTGACACTTAGCCATCCACATCCAACTCTACTTCCTCCACCTGACACTGCACCTACCCTACCCCCAGACACCCCCATACATCACATTCCTCACCAACCACCCAGTCCCTCCCTCCTTCCCAGTGCACCACACACAGCTCCTATCACCAGAACTGTTCACTTACTGTATACCCCCTTCCTTCACCATCATCTACGATCACACACCGCCAAGCAATACGGTACTGTTCCCTGCACCAGCAAAGTACTGCCACCCACACCCGACCTACAGTGAGCGATGACAAGTGGCCCTCCCTACCACCCAATCCCGTCCCATCCATGGTAACCCCTTTCCATTCCCCTCAGAAGGCCAACCCCCGCACCACACCCACCCACCACCTCCCACCAGCCCAGGGACAAAATCATTCAGCCCAGATGGTCACATTCAATGCCCTGGAAGAGTCATTCACCGACCCCAGTTCTACCAGCCCTCCGCATAATATCACTCAATAACCAATTTTAAATGTTTTGTACTTTTTTTTTTTTTAAATCGAGGCGAAGATCCACTTGACAGGTTGGTGATGAGTGGCTGAATGCAACATATATACCTAAGGGAGAAATCTGAATTAGTAAATAAGTTTCAATTCACATTACGTCGAAGTTTATTTGAAATACAGCGGTTATTTGGACAAGTTGCATTCTGGAGGAGTAGACTGTAGCACCAGTCGAGCAGAGCAGTACTCCCAAGGTGGATGGAAAGCTGATGACAGGGAGAGCTGGAGCTCCCGTTTCATCAGCCCTCGGGACTAGGTCCCGACCATCCCCCTTTGCTGAACTTTTTCAGTGTCTCAGTAACACAGAGAGTAGGCCACCATGCTCTCCAATACAAGTTTCTCCAACTATCAACACCAAACTACATGCACAGTACACACCACACTTCTATCTATCTATCTATCTATCTATTGCCAGACGCCTCAATCCCGTTGGGGGTGGCCACAAACAAATCGCCTCCAAGTCGCCCTGTCCCTCGCCATTTCACTGCCCTGCTCCCAACTCACACCCCCCTCTCTCATATACCTCTCCACCCCATCCCTCCATCTCATCCTCGGCCTCCCCCTCCCTCTTCCCCCCTCCACCTCACTCACATACACTCTCTTCGTCAATCTTTCACCCTCCATCCTCTCCACATGGCCATACCACCTCAGTGTGTTCCTCATAACGCTTCCTATCACATCCACATCCACAGCACAACGCTCCTTTATATCCTCATTCGTCAGCCTGTCTTTCCATGTGACTCCACAGGCTCCTCTCAAATCATTCATTTCCACTGCTCTCACTCTTGACTTGTGTCCTTCCAACAACGTCCAAGCTTCACTTCCATACGGTATCACAATACTGTCATGTAGTAACTTTTTCACTCCCATGCTCACTTCCCTGTTTCTTATCACAGCTTTCAAAGAACCAGCATCCTTTCTTCCCTGCTGTACCCTTTCAAACACTTCACCCTCCAAACCTCCATCCTTACTCATCACACTACCCAAGTACTTAAACGTACTCACATTTTCCAATTCCTCACCATCCAACCTCGTTGTACATTCACTGACTTCACCTCTCTCAAAGACCATCACTTTACTCTTCCCTACATTCACCTTTAGATTCCGTTTCTTACACACTCTCCCAAACTCATCCACCAAGCCTTGCAGCTCCCCTTCGTCTTCACTCAACAACACAGTATCATCTGCAAACATCAGTACAGGGAGTTTCCAAACACTGTCCTCTCTCACCAGGGCCACTCCAACATCCACTACCCTACCTTGTACCTCTTTTATTACCCCATCCATGTACAGATTGAACAACCATGGAGACACGACACATCCCTGTTTCAACCCAAGTTTCAAAGAGAAAAATTCACTTATTTCACCATCCACACGCACTGCAGCGTTCGCACCATCGTACATACTCTTCACAGCATTCAACAACTTCCCATCTACTCCATATATTCTTAATACTTTCCACAATCCTTGTCTATCCACCCTGTCATATGCTTTCTCCAAATCCATGAAAGCCGCATGCAACTTCTTTCCCTTCTCTAGAAACCTTTCCACTAAAGATCTAAGAATGAATATCTGATCGACACAACCTCTTCCCTTCCTAAAGCCTCCCTGTTCTTCTCCAACTAATTTCTCTGTTCTTTCTCTAACTCTGTCAATAAGTATCCTACCATACACTTTTCCTATTATACTAAGAAGACAAATGCCCCTATGATTACCACACACTTCTTTTTCCCCTTTTCCTTTGTACAAGGGAATAATTATACCTGACTTCCAATCCTCTGGGACTCTACCTTCCTCCCAGGCCACTCTGCACATCTTCCACATCCATTCTACTACTATCTCTCCTCCATGCTTCAGCATTTCACTACACACTCCATCATTTCCTGGGGCTTTCCCCGATTTAACTTTCTTCATTGCTTCCATAATTTCTATCCTACTGATTTTTTCCTGTCTTCTCACCTCCCTCCTTCTCCCAGCCATTCTCCAGCCACTTATACTCGCATTACTTCCATTCTCTATGCTCAACAATTCCTTAAACTGTTCTCTCCATTTGCTCACTTTTTCTCCCTTCTCCACTAGTAATCTACCATTTTTATTTTTCACTCCCCAGCTAACTTCACTTCCACCATGTCTTACTCTTTTCACCTGTTTCTAGAACATTTTCTTTACAGTCCCTCCACTTTATACTCAAATTCCTTCCAAATTCCTCATCCACTCTCTTCTTACTCTCTCTTACTAATCTTTTCACCTCTTTCTTTCTACATATAAATCTCTCTTCCGCCTCACAACTTCTTCCACGCCCCTGTTTCTCATCCATTCATTGTATGCTTTCTTCTTTTGTGCCACTTCCTTTTCAAAATTTTCAAAAAAAATGGTGTCGAATAGCATAGCCTCAGAGTCCCCAGGGGGGGGGGAACCATAAATGCCCCCACCTTCAGCCTCTCTCCTGGTGACGACTCAAGGTGCCTGGAACCACTGTCTGACTCTCTTCTTCTTCATTTCTGCAACATACGTGACCTTTCCTCTAACTTTTGCTCTGTTGAGCACCACCTCTCCTTCTCTAAACCTCACCTTCTTTTCCTAACTGAAACTCAGCTGTCTGAGGCAACTGACAGCAAACCCTTTTCTGTATCCTCCTACTTTCTCTATACTCATTTCAAAGCCAAAGGTGGCTGTTGTGTATATATACACAACAACTTATCTTGCTCTCGTGTTCCTGAACTCGATTCTTCTGAATTCTCTGCACTCTGGCTTTGGCTTTCCTGTCATTCTCTGACTAAATATATCTGTGCTGTTTTCTTATCTTCTAATTCTACTGACTATCAAAAATTCTTTGACTATCTTACTTCTACGATGGAGCACATTCTATCCATTTCTCCTTTCTCTGAAATCTCCATTCTAAGAGATTTCAATGTTTACCACCACCTTTGGCTCTCCTCTCCTTTCACTGATCCACCTGGTGAACAAGCCTACACCTTTTCTATCCTTAATGACCTAGAGCAGCTTGTACAGCACCCTACCCGTATCCCCGACCGCCTTGGAGAAAGCTCCAACATACTTGATCTCTTCCTTACAACTAATCCTTCTGCTTACACTGTTATTCTTTTCTCTCAGTTGGGCTCCTCTGATCACAATCTTATCACCTTAATCTGTCCTTTCGCTCCGGCATGGCCTGCGGACCCTCAAAAAAAAAAGGCGTCTCTGGCACTTTCGAGCTGCGGATTGGGAGGCCCTCAGCAGTACTTCTTTGATTTTCCCTGGAATGATTATTGCTTCCATGGTCGGGAACCATCTGGGTGTGCCTTGCGCATTACAGAGGTTATTCTCTCGGCCATGGAAGCATACATTCCTTTCTCATATCCTTTGACTAATGCACGAAAGCCTTGGTTTAATCACACTTGTTCTAATGCTGTCTGCAACAAGGAGATGGCCTATAAAAGGTACCGGAGCCAACCCACCCCTGAATCACATTTTTTATACATTTCTGCCCGGAATCGTGCTAAGTCTGTTCTTCGCTCTGCTAAAAATAATTTCATCCGTACAAAATGCTCTCAACTCTCTAACTCGAACTCTTCTCGCTCCTTCTGGCACCTTGCCAAAAACCTTTCTAACAACTTTACCTCATCATCCTTCCCTCCTCTTTTCTACTCTGATGGCTCTGTAGCTATTTCTTCTACTGATAAAGCAGATCTCTTCGCTCAGACTTTCTCCTCCAATTCCACCTTAGACAATTCCGGTGCTGTTCCTCCATCACTTCCCCCCTCTGACTTCCTCATGGCTAACATTAAAATTTCTTCAGCTGATGTATTTTCTGCCATTGCTGGCCTCAGTACTAATATGGCATATGGGCCTGATGGAGTCCCTCCTGTTGTTCTGAAGAACTGTGTTTCTGTGCTTACACCCTGCCTTGGCAAACTCTTTCGCATTTGTCTGTCAACTTGTACCTTTCCTTCTTGCTGGAAGTTTGCTCTCATTCAGCCAGTCCCAAAGAAGGGTGACCATTCCCAACCCTCTAACTATCGTCCAATTGCTTTAACATCCTGTATCTCAAAAGTTTTTGAGTCTATTCTTAATAGAAAAATTTTAAAGCATCTTTCCTATCACAACCTTCTTTGTGATCGTCAGTATGGGTTCCGTCAGGGACGCTCCACAGGCGATCTTCTCATCTACCTTTCAGACTCCTGGTCATCCTCCTTTCGGGACTTTGGCAAAAGCTTTGCCATTGCACTTGACATCTCAAAGGCTTTCGATCGAGTCTGGCATAAATCTTTAATTTCCAAACTGCCCTCTTACGGTTTCTATCCTTGTATCTGTGCCTTCATCTCTAGCTTCCTTTCTGGTCGTTCTATAGCAGCTGTTGTAGACGGCTATCGTTCTTCTAGATCTATTAACAGTGGTGTTCCTCAGGGCTCTGTCCTATCACCTACTCTCTTCCTTTTATTCATCAATGATCTTCTAAGCTGTACATCTAACCCTATCCACTCATACGTTGATGACTCCACCCTTCACCTTTCCATTCGATTCCCACAACGTCCATCTCAGCAGTTACTTCAACAAACAAGGGATGAGGCTATGGCACACCTAATGTCTGACTTGGCTCGTATCTCTGACTGGGGTAAAAATAATATGGTTGTTTTTAATGCATCAAAGACTCAGTTTTTGCACCTATCAACCTAACAAAATCTTCCACAGGTATACCCACTTATGTTTAATAATACTTAACTTAATCCTGCATCATCGTTGAACATGCTTGGGGTTTCGTTTGCTCGGGATTTGTCTTGGAAAGATCATATTACATCTCTTGTAAGATCTGCTTCCAAGCGATTGGGTGTGCTAAGCCGACTCCGTTCCTTCTTTGCCCCTGCACAATTGTTGACTCTATACAGGGGTTTTATCCGACCCTGTGTGGAGTACAACTCTCATGTGTGGTGAGGCTCCCTACATACAGCTCTTCTCAATAGGGTGGAGTCAAAGGCTTTTCGTCTCATTAACTCTCCCCCTCTTACTGACTCCCTTCAACCTCTGTCTCTTCGCCGCAATGTTGCATCTTTATCTCTTTTCTATCGCTACTTCAATGGTCACTGTTCCTCTGAACTGTCTGCATGCATTCCTCCACTTCTACGACGGGCGCGTAGCACCCGTCTAGCAGCAACCTCTCACCCCTTTTCTGTCCAGCTCTCTAATGCAAGAGTTAACCGTTACTCCTAGTCCTTCATTTATGCAACAGGTCAACTCTGGAACTGTCCTCCTCTGTCTGTATTTCCTGCTTCCTATGATCTCCAGTCTTTCAAACACAGTGTGTCAAGGCATCTCGAAATGAATGGATCTTGAATTTGGCTCTCTCTTGTATTTTGTTTTTCTCTTGGAAGGAATAGTTTTGCGGGCTCATTGCCTTTGGTTCCTTCTTCCTCACATTAAAAAAAAAAAAAAAAATCAGCCAGTCATCACTAACTTCTCAAATGCATCTTTGCCTCATTTAAAAAAAAATGAGTATAGGTTTAATCATATTGTATTCATCCCTGCTGTATAACTATTGATTTACAACTGCTTTTCTTACTTTCATTACATCATGTATTTGCTATATCGATATTCTGTGCCTACCACTCATGTTATATATTAGCTTTCTCTTACATGTATATCATATTCTGTTATTCTGTGTGTCTGTAATAGACTTCTTTTTTCCTGTATGTATTACAGCGATCTGGTCGATTTTTTTATTGTTTGTTTATTTTCATGTATGTGATTTTCGCTTTTTTTTTTTTTTTTTTTTTTTGAATGAGAGGGAGGGTGACGTAGCATGCTAAACGATATTGCTAACATACAATACACTAGAGTACACCGCGTGGTCACTTGGTAATCTGCTGAAGTAGCGGGCATGACATAAAGGAGAATGACGCCTCCTAATCCTTCCTAAAGTGGAATAACTTTGGCTAACTGACTGATAAGTGGGGTAAACTCCGTCAGGCAGTTAAGTCCACCGCCGGTTGTCAAGAGGCTGCTATATCCCAGAAGGGATTAGCCATAGTAAAAGCATAGACTCGCACACACATTCAGCTCACTATGTTCTCAATCACTCACTAAGACACGCAACAAGGTACTACCCTTTCTCACTACATACCCTTCTGACATACAGTATGTTGTAGTCCATCGATAATATACATCCTGGACACTAGGACAGAGTGTTTGATATTCCCCTTGTGTCCCCCAATGCAGTACGTGGCCGGGTGAACACTCCCAAAGTTTATTACCCTGGCGGGGCGCGAACCCTGGCTCACCTGTGTACGAAACGCACACTCTACCACCATATATATACACACACACACATCAACATCATCGTCATCGTCATCATCATCTGGACCTCCTTTCCCACCCTAGGCCAGGATGAGGAGTAGCAATGTCCAAACAGCCCAGATTTGCCCAATCCAATGGGCCACGCTTCCATTTGCTCACCATCCAAGTCCCAGGAATCCTGGCTTTGTCTGATACATCAACAACATTCACCACGTTCCGTAGCTTCACAGACACGTACGCGACAAAGTCAATCCGGATGCTGTAGCATTAAAAAGGGGTGCCAAATCCCTGATCATGCACTTCTCCTCACAACATTCATCCAGCCAGCTCGATCTCTTGTCAGTTCTCTAGCCTCACCGACTTCCAATCCTCTCTTCCTCACACATTTATCCACAATATTCCTCCACCTTCTTCTTGGCCTAGATCCCCTCTTGTGTCCTTCAAATTCGCTCAGATATACCTTTTCACCATCCTATTGTTATCCATTTTCTCCAAATGATTATATACCGTCTCAGTACACTCTCTTAGATTCTGGTGTCCACAGACTTCCTCAGTCGACATCTTTCACGAATCATTATTTCGTATCCTACCCACTCTCTATGCTGCACATACATTCCTCAACAGTCCCATCTCCTCTGCTCTCACTCTTAACTTTTCATTTTCATACCACACCATAGTCTCACATCCATATGTTAAAGTTGGCACTAACACTCCCTCATGTAAGCCTCGTGCAGCTCCAACGCTCAAGCCTCTGTTTCTTATCAAGGCCTTCATTGCACCAGTTACTTTCCTTCCTTGTTTCACTGTACTGTCCACTTCTTTTGCACATTTTACTCTCTTTTCTGTCACTGTACCCAGGTATTTGAACTGTCTCACCGATTTCAGTCTCTCTCCATTTACCGTAACGCCCCACTGGGAGTCACCCTCTCTCTCAATAACCATCACTTTACACTTTTCTACATTTACTCTCACGGTACGACGCTCACAGACATCACCAAAACTCAGCATTAGTCTACCAAGTTCTTGTCCGGTATTTTCAACTGGTACTGCATCATCAGCATACAACAAATTTGAGATATTCCATCCATCACCATTCATTACCAGCGCCATTCCCTTCTTCATTACTCGTGTTTTTATTTCTGTTATCACCCCATCCATATACTGTATATGTTGAACAACCATGGGGACATCACACAACCTTGTCGCACGCCCATACCGATCGTGAGCCATTCACTTTGATTCCCATTAGCCCTTACACATGCTTCACTATCATCATAAAAACTCTTGACGGCACCTAACAGCTTACCATCTACACCGTACATGCGCAAAACTTTCCACAATCCTTCTCTGTCTACTGTGTCATATCGTCATTCTCATAAAGAAACTGACTAAGTCATTTTTTGTACTTTTCTGGAAATCGAGAGAAACCTGTCTCATATTCTTAACTTTGAAATGACTTAGGCAGAAACTTGAGGCGCATTTTAGACCACTTACACCCTAGACCTGGCAAAGGCAGCTATACCAATAGGTGCGCCACGTGATGAAGAATTGATTTAGGCAAAAATCCAGAAAATACCGAAAAATGACTTAGGCAATTTCTTTACGAGGGTGACGATATGCTTTTTCTAGATCCATGAATGCCATAAACACCTTATAGTCCTTCTCACATGCCTTCTCCACTCTCTGTCTTACTGCAAGTATTTGATCCACGCATCCTCTGCCACTCCTAAAGCCACCCTGTTCATCACTCACTAGGACTTCTGATATCTCTCTTACTTTCTCTATAATAATTCTTCCATATACCTTCCCTACCACACTCAGTAAACTTATGCCACGATTATTCTTGCACTCACTTCGCACACTTTTGTTTCTGTACTGGGGTACAATATATATATATATATATATATATATATATATATATATATATATATATATATATATATATATATATATATATATATATATATATATATATTGTGTGTGTGTACAAGAACAATATTAGGCACCCTTGGTTCCAGAGTATTGTTAGAGGAAACTTTTTGCCAGCCTAACTGAGGCCTCATACATCACACATAATTCACCAGGGACCAACGAAGCTGACGTATAATTCACCAATACACCTCTGACCCGCCATCCTTTAGTGTAATCGCATCCATGTTCTAATTTAAATTCTCTGTGGATCAACTGAACCTTGTTCATGGGCATACTACCCAACAAGTCTTTTACTCTGTCAATACCATTTTATCACCATTCGATCATGCGTAGTATTCTTATCATCTTTCATAGTTTTCCTAATGTTCATTTGTTTTTCCGAACCAGTCTCCGGTATTTGTTTTCTTTGTTTCTTTATATCGTAAGCAATTGACGAACCAGTACCATATGTGTTACAACGGTTAAGTTTTTCAACAGTCCTGCTTTATTCTGCTTTATTGTTTTTCATTTTACCATAATAGAAATGTGTTACCGGCATTAAATATCCCCAAGATACTGTTAATAAACCATTATGACCAGACAAGTGAATATAACTATATATAAAGATTCGGGCAGCCAATTCTGTAGGTCACTGGGCAGCTATGTTTCAATTACAATGGTGGTGGCGTGCCTTGTGGCGTCTGGCTTCTATGTGTAAACAAGTCTGTAACGTAATGAAGCTTTATGCACCTTCTCATTCACTTATGAAATGTCATGGTAGATACCAGTGATGGAAAAATACTTTTCATTTGACTCTGGTAATTCAGAATAAACTGAAATGGTGCTATAGTATTTAAGGATAAACTCAACTAAAAGAACAAGAAATTTGCTGAGAAATGTCTTATTCACGAAAGCAGAAAATAATAATTAGAAATGGTTATTTGTGAGAACATCATATTCACAGACAAAATACATTGATAACAGTGCTGGCTCACAATGCTGGTTCGGAGATGAGAGAAAAGGGTCGTCAGGCTCACGACTGGGAGTAACAGAATCAGTGTAAACATCTTCAGTCCTACAGTCCTGCCAGTCTATTGGGCAGGGTTCTAATTTTTTTTCCCATTTCTTTTTCCGCTTGTGGGGATCTTAACATCCCCGTGGCCCCCTCCTCCCCTTCAGTTTTCTCTCAAGTTTCTCACAAATAATGATGAAAAACTGTTTTTGTGCGCTTTTTTTATTTTTATTGCTTAAAACTGCCAATTAGAATGTTTATTTTGTTACACGTGAATGAGATGGATGACAATGTCACTGATTCGATGTTGTATCACTGGTAATGCACATTTCGTATCTGGGTCCACATCCAACCGGGTTTGGCTTTTACTTTTTATGTATATAAAGGTCGAGAAACCAGATTCACCTAAATATGTTGTGGAAATTGGCAAGAGGACTGTAAGTGCGATTTCACAAACTTTTGGATATGACTGATACATGGGGCACCAGAACACAGAGATATATATATATATATATATATATATATATATATATATATATATATATATATATATATATATATATATATTTTTTTCATAAAGGTCTCTGGCAACAAAATAATTCTTGAGATCAAGGAATTCGTCCTGAACATCACTGGGAATATCAACAATATCAAGAGTGTCAGAGAAAAGATTCCTCACCAATTTCCCTTCTTCTTGAATTCTGGAAAGTATCTTTTCTTTCCTTTACTGGTGGCTTTACACTGAGTGACAAGCCAAATGGTTTCCTGTAAGCCAGTAAACCATTTACAACGCTGGGTGGTAACTATATAACCAAACCATACGTGCTCCCTACGTGTCAACAAATGGGTTGCTGGAGGGTTAGTGCTCCTCCCCGTAAAACAAATAACTCAGAGCCAAATGGTCACCCCTTACGGGATTATGGAGTCTGGCAGTAGATAGATAGATCTTTTGAGCTCACTTTCCAAGGATTTCAAGTGCTGCCCATTTCTCTTTCGAGGGATGGGTCAAGTAGGTGATCCTCTTCAATCTTGCCAAGAACAATTAAATGATTCTCAAACATGGCAACGTATTCTGCACTCACTTTCTTTTTTAGTTCTTGAGCTTAGCAGGAAATTCACACATACAGTCCATGAGGTGAATCGCATTTCTTTCCTTGCCTTGTAGCTTGAGATTCAGCCTGTCTAGCCGCTCAAAAATGTTGGCATGCAAGACTTGACTCCAGCAACGTATGGTTGAAGAGACTTAACATATCATCCTTCCCCTTCATTTTCAAGAAAAGTTTCTGTTCTCTCCGAAGCACAGATCCCCAGTTCACAACATTGCCCTTGGAGAGCCATAGCACTCCGGAGTAGAAGAGGAGGGATTCGTGCTCTGAATCCATGTCTTCACAGAGTGTCTACAAAAGGCGAGAGTTCAAACCTCCTGTTTTCACAAAGTTGACACATTTTACCACTGCCTCCAGAATCTTGCAAAGGACATCAGGGAGGGTTTTGACCCCAGTGCAAAATCATTTTTGCATTCGGCGTTACTTCCCTGACTTGCTTCTGCAGCCCAGATTTTGATCCCATCCTCGCCGGAGCCCCATCAGTAAAGACTCCACAACAATTTTCCCAGGCTATTCCGTTAACTGTCAAAAAAGAAGACAACTTTCTATCATACCTAATGCTTTTGTGGTAGTTTCAAGCTGTGTACAGAATAGAAGGTCATCTTTGATGTCATGCATGAATTCATACCTAATAAACACGAGTAGCTGTGCACAAGAACTCACATCCGTTGACTCATCCATCTGTACGGCGAACATACCAGATGGAGACAGTTTAATCTCCCGTATCACATGTTCCATGATATCAGCTGACATTTCTCTAATTCTCTGTTTCACTGTGTCCTTTGACACGGACATCCGCCGGATCTTATGTGCACTTGACTCCTAAGAACTCGCTTGGCCATGTTTGCAGCACACGGCTTAATTCATGTTTCAGCAGTTGTGTACTCCTTTCTCTTCCCTATTGTTTCAAAGAAAACTTTATACGATGCCTCTACTACACTTAAGTTCCGTTGCTGGAAAGTACCACTCCCATCCAGTCTCTGTTTTCCCAAATTCTGTTCATGGCGCTTGAAGAAACTGGGGTCTTTGTATGCTGAGGGTGGATTGTCGTCAGATGATGCTTCAGCTTACTAAGCCACATAGAATCATTCCCCAGCACTTTGAAACACAGTACACACTGAGATTTCTCGATAGCATCAGCGAGTATTGATGTAAATCCTTAGCTAATGTATTCAAGACTGTACTTCCGCTTCTTAGCAACACTGACAGCCATTGCAAATCTATGTAAAAAAAAAGCCCAATTTAGAAACACATCAATGATAAAGTTTGAAATTATATGGCCACTTATACCAAAGTGAATTAATTCTCTACATGGATCTGAAATCTGTTTATCTCTCTATTACCAGACGCCTCATTTTCGTAAGGGGTAGCCACAAACAAATCGCCTTCATGTCACCTCTTCCCCCGCTAGTTCACTGCCATCCCCCCATCTCACACAGCCCTCTCACATATACCTCTCCATTCCAACCCTCCATCTCATCCTCGGCCTCCCCTTCCCTCTCCCCCTTCCACCTCACTCACATAACTCTCCTCGTCAATCTCTCGCTCTCCATCTTCTCAACATAGCCAAACCACCTCAGTGTATTTCTCCTAACGTTTTCTGTCACATCCACATCCATGCCACAATGCTCCGTCACTTCCTCATTTGTCAGTCTGTCTCTTCATGCAATTCCACAAGCTCCTTTCAAGTACCTCACACTCTTGACTTGTGTCCTTCCAACAAGGTCCAAGCTTCACTTCCATACGTTGGAGTTGGTATCATAGTACTATCTTCAGCGATTTTTTCCTCCATGCTCACCTCCCTATTTCTTATAACTTAAAGAACCAGCAACCTTTCATCCCTGTTGTACTCTTTCAAGCACTTCGTCCTCCAATCTTCCATCTTTACTCATCATACTACCCAAGTACTTAAATGCACTCACCAGCAGTCACCAGTGTGTGTGTGTGTGTGTGTGTGTGTGTGTGTGTGTGTGTGTGTGTGTGTGTGTGTGTGTGTGTGTGTGTGTGTGTGTGTGATTTACAGCACTGGTCAGTAAATCCCATTCTGTTTTAACAGTTTTGAGATGATGGAAGCTGAATTTTTCTCTAAACTGTATTTGCTTCCCTGTGATTTATATCTTCTGTTCATTTGCTTTTAGTCTTTCCTGATCCAGTTGATTTTATTCGGCTTGGGGGAGAATTTTTATATTGCAGTAATTAAGTAGTCTTATAAATAGGTTAGCTGTGAGGGGTCTTCACGGTGCATACAATTGTCTGGCGTTGGCAGCAACATTATGCAGGACATACCTTAGTGAAGTGGATATCACCCTCACTACAAGCACAGGACACAGCTGCAGGACTCACGTGTATCTATGCCTGTGTGGATGTATGTATATGTGTGGATGTATGTGTGTTAGTATATATTCGTGTGAATTATATGGATGAATGAATGGATGGATGCTTGGTTGGATGAATGGATGGATAAATGGATGGATAGTTGATTGGTTGGATTTATGGATGAATGGTTTCATGGACGGATGGAAGAATGACTGGATGCTGAATTGATGTTGATAATAGAGAAACAATCGAAATAATATATATATATATATATATATATATATATATATATATATATATATATATATATATATATATATATATAGAGAGAGAGAGAGAGAGAGAGAGAGAGAGAGAGAGAGATCATTACACACTGGCTCATTAGGCACAATCATCTTCAGACACAAAGGGTAAGCAGCCAGTCAACAGAGGCACAGATACAGGCAGATGAGATCAAGGAGAGAGAGAGAGAGAGAGAGAGAGAGAGAGAGTTTATGTGTGTGTGTGTGTGTGTGTGTGTGTGTCTGTCTGTGTCTGTGTCTGTGTGTGTGTATGTGTGTGAGACACACAATGCATGGATAGTGCTATAGGTCTTCTTGTGGCAATGTTTGGCCAGTGACTGTATTTGTAGGACTGTCGTGGTGGGAACTATGTGAGGGAAGGATTTGAAGGAGTTATGCAGTGAATGTAGAAATGAGACTGCGAGAGAGGGTGAAGCCCTTGCAAGTCTTTCGTCAAGTAGTGACATTTTCTCACATATGAGCGTCCCAATCTGGCCCTGCCCAACCTGGCCCGACCGTAACGCTTCTGAGAAGCTTATATCTCAGCAACCACAGGGCCGATCACTGCGTGGTTTGCACCACATGATAGCTCAATTCTTTAAGATTTGTTTTTGACAAGTTTCATCACACCCCGGCGGTGACATTCGCCATGTGCTGCATTTCGAATATCTGCAAAAGTGGGCCACAGGCCAGACAGTTTGTCATAAAGGCATGAAAGTTGGTGCCAGACAGTTTGTCGTAAAGGCATGAAAGTTGGTAGGCAGATAGCCATCAATATACAGTACTCTAGGCATCCTCGGCGTGTAAGGCGACATTTCAGTGTTTTTCAGATGTTAATGGCCTCACTCGTGCTTCGTCGACAAAAGCGTTTTACTGGTAGTCATGCTTTGAGTCAGGCATTGTTGTGAGTTGTGCAGTTTTGTGAGATTGTGGGATGTGATTACATTAGAACTCTGAGTGTTTTGGAGTTGTGTAACTGTGGTTAGATTTATGCTTTGGTTGTCTCATGGAGTGAGGTTGTCACTCCGTAAGTAGGAATGGCACAGATTCAAAATGGCGACCCGTACACACAATCAAGAAAGCATCGTTACACTTTCTGCGCGATACAAACTGGCACCACGAATGAAACGTGTGATAACAGCCTTCCTCCAACCCTACCGAGACAACTGGATTGTTCAGTATGAAACTCATCGGACCCCCCTGTAACGATACTTCTTTGATTGTGTGTACATAGGGTATAGGAGCATTCACGGGAAAATAGTCGTAAAGCCCAGTTCTAAGCTTATGAACTAAAGGACCTTCGTTACAAGTGCAAAACTGCTCGCAAAGTCTTGCTAACCTTCGTAGGAGTCGCAAAATTGAACTGCAATATTATCGATTTTGTTCTTTTCTTTCTTTCTTCATCAGTCATAACTCCAAAACAAAAGGCATACGCGAGCGTACTATACACCAAAATGCTGCTTGTCAATTGTCGATGTTTCTCTTCATCTTTAGAAAAGCATTCAGGATACGGTTCACGAGTCACCGCCTGAAAATTGCATCACGGTCACCCGTATGTACGCCATTTCGCACAATATTGCTTAGCTACAGCTTGCCTACAGTTAAAGAACGTACCAAAACACTTCTTTTCGCGGGAAGGCTCCCTCGTTTTAGTCTTTCAGTATGATATGCATGTAACAGTCCAAACCTAACACTTGCTTTATGCATGATTATACTTCCACAAAAAGAACATGAACTAGAAAACACAAATGTTCTTCTAAAATGATTGTTAAGAAGTGGGAATGACAAAAGTGCACAGATAAGAGATGAAAAACACACAGAAACAAGAGAGCATTCGGGATGGGAGGATATTATGAGACCTATACCCATTACTACATTCCACCAGCTACAAGTTTGTGGCTAAAGTGTGGAATGTTGTAGTGGGTACGGTATAGGTCTCTAAATCTCCTCCCATTCTGAATGTTCTTTTGTTTCTGCGCTTTTTTCATCTCTTATCTGTGCACTTTTGCCTTTCCTACTTCTTAACAATCATTTTAGAAAATTTTTGTTTTCTAGTGGAAATATGGGAATGTGGAAGTTACGTAGTTTTAGTAACTGTGGTGTAGTTGTGAAAGAAATCTTAAATGAAGAATAAAATCCCTCATGATTCGCCCACATGATCATCAGCACCTGAACCTCCCTATACTCACACACACACACACACACACACACACACACACACACACACACACACACACACACACACACACACACACACACACACACACACACACACACACACAAGCACTGCCTTTGCAACACTTGACGTTCACATGCACCAGTCTTCCTATAGACAGTGTCTCCCCATTCCCACGAGAGGAGACCCCCAAATCCCAAAAATTGTAACAAAAAACTTCATTGCAAATCCATTTTAGTTCCCTTTAAATTACTGCCCTTGAGATGCTATCCACTTGTCCCAGCACTGTTCCCACTCCTGGCAACACTTCCTGTATTCGTCTTTTGTCACCTTGTCCAGTGACTCTTGCGTTATTTCCTGTTTTTTTTCATAGTTGTCAAATCTTCTGCCTTTCAATTCTAACTTAATCTTAGGAACAAAGAAAAATCACAGGGAGCGAGATCTGGTGAGTACGGGAGGTGTGGAGCAACATTGACGTTATTTTTGGCCAAATATTGCTGAACTGACAATATGGCGTTTGATGGGGCGTTGTCGTGATGTATGAACCATTTCTGTTTCCGCCTGATGCTTTCCAGTAGACGCCCCTGCACCGTAATGTAAAACTGCTGGTTAACATCCCGTCCCCCCACGGGGAACAAATTATTATGGACAACTCCTCCGTCGTCAAAAACAAGATCAACATTGTCTTGATGTTTTACTTGACCTGACCTGCAGTCTTCAGTCATGGAGGTGTTGGCGTCTTCCACTGGCTGGACTGTTGCTTGGTTTGGGGGTAATACCTGTAAACCCAAGTTTCGTCACCCATAATGAAAACTGAATTCAAGTCCTGAAACACTTTCATATGATTTGCCTTTTGATATTCCGATAGAAGACGAGGGACGAATTTTGCAAAGAAGACGAGGGACGAATTTTGCCAAGACTCAGTACAAAACAAGATCTTGTGTCAGATCCATTTAGTTGAATTCCAAGAAACTCGTTTTGGTCTCCACTAGTTCGTCAATAGAGCGACGGCCATCTTCTAGCATATTTTCTCCATGTTTTCATCTGATTGAGGGGTCAAAGAGTCTTGGACTGTCATGTTGCCTTCTTAAAACGTGCATACAATTTGTGGACGTGTTTTTTCACAGCCTATTACTTCAAAGCTTAACTAAACATTGTCACTGCCTCAGCCGCAGTTTTCTCGGCCAAAAACAAAATTTAATACACACTCTTTGCTCACTTAAATATGCCATAGGGATTTGAGGACGATAACCGCAGAAGTCACATGCACGAACAAAGAGAAAACCCAAGGAATACGGGCTCGACCCCCTCAGTACGACGCCATGTGGCAGAATGATCCACCAGACGACACACAAACGGTGCCTACCAGCCCAACAGGAACTTTCTTTTTCTCACACTATCGATCTATTTCGAGAGATTGGGGCCATCCCTCGTAATTTACCAGCATGGTGAAGGCTCAATTCTGGTTATAACTCTCCATCCGAGGACAAGGCCTGAACCTGTAGCCTACCATTCTTATTTTGAATTATATTCTTTAAGTTTCCCTATCTATCCATCTTGAATGCCAAGTTGTAATTATCATTGAAATATGGTACTTTATCCATTTCACTTTAAACTGGCCAAAGTTTTCATCTCATCTTGAATGCAGAGTGGTAGTAATTAATTAAACACTAAAATGATGATAGTCACAAAGAAGTGCTGTGGAAACAATTTAGAGCAGTAGTATTATCTTTCTGACACAGATCTATGTGAAATAAAATGTAAAAGGACAGAATGGACTGCACAGAGGCATACAGGGTTACCAGTTCCTTACAGTTGCATACTCATACTAAACTTGCTTGAGGTCTACATCCTAGTATTATATTTAGGCAGGATCTTTCATAAACATAATGGCAGTATGCTCATTCACTGGCAACATATGGCTAAAACATTCAATCTGGTGCCATGTCTTATAGGTTTATTATTGTCATGTCTAGACAATTTTAAACACTCTAACACACCCTCGTAGTAAAGGGGTTATTGGGAGTTTTATTTTACTCCTCCGGGTGTACTGTTAGATAGATATGTAGACATGTATAAATAGATAGATACGACATTGGTAGACAAACAGGCAGGCAGATACACAAAAATACCATGAGTGTAGACAGACATATCTTAGATAAAAAGTAGGCAAGTTTATATACTTATGTAAGTACGTAAACAAAAGCTAAGACACATAAACAGATTGATATACAGATAGGCAGACAGACGTAGTGAGGACAGGTAGATAAATAGGTAGATAGATACATAGATCCCGGAACATAAATAAACTAACAAGTATAAAAACCCGATACACAATATATATGTATTCCACACATTTTAGTTTTGTTTATATAACCATTTGAGGAAACTGATGTAACATTTTACTTTTCCTTTCTAGGAAGGAGGACTTACAAACTCTGTTTACACTAGTGAACACGTGAAAGGAAATTGTGTGTGTGTGTGTGTGTGTGTGTGTGTGTGAGAGAGAGAGAGAGAGAGAGAGAGAGAGAGAGAGAGAGAGAGAGAGAGAGAGAAATAAGACATGTTATAAAAATGAAGCTTTCCTGGATGCCGTAACCCAGTGATAATAAACATAAGTGAAGATGACGATGACTGGGACACATGTGATTATAGTGAAGCAAATTACAGTCTTAATGAGCCATCGATTCGAGTTAGGTCTGTGTCAACCTGAGATAGACAGAAAGATAAAAGGACTGATAGACGGAAAAGGAAGGAAATAATGAAAGAAAACAAACAAGGAAAGAGAAAGACACACACACACACACACACACACACACACACACACACACACACACACACACACACACACACACACACACACACATAGAGAATATCTTCCAGTATTTTCAGTTGTCTCCAAATATTCAGTCATTGTCAGTATGGGCAATGAATATAATTTCCAATTAATATCGGTGTCAGGAATATAGGTTAACATTGACTTATTAACACTGCGATTGTTGGGACAGCTCTTTACTCGTTTTATTTTAACTTGGACAAACACTGCCATCTCTCCACTTTGCATACCGAGTTGTAACAAATTAAGACTGGAATATGATGCTTGTCACGAAGATATGCTTTGGAAAGGCTGTAGAACCGGAGTGTTATCTTTCTTTGCCTCTGAGCTGCGTGAAATAGGTTGCAAAACGACGAAAATCAGGTTCAGGTTAGCCCCTTCAATCAAACGACGTCCTTCTCCCCTCAAATTAATGTGTTCATCCATGGAGAGAGACCCCTTATAAGGCCTTTAGATGTGTATCTAATCTATGTTCGAAACAGTCTAATCTCCCAGTCCAACACAGTCTAATCTCCCCAGGTGAGAACATTTTAATTTCCCCAGTTCAAAATGGCCATATCTCCTCAGATAAAAATAGTCTAATCTCTCTAGTTCAAAACAGTCAGATTTCCCCGGTTCAGAATAGTTTATTCCCTTCAGTTCGAAGCAGTCAAGTCTCACTGGTTCGAAATCGTCTAATCTTTCTGGTTTGAAAAACTAATCTTCTTGGTTCAAAACAGTCTAATCTCCCCAATTCTGAATCGTCTAATCTCCCCAGTTCTGAATCGTCTAATCACCCCAGTTCTACATCGTCTAATCTCCCCAGTTCTACATCGTCTAATCTCCCCAGTTCTAAATCGTCTAATCTCCCCAGTTCGAGAAACTCAAATCCTCCCAGTTCGAAAAGTCAAATCTCCCCGGTTCAGTATAGTTTCCTTTCCCTAGTTAGAAATAGGTTAATCTTCCCAGTTGTAATTATGTAATCTCCCCATTTCGAACCAGTCAATCTCCCTTGGTCCAGAATATTTACTTTCCCCACTCTGGAATAGGTTAATCTCCCCAGTTCAGTTATGTAATTTTCCTAGTTTCTAAATAGCCAAATCTCCCCAGTTAGCCAAATAAAGCCACAGGGATATTGCAAAAGAATAACGAAAAAAATGCATCACTGAGAGGAAATGGTAAAGATGAAAATGTGCAAACCTCAAAGCACCCATTATACATGCTTTTGACTGTACCAGAACTAAATACCGTAATATAGGTGGTATTGTAACTAGTCTTCAACACTATATGAGGCTACGTACCATATTTGCCGATTTTTTTTTTTTTTTTTTTTACATATTACATTTTAACATGCTCGTGTCCGTTATTCATACAGTTTTATCCTCAACCTACTCTGCAGAAATAACATACCTGAGTAATCTGAAGAATAATGGTCGATAAAAATCGCTAAGGAAGACGTGTAACGAAGGTTTCACTCAGAATACGACCCAATAACGCAGATTACATTGCCACAAACTGCACAACATGGAACTAAGTGACACAGTAACAGTCAAAGAGAGCTGATTCGATACACTATCACGCCACCTACCAAACTGCCCCGTTACAGTTCCTATCGGCTGTTAATATTATCATTCCACTTTAATGTTTATGATTTGCACGGGCCACAGGGGTTAGTGACTCTGTGTACGTATATATAATGGTTTTGTAATGCTTAAATTACCTTTTTACACGTATAACTGTATCTTTATTTTTACCTCCTGTAGATGTCTGTCCACATATGTTATTGTTTATCCTTGAACAGGGTACATTTGGTCTTTTACTTGGTTAATAGTAATTGTCTAGCCTAAGTAGTAATATTAGTCGTAGTAATAGTATAGTAGCAGCAGCAGCAGCGACAGTAGTAGTAGTAGTAGTAGTAGTAGTAGTAGTAGTAGTAGTATTAGCAGTAGTAGTAGTAGTAGTAGCAGTAGTAGTAGCAGTAGTAGTAGTAGTATTGGTGGTGGTGGTGGTGGTGGTGGTGGTGGTAGTAGCAGCAGTAGTAGTAGAAGTAGTAGTAGTGGTAGTAATAATAATAATAATAATAGTAATAATAACAAAAATAAATGATGATGGTGATGATGATAATAAGAATAACAGTACTAATAATTTCATTCCTGTAGTATAGTATTTAATGCAGTATATCAAATTAAATTAAAGGCTCAACAGAGAAAGGAAATAAAAGAAGAAAATGAAAACATCTACTAACCACCTTTTGCAATACTAACGCAGGCTCTCTCTCTTCTCTCTCTCTCTCTCTCTCTCTCTCTAGGTAGTGGGACTGGGTTTGCCAATGGCGTCAAATTCTCATCAGGTAAGTATTCTCCCTAGCACCTCTTCCTTAGCTATGTATTTTGAAATCTATCCATTAATATTCTTGTATATGCTGTATGTATTCTACATAAGGTGCATAAGCAACATGTAAAAAACATACAGCAATCTCTCAATTATCCAGCCTAATTCAGCCAACCCCCCCACCGGATACTGCTAAACTGCCGTATATCGCGTCGGTACGCCCAGTCGGCTATCCATTCAGCGTTGAGCTGGATAATATGTCACTGCCCTAACCTATTTTTTTCTACCCTCTTACACTAAAAACTTTCCTACAATATTACCTATGAGTACAAAATTAAAATCAAGCATAAAATACAATATAGTATTGATACAGTGCATACAGTACAATAATACAGTACATAATATAGTCATTATTATATTCACCTGCCGTTGATATAATCACAAAAGCCATAACTCAGCCATCACGCAGAAGCAGGGTACAGTGTCAGAGCACTAGGTCTTGCAGCACTGAGGGACCTCAAGGGAAGTCACAGCACTACAGCAACGAGCGAGGCATAGGGGGCCACAGGCTAAGTCACAGCCAGTGTGTGAGTCACAAATGCACAAGTCACAGATACACCCTCACTGTACAGCATCCAATGCAGAGAATGAGGACAATGGTTGGCTTGGCACATTGAGTGGGTTAGTTTCACAATACATTGTGACTGGCAAGCGTGTGTTGTGTCGCAGGGTATGCCCGTGTACCAACTTGGTTCTGTGTCTGAGCCACATGATACACATTACCGCCAAAAAATGTGTAGTACCCCCATACCCCTGATTGCTTCCTTTTCCTTAGCCAGATATTGCCTAATTTCGCTGGACATTCTTTTAACAGAGTTGAGCAAAAAGTACAAGATATTGTGATAGGCCGGATATTGTGACAACGGATAACTGAGAGATTACTACTGACAAACCAGGTAAATGAATCATGGTGGAGGCTTCTTGCCGCCCTAAGCCCCACCCACCACGTCTCTGATTGGCTGTTGATTACAAGTCTTCTTTGCTCTATAATACTCTTGTATATATATATATATATATATATATATATATATATATATATATATATATATATATATATATATATATTCTCCATAGCTCCCACTCCACTTGAGTACTCACATCGTGGTTAACAATAAAAATAAAAAAGACACTACAGGTGATTTTCCGAAACCACCAGCTCTTTCTCCTAAACTTGGCCCAGTTTTTTGTCCTTTTGCAATTTTATATACCTCAGTGGCACAAAAACGCAATACTGCTGCCTTATATACAGTACTTCATCGAGAATAGCATATTCTAGTGCTAATTTATTAATCAGCATTCAGTATGGAGTGATGGCAGTTTTAGGGAAGTTAAATGCAGACAGTAGGAATACAGTCAGAATTTTAAAATGAAATATCTCCATGTGTTTTTTTTTTGCTGTTTTTTAACTTTTGTTATTATTTATTCGATACGTATGTCATTAAGGGAAAGGCATACGTTTCTTCTTTAAAAAAAAAAAAAAAAATGGACATACCTACTTTGCCTTCAGATTTTCAAACACCAGCAATTTACTGTTACATAGATAAGCAGTGTCAAGTGAACGGCATCTTTAAGACCCATGTTGTTATGAGTTCAGTTGAGTCACCTTTCAGCTATTGTGATGGGTGGTTGTCGCGCTCCAGTCATTGTATCATCCGCCCAAATGCTATTAGGCTTAACATATGCTTGTTTTTTCTTTGAAACCCAGGAAGGTTATCAATTAATTTCAGTGAAATTCTGTGAATACTGAGCCATGGTACAAGGAAGAAGTAATTAAGTTTTGGTGATGATCCGATTTCAATACCTGGCTCAAGACTGTTTTAATCTTAGTTTGTCCACAAGATATCACAAAATTATTGATGGATTTCAATCAAGTTTTGTGGATATGTGCATCATGGGCCTGTAAGAGAGCGGATGCGTGTTGCTTATTCATCACTATTCAGACACTGCCAGACTGTGATGAATAGGCAGTGTTCGCTAACTTTGGCCAAAATTTGCAGCTTCACAAAGCGTAACATCATGGCAGTGTGTAAAAATGGAAACCCCTGTACCTCTTTCCGAATGATTTTACGAGAAACAGAGAAATACTAGACTCTGATAGTGTAACAGCTCTCTTAATAAAGGCTCTAGTAATAGTGTGGAGTCTTTAAGAATAACCTGCATTCCTGTTGGTTTATCTAAGGGTTTTACATCTCACATTTTGATGGCAGCAATGTCAAGAATACGCCTTCTGTCGTGCCTGTCTACCGTCAAATCCAGTAGCTATC
>NC_137031.1:23524015-23574015 GCF_032717465.1 Coenobita brevimanus
GCCCCTGCACAAAATTGTTGACTCTATACAGGGCTTTTATCCGCCCCTGTGTGGAGTACAACTCTTATGTGTGGTGAGGTTTCCCACATACAGCTCTTCTCAATAGGGTGGAGTC
The DNA here is from genome assembly GCF_032717465.1 of Coenobita brevimanus. Lineage (NCBI taxonomy): Eukaryota > Metazoa > Arthropoda > Malacostraca > Decapoda > Coenobitidae > Coenobita > Coenobita brevimanus. The sequence continues at coordinate 23,524,131 of NC_137031.1, forward strand.
AAAGGCTTTTCGTCTCATTAACTCTCCCTCTTACTGACTCCCTACAACCTCTGTCTCTTCGCCGCACTGTTGCATCTTTATCTCTTTTCTATCGCTACTTCAATGGTCACTGTTCCTCTGAACTGTCTGCATGCATTCCTCCACTTCTACGACGGGCGCGTAGCACCCGTCTAGCAGCAACCTCTCACCCCTTTTCTGTCCAGCTCTCTAATGCAAGAGTTAACCGTTACTCCTAGTACTTCATTTATGCAACAGGTCAACTCTGGAACTGTCCCCCTCTGTCTGTATTTCCTGCTTCCTATGATCTCCAGTCTTTCAAACACAGTGTGTCAAGGCATCTCGAAATGAATGGATCTTGAATTTGGCTCTCTCTTGTATTTTGTTTTTCTCTTGGAAGGAACAGTTTTGCGGGCTCATTGCCTTTGGTTCCTTCTTCCTCACATTAAAAAAAAAAAAAAAATCAGCCAGTCATCACTAACTTCTCAAATGCATCTTTGCCTCATTTAAAAAAAAATGAGTATAGGTTTAATCATATTGTATTCATCCCTGCTGTATAACTATTGATTTACAACTGCTTTTCTTACTTTCATTACATCATGTATTTGCTATATCGATATTCTGTGCCTACCACTCATGTTATATATTAGCTTTCTCTTACATGTATATCATATTCTGTTATTCTGTGTGTCTGTAATAGACTTCTTTTTTCCTGTATGTATTACAGCGATCTGGTCGATTTTTTTATTGTTTGTTTACTTTCATGTATGTGATTTTCGCTCTTTTTTTTTTTTTTTTTTTTGAATGAGAGGGAGGGTGACGTAGCATGCTAAACGATATTGCTAACATACAATACACTAGAGTACACCGCGTGGTCACTTGGTAATCTGCTGAAGTAGCGGGCATGACATAAAGGAGAATGACGCCTCCTAATCCTTCCTAAAGTGGAATAACTTTGGCTAACTGACTGATAAGTGGGGTAAACTCCGTCAGGCAGTTAAGTCCACCGCCGGTTGTCAAGAGGCTGCTATATCCCAGAAGGGATTAGCCATAGTAAAAGCATAGACTCGCACACACATTCAGCTCACTATGTTCTCAATCACTCACTAAGACACGCAACAAGGTACTACCCTTTCTCACTACATACCCTTCTGACATACAGTATGTTGTAGTCCATCGATAATATACATCCTGGACACTAGGACAGAGTGTTTGATATTCCCCTTGTGTCCCCCAATGCAGTACGTGGCCGGGTGAACACTCCCAAAGTTTATTACCCTGGCGGGGCGCGAACCCTGGCTCACCTGTGTACAGAAACGCACACTCTACCACCATATATATATATATATATATATATATATATATATATATATATATATATATATATATATATATATATATATACACACACACACATCAACATCATCGTCATCGTCATCATCATCTGGACCTCCTTTCCCACCCTAGGCCAGGATGAGGAGTAGCAATGTCCAAACAGCCCAGATTTGCCCAATCCAATGGGCCACGCTTCCATTTGCTCACCATCCAAGTCCCAGGAATCCTGGCTTTGTCTGATACATCAACAACATTCACCACGTTCCGTAGCTTCACAGACACGTACGCGACAAAGTCAATCCGGATGCTGTAGCATTAAAAAGGGGTGCCAAATCCCTGATCATGCACTTCTCCTCACAACATTCATCCAGCCAGCTCGATCTCTTGTCAGTTCTCTAGCCTCACCGACTTCCAATCCTCTCTTCCTCACACATTTATCCACAATATTCCTCCACCTTCTTCTTGGCCTAGATCCCCTCTTGTGTCCTTCAAATTCGCTCAGATATACCTTTTCACCATCCTATTGTTATCCATTTTCTCCAAATGATTATATACCGTCTCAGTACACTCTCTTAGATTCTGGTGTCCACAGACTTCCTCAGTCGACATCTTTCACGAATCATTATTTCGTATCCTACCCACTCTCTATGCTGCACATACATTCCTCAACAGTCCCATCTCCTCTGCTCTCACTCTTAACTTTTCATTTTCATACCACACCATAGTCTCACATCCATATGTTAAAGTTGGCACTAACACTCCCTCATGTAAGCCTCGTGCAGCTCCAACGCTCAAGCCTCTGTTTCTTATCAAGGCCTTCATTGCACCAGTTACTTTCCTTCCTTGTTTCACTGTACTGTCCACTTCTTTTGCACATTTTACTCTCTTTTCTGTCACTGTACCCAGGTATTTGAACTGTCTCACCGATTTCAGTCTCTCTCCATTCACCGTAACGCCCCACTGGGAGTCACCTTCTCTCTCAATAACCATCACTTTACACTTTTCTACATTTACTCTCACGGTACGACGCTCACAGACATCACCAAAACTCAGCATTAGTCTACCAAGTTCTTGTCCGGTATTTTCAACTGGTACTGCATCATCAGCATACAACAAATTTGAGATATTCCATCCATCACCATTCATTACCAGCGCCATTCCCCTCTTCATTACTCGTGTTTTTATTTCTGTTATCACCCCATCCATATACTGTATATGTTGAACAACCATGGGGACATCACACAACCTTGTCGCACGCCCATACCGATCGTGAGCCATTCACTTTGATGCCCATTAGCCCTTACACATGCTTCACTATCATCATAAAAACTCTTGACGGCACCTAACAGCTTACCATCTACACCGTACATGCGCAAAACTTTCCACAATCCTTCTCTGTCTACTGTGTCATATCGTCATTCTCATAAAGAAACTGACTAAGTCATTTTTTGTACTTTTCTGGAAATCGAGAGAAACCTGTCTCATATTCTTAACTTTGAAATGACTTAGGCAGAAACTTGAGGCGCATTTTAGACCACTTACACCCTAGACCTGGCAAAGGCAGCTATACCAATAGGTGCGCCACGTGATGAAGAATTGATTTAGGCAAAAATCCAGAAAATACCGAAAAATGACTTAGGCAATTTCTTTACGAGGGTGACGATATGCTTTTTCTAGATCCATGAATGCCATAAACACCTTATAGTCCTTCTCACATGCCTTCTCCACTCTCTGTCTTACTGCAAGTATTTGATCCACGCATCCTCTGCCACTCCTAAAGCCACCCTCTTCATCACTCACTAGGACTTCTGATATCTCTCTTACTTTCTCTATAATAATTCTTCCATATACCTTCCCTACCACACTCAGTAAACTTATGCCACGATTATTCTTGCACTCACTTCGCACACTTTTGTTTCTGTACTGGGGTACAATATATATATATATATATATATATATATATATATATATATATATATATATATATATATATATATATATATATATATATATATATATATATATATTGTGTGTGTGTACAAGAACAATATTAGGCACCCTTGGTTCCAGAGTATTGTTAGAGGAAACTTTTTGCCAGCCTAACTGAGGCCTCATACATCACACATAATTCACCAGGGACCAACGAAGCTGACGTATAATTCACCAATACACCTCTGACCCGCCATCCTTTAGTGTAATCGCATCCATGTTCTAATTTAAATTCTCTGTGGATCAACTGAACCTTGTTCATGGGCATACTACCCAACAAGTCTTTTACTCTGTCAATACCATTTTATCACCATTCGATCATGCGTAGTATTCTTATCATCTTTCATAGTTTTCCTAATGTTCATTTGTTTTTCCGAACCAGTCTCCAGTATTTGTTTTCTTTGTTTCTTTATATCGTAAGCAATTGACGAACCAATACCATATGTGTTACAACGGTTAAGTTTTTCAACAGTCCTGCTTTATTCTGCTTTATTGTTTTTCATTTTACCATAATAAAAATGTGTTACCGGCATTAAATATCCCCAAGATACTGTTAATAAACCATTATGACCAGACAAGTGAATATAACTATATATAAAGATTCGGGCAGCCAATTCGGTAGGTCACTGGGCAGCTATGTTTCAATTACAATGGTGGTGACGTGCCTTGTGGCGTCTGGCTTCTATGTGTAAACAAGTCTGTAACGTAATGAAGCTTTATGCACCTTCTCATTCACTTATGAAATGTCATGGTAGATACCAGTGATGGAAAAATACTTTTCATTTGACTCTGGTAATTCAGAATAAACTGAAATGGTGCTATAGTATTTAAGGATAAACTCAACTAAAAGAAAAAGAAATTTGCTGAGAAATGTCTTATTCACGAAAGCAGAAAATAATAATTAGAAATGGTTATTTGTGAGAACATCATATTCACAGACAAAATACATTGATAACAGTGCTGGCTCACAATGCTGGTTCGGAGATGAGAGAAAAGGGTCGTCAGGCTCACGACTGGGAGTAACAGAATCAGTGTAAACATCTTTAGTCCTACAGTCCTGCCAGTCTATTGGGCAGGGTTCTAATTTTTTTTCCCATTTCTTTTTCCGCTTGTGGGGATCTTAACATCCCCGTGGCCCCCTCCTCCCCTTCAGTTTTCTCTCAAGTTTCTCACAAATAATGATGAAAAACTGTTTTTGTGCGCTTTTTTTATTTTTATTGCTTAAAACTGCCAATTAGAATGTTTATTTTGTTACACGTGAATGAGATGGATGACAATGTCACTGATTCGATGTTGTATCACTGGTAATGCACATTTCGTATCTGGGTCCACATCCAACCGGGTTTGGCTTTTACTTTTTATGTATATAAAGGTGGAGAAACCAGATTCACATAAATATGTTGTGGCAAATGGCAAGAGGACTCTAAGTGCGATTTCACAAACTTTTGGATATGGCTGATACATGGAGCACCAGAACACAGACATATATATATATATATATATATATATATATATATATATATATATATATATATATATATATATATATATATATATTTTTTTCATAAAGGTCTCTGGCAACAAAATAATTCTTGAGATCAAGGAATTCGTCCTGAACATCACTGGGAATATCAACAATATCAAGAGTGTCAGAGAAAAGATTCCTCACCAATTTCCCTTCTTCTTGAATTCTGGAAAGTATCTTTTCTTTCCTTTACTGGTGGCTTTACACTGAGTGACAAGCCAAATGGTTTCCTGTAAGCCAGTAAACCATTTACAACGCTGGGTGGTAACCATATAACCAAACCATACGTGCTCCCTACGTGTCAACAAGTGGGTTGCTGGAGGGTTAGTGCTCCTCCCCGTAAAACAAATAACTCGGAGTCAAATGGTCACCCCTTACGGGATTATGGAGTCTGGCAGTAGATAGATAGATCTTTTGAGCTCACTTTCCAAGGATTTCAAGTGCTGCCCCATTTCTCTTTCGAGGGATGGGTCAAGTAGGTGATCCTCTTCAATCTTGCCAAGAACAATTAAATGATTCTCAAACATGGCAACGTATTCTGCACTCACTTTCTTTTTTAGTTCTTGAGCTTAGCAGGAAATTCACACATACAGTCCATGAGGTGAATCGCATTTCTTTCCTTGCCTTGTAGCTTGAGATTCAGCCTGTCTAGCCGCTCAAAAATGTTGGCATGCAAGACTTGACTCCAGCAACGTATGGTTGAAGAGACTTAACATATCATCCTTCCCCTTCATTTTCAAGAAAAGTTTCTGTTCTCTCCGAAGCACAGATCCCCAGTTCACAACATTGCCCTTGGAGAGCCATAGCACTCCGGAGTAGAAGAGGAGGGATTCGTGCTCTGAATCCATGTCTTAACAGAGTGTCTACAAAAGGCGAGAGTTCAAACCTCCTGTTTTCACAAAGTTGACACATTTTACCACTGCCTCCAGAATCTTGCAAAGGACATCAGGGAGGGTTTTGACCCCAGTGCAAAATCATTTTTGCATTCGGCGTTACTTCCCTGACTTGCTTCTGCAGCCCAGATTTTGATCCCATCCTCGCCGGAGCCCCATCAGTAAAGACTCCACAACAATTTTCCCAGGCTATTCCGTTAACTGTCAAAAAAGAAGACAACTTTCTATCATACCTAATGCTTTTGTGGTAGTTTCAAGCTGTGTACAGAATAGAAGGTCATCTTTGATGTCATGCATGAATTCATACCTAATAAACACGAGTAGCTGTGCACAAGAACTCACATCCGTTGACTCATCCATCTGTACGGCGAACATACCAGATGGAGACAGTTTAATCTCCCGTATCACATGTTCCATGATATCAGCTGACATTTCTCTAATTCTCTGTTTCACTGTGTCCTTTGACACGGACATCCGCCGGATCTTATGTGCACTTGACTCCTAAGAACTCGCTTGGCCATGTTTGCAGCACACGGCTTAATTCATGTTTCAGCAGTTGTGTACTCCTTTCTCTTCCCTATTGTTTCAAAGAAAACTTTATACGATGCCTCTACTACACTTAAGTTCCGTTGCTGGAAAGCACCACTCCCATCCAGTCTCTGTTTTCCCAAATTCTGTTCATGGCGCTTGAAGAAACTGGGGTCTTTGTATGCTGAGGGTGGATTGTCGTCAGATGATGCTTCAGCTTACTAAGCCACATAGAATCATTCCCCAGCACTTTGAAACACAGTACACACTGAGATTTCTCGATAGCATCAGCGAGTATTGATGTAAATCCTTAGCTAATGTATTCAAGACTGTACTTCCGCTTCTTAGCAACACTGACAGCCATTGCAAATCTATGTAAAAAAAAAGCCCAATTTAGAAACACATCAATGATAAAGTTTGAAATTATATGGCCACTTATACCAAAGTGAATTAATTCTCTACATGGATCTGAAATCTGTTTATCTCTCTATTACCAGACGCCTCATTTTCGTAAGGGGTAGCCACAAACAAATCGCCTTCATGTCACCTCTTCCCCCGCTAGTTCACTGCCATCCCCCCATCTCACACAGCCCTCTCACATATACCTCTCCATTCCAACCCTCCATCTCATCCTCGGCCTCCCCTTCCCTCTCCCCCTTCCACCTCACTCACATAACTCTCCTCGTCAATCTCTCGCTCTCCATCTTCTCAACATAGCCAAACCACCTCAGTGTATTTCTCCTAACGTTTTCTGTCACATCCACATCCATGCCACAATGCTCCGTCACTTCCTCATTTGTCAGTCTGTCTCTTCATGCAATTCCACAAGCTCCTTTCAAGTACCTCACACTCTTGACTTGTGTCCTTCCAACAAGGTCCAAGCTTCACTTCCATACGTTGGAGTTGGTATCATAGTACTATCTTCAGCGATTTTTTTCCTCCATGCTCACCTCCCTATTTCTTATAACTTAAAGAACCAGCAACCTTTCATCCCTGTTGTACTCTTTCAAGCACTTCGTCCTCCAATCTTCCATCTTTACTCATCATACTACCCAAGTACTTAAATGCACTCACCAGCAGTCACCAGTGTGTGTGTGTGTGTGTGTGTGTGTGTGTGTGTGTGTGTGTGTGTGTGTGTGTGTGTGTGTGTGTGTGTGTGTGTGTGTGATTTACAGCACTGGTCAGTAAATCCCATTCTGTTTTAACAGTTTTGAGATGATGGAAGCTGAATTTTTCTCTAAACTGTATTTGCTTCCCTGTGATTTATATCTTCTGTTCATTTGCTTTTAGTCTTTCCTGATCCAGTTGATTTTATTCGGCTTGGGGGAGAAATTTTATATTGCAGTAATTAAGTAGTCTTATAAATAGGTTAGCTGTGAGGGGTCTTCACGGTGCATACAATTGTCTGGCGTTGGCAGCAACATTATGCAGGACATACCTTAGTGAAGTGGATATCACCCTCACTACAAGCACAGGACACAGCTGCAGGACTCACGTGTATCTATGCCTGTGTGGATGTATGTATATGTGTGGATGTATGTGTGTTAGTATATATTCGTGTGAATTATATGGATGAATGAATGGATGGATGCTTGGTTGGATGAATGGATGGATAAATGGATGGATAGTTGATTGGTTGGATTTATGGATGAATGGTTTCATGGACGGATGGAAGAATGACTGGATGCTGAATTGATGTTGATAATAGAGAAACAATCGAAATAATATATATATATATATATATATATATATATATATATATATATATATATATATATATATATATATATATAGAGAGAGAGAGAGAGAGAGAGAGAGAGAGAGAGAGAGAGAGAGATCATTACACACTGGCTCATTAGGCACAATCATCTTCAGACACAAAGGGTAAGCAGCCAGTCACACAGAGGCACAGATACAGGCAGATGAGATCAAGGAGAGAGAGAGAGAGAGAGAGAGAGAGAGAGAGAGAGAGTTTATGTGTGTGTGTGTGTGTGTGTGTGTCTGTCTGTCTGTCTGTCTGTGTCTGTGTCTGTGTGTGTGTATGTGTGTGAGACACACAATGCATGGATAGTGCTATAGGTCTTCTTGTGGCAATGTTTGGCCAGTGACTGTATTTGTAGGACTGTCGTGGTGGGAACTATGTGAGGGAAGGATTTGAAGGAGTTATGCAGTGAATGTAGAAATGAGACTGCGAGAGAGGGTGAAGCCCTTGCAAGTCTTTCGTCAAGTAGTGACATTTTCTCACATATGAGCGTCCCAATCTGGCCCTGCCCAACCTGGCCCGACCGTAACGCTTCTGAGAAGCTTATATCTCAGCAACCACAGGGCCGATCACTGCGTGGTTTGCACCACATGATAGCTCAATTCTTTAAGATTTGTTTTTGACAAGTTTCATCACACCCCGGCGGTGACATTCGCCATGTGCTGCATTTCGAATATCTGCAAAAGTGGGCCACAGGCCAGACAGTTTGTCATAAAGGCATGAAAGTTGGTGCCAGACAGTTTGTCGTAAAGGCATGAAAGTTGGTAGGCAGATAGCCATCAATATACAGTACTCTAGGCATCCTCGGCGTGTAAGGCGACATTTCAGTGTTTTTCAGATGTTAATGACCTCACTCGTGCTTCGTCGACAAAAGCGTTTTACTGGTAGTCATGCTTTGAGTCAGGCATTGTTGTGAGTTGTGCAGTTTTGTGAGATTGTGGGATGTGATTACATTAGAACTCTGAGTGTTTTGGAGTTGTGTAACTGTGGTTAGATTTATGCTTTGGTTGTCTCATGGAGTGAGGTTGTCACTCCGTAAGTAGGAATGGCACAGATTCAAAATGGCGACCCGTACACACAATCAAGAAAGTATCGTTACACTTTCTGCGCGATACAAACTGGCACCACGAATGAAACGTGTGATAACAGCCTTCCTCCAACCCTACCGAGACAACTGGATTGTTCAGTATGAAACTCATCGGACCCCCCTGTAACGATACTTCTTTGATTGTGTGTACGTAGGGTATAGGAGCATTCACGGGAAAATAGTCGTAAAGCCCAGTTCTAAGCTTATGAACTAAAGGACCTTCGTTACAAGTGCAAAACTGCTCGCAAAGTCTTGCTAACCTTCGTAGGAGTCGCAAAATTGAACTGCAGTATTATCGATTTTGTTCTTTTCTTTCTTTCTTCATCAGTCATAACTCCAAAACAAAAGGCATACGCGAGCGTACTATACACCAAAATGCTGCTTGTCAATTGTCGATGTTTCTCTTCATCTTTAGAAAAGCATTCAGGATACGGTTCACGAGTCACCGCCTGAAAATTGCATCACGGTCACCCGTATGTACGCCATTTCGCACAATATTGCTTAGCTACAGCTCGCCTACAGTTAAAGAACGTACCAAAACACTTCTTTTCGCGGGAAGGCTCCCTCGTTTTAGTCTTTCAGTATGATATGCATGTAACAGTCCAAACCTAACACTTGCTTTATGCATGATTATACTTCCGCAAAAAGAACATGAACTAGAAAACACAAATGTTCTTCTAAAATGATTGTTAAGAAGTGGGAATGACAAAAGTGCACAGATAAGAGATGAAAAACACACAGAAACAAGAGAGCATTCGGGATGGGAGGATATTATGAGACCTATACCCATTACTACATTCCACCAGCTACAAGTTTGTGGCTAAAGTGTGGAATGTAGTAGTGGGTACGGTATAGGTCTCTAAATCTCCTCCCATTCTGAATGTTCTTTTGTTTCTGCGCTTTTTTCATCTCTTATCTGTGCACTTTTGCCTTTCCTACTTCTTAACAATCATTTTAGAAAATTTTTGTTTTCTAGTGGAAATATTGGAATGTGGAAGTTACGTAGTTTTAGTAACTGTGGTGTAGTTGTGAAAGAAATCTTAAATGAAGAATAAAATCCCTCATGATTCGCCCACATGATCATCAGCACCTGAACCTCCCTATACTCACACACACACACACACACACACACACACACACACACACACACACACACACACACACACACACACACACACACACACACACACACACACACACACACACACACAAGCACTGCCTTTGCAACACTTGACGTTCACATGCACCAGTCTTCCTATAGACAGTGTCTCCCCATTCCCACGAGAGGAGACCCCCAAATCCCAAAAATTGTAACAAAAAACTTCATTGCAAATCCATTTTAGTTCCCTTTAAATTACTGCCCTTGAGATGCTATCCACTTGTCCCAGCACTGTTCCCACTCCTGGCAACACTTCCTGTATTCGTCTTTTGTCACCTTGTCCAGTGACTCTTGCGTTATTTCCTGTTTTTTTCATAGTTGTCAAATCTTCTGCCTTTCAATTCTAACTTAATCTTAGGAACAAAGAAAAATCACAGGGAGCGAGATCTGGTGAGTACGGGAGGTGTGGAGCAACATTGACGTTATTTTTGGCCAAATATTGCTGAACTGACAATATGGCGTTTGATGGGGCGTTGTCGTGATGTATGAACCATTTCTGTTTCCGCCTGATGCTTTCCAGTAGACGCCCCTGCACCGTAATGTAAAACTGCTGGTTAACATCCCGTCCCCCCACGGGGAACAAATTATTATGGACAACTCCTCCGTCGTCAAAAACAAGATCAACATTGTCTTGATGTTTTACCTGACCTGACCTGCAGTCTTCAGTCATGGAGGTGTTGGCGTCTTCCACTGGCTGGACTGTTGCTTGGTTTGGGGGTAATACCTGTAAACCCAAGTTTCGTCACCCATAATGAAAACTGAATTCAAGTCCTGAAACACTTTCATATGATTTGCCTTTTGATATTCCGATAGAAGACGAGGGACGAATTTTGCAAAGAAGACGAGGGACGAATTTTGCCAAGACTCAGTACAAAACAAGATCTTGTGTCAGATCCATTTAGTTGAATTCCAAGAAACTCGTTTTGGTCTCCACTAGTTCGTCAATAGAGCGACGGCCATCTTCTAGCATATTTTCTCCATGTTTTCATCTGATTGAGGGGTCAAAGAGTCTTGGACTGTCATGTTGCCTTCTTAAAACGTGCATACAATTTGTGGACGTGTTTTTTCACAGCCTATTACTTCAAAGCTTAACTAAACATTGTCACTGCCTCAGCCGCAGTTTTCTCGGCCAAAAACAAAATTTAATACACACTCTTTGCTCACTTAAATATGCCATAGGGATTTGAGGACGATAACCGCAGAAATCACATGCACGAACAAAGAGAAAACCCAAGGAATACGGGCTCGACCCCCTCAGTACGACGCCATGTGGCAGAATGATCCACCAGACGACACACAAACGGTGCCTACCAGCCCAACAGGAACTTTCTTTTTCTCACACTATCGATCTATTTCGAGAGATTGGGGCCATCCCTCGTAATTTACCAGCATGGTGAAGGCTCAATTCTGGTTATAACTCTCCATCCGAGGACAAGGCCTGAACCTGTAGCCTACCATTCTTATTTTGAATTATATTCTTTAAGTTTCCCTATCTATCCATCTTGAATGCCAAGTTGTAATTATCATTGAAATATGGTACTTTATCCATTTCACTTTAAACTGGCCAAAGTTTTCATCTCATCTTGAATGCAGAGTGGTAGTAATTAATTAAACACTAAAATGATGATAGTCACAAAGAAGTGCTGTGGAAACAATTTAGAGCAGTAGTATTATCTTTCTGACACAGATCTATGTGAAATAAAATGCAAAAGGACAGAATGGACTGCACAGAGGCATACAGGGTTACCAGTTCCTTACAGTTGCATACTCATACTAAACTTGCTTGAGGTCTACATCCTAGTATTATATTTAGGCAGGATCTTCCATAAACATAATGGCAGTATGCTCATTCACTGGCAACATATGGCTAAAACATTCAATCTGGTGCCATGTCTTTTAGGTTTATTATTGTCATGTCTAGACAATTGGAAACACTCTAACACACCCTCGTAGTAAAGGGGTTATTGGGAGTTTTATTTTACTCCTCCGAGTGTACTGTTAGATAGATATGTAGACATGTATAAATAGATAGATACGACATTGGTAGACAAACAGGCAGGCAGATACACAAAAATACCATGAGTGTAGACAGACATATCTTAGATAAAAAGTAGGCAAGTTTATATACTTATGTAAGTACGTAAACAAAAGCAAAGACACATAAACAGATTGATATACAGATAGGCAGACAGACGTAGTGAGGACAGGTAGATAAATACGTAGATAGATACATAGATCCAGGAACATAGATAAACTAACAAGTATAAAAACCCGATACACAATATATATGTATTCCACACATTTTAGTTTTGTTTATATAACCATTTGAGGAAACTGATGTAACATTTTACTTTTGCTTTCTAGGAAGGAGGACTTACAAACTCTGTTTACACTAGTGAACACGTGAAAGGAAATTGTGTGTGTGTGTGTGTGTGTGTGTGTGTGTGTGAGAGAGAGAGAGAGAGAGAGAGAGAGAGAGAGAGAAATAAGACATGTTATAAAAATGAAGCTTTCCTGGATGCCGTAGCCCAGTGATAATAAACATAAGTGAAGATGACGATGACTGGGACACATGTGATTATAGTGAAGCAAATTACAGTCTTAATGAGCCATCGATTCGAGTTAGGTCTGTGTCAACCTGAGATAGACAGAAAGATAAAAGGACTGATAGACGGAAAAGGAAGGAAATAATGAAAGAAAACAAACAAGGAAAGAGAAACACACACACACACACACACACACACACACACACACACACACATAGAGAATATCTTCCAGTATTTTCAGTTGTCTCCAAATATTCAGTCATTGTCAGTATGGGCAATGAATATAATTTCCAATTAATATCGGTGTCAGAAATATAGGTTAACATTGACTTATTAACACTACGATTGTTGGGACAGCTCTTTACTCGTTTTATTTTAACTTGGACAAACACTGCCATCTCTCCACTTTGCATACCGAGTTGTAACAAATTAAGACTGGAATATGATGCTTGTCACGAAGATATGCTTTGGAAAGGCTGTAGAACCGGAGTGTTATCTTTCTTTGCCTCTGAGCTGCGTGAAATAGGTTGCAAAACGACGAAAATCAGGTTCAGGTTAGCCCCTTCAATCAAACGACGTCCTTCTCCCCTCAAATTAATGTGTTCATCCATGGAGAGAGACCCCTTATAAGGCCTTTAGATGTGTATCTAATCTATGTTCGAAACAGTCTAATCTCCCAGTCCAACACAGTCTAATCTCCCCAGGTGAGAACATTTTAATTTCCCCAGTTCAAAATGGCCATATCTCCTCAGATAAAAATAGTCTAATCTCTCCAGTTCAAAACAGTCAGATTTCCCCGGTTCAGAATAGTTTATTCCCTTCAGTTCGAAGCAGTCAAGTCTCACTGGTTCGAAATCGTCTAATCTTTCTGGTTTGAAAAACTAATCTTCTTGGTTCAAAACAGTCTAATCTCCCCAATTCTGAATCGTCTAATCTCCCCAGTTCTGAATCGTCTAATCACCCCAGTTCTACATCGTCTAATCTCCCCAGTTCTACATCGTCTAATCTCCCCAGTTCTAAATCGTCTAATCTCCCCAGTTCGAGAAACTCAAATCCTCCCAGTTCGAAAAGTCAAATCTCCCCGGTTCAGTATAGTTTCCTTTCCCTAGTTAGAAATAGGTTAATCTTCCCAGTTGTAATTATGTAATCTCCCCATTTCGAACCAGTCAATCTCCCTTGGTCCAGAATATTTACTTTCCCCACTCTGGAATAGGTTAATCTCCCCAGTTCAGTTATGTAATTTTCCTAGTTTCTAAATAGCCAAATCTCCCCAGTTAGCCAAATAAAGCCACAGGGATATTGCAAAAGAATAACGAAAAAAATGCATCACTGAGAGGAAATGGTAAAGATGAAAATGTGCAAACCTCAAAGCACCCATTATACATGCTTTTGACTGTACCAGAACTAAATACCGTAATATAGGTGGTATTGTAACTAGTCTTCAACACTATATGAGGCTACGTACCATATTTGCCGATTTTTTTTTTTTTTTTTTTTACATATTACATTTTAACATGCTCGTGTCCGTTATTCATACAGTTTTATCCTCAACCTACTCTGCAGAAATAACATACCTGAGTAATCTGAAGAATAATGGTCGATAAAAATCGCTAAGGAAGACGTGTAACGAAGGTTTCACTCAGAATACGACCCAATAACGCAGATTACATTGCCACAAACTGCACAACATGGAACTAAGTGACACAGTAACAGTCAAAGAGAGCTGATTCGATACACTATCACGCCACCTACCAAACTGCCCCGTTACAGTTCCTATCGGCTGTTAATATTATCATTCCACTTTAATGTTTATGATTTGCACGGGCCACAGGGGTTAGTGACTCTGTGTACGTATATATAATGGTTTTGTAATGCTTAAATTACCTTTTTACACGTATAACTGTATCTTTATTTTTACCTCCTGTAGATGTCTGTCCACATATGTTATTGTTTATCCTTGAACAGGGTACATTTGGTCTTTTACTTGGTTAATAGTAATTGTCTAGCCTAAGTAGTAATATTAGTCGTAGTAATAGTATAGTAGCAGCAGCAGCAGCGACAGTAGTAGTAGTAGTAGTAGTAGTAGTAGTAGTAGTAGTAGTATTAGCAGTAGTAGTAGTAGTAGTAGCAGTAGTAGTAGCAGTAGTAGTAGTAGTATTGGTGGTGGTGGTGGTGGTGGTGGTAGTAGCAGTAGTAGTAGTAGAAGTAGTAGTAGTGGTAGTAATAATAATAATAATAATAATAGTAATAATAACAAAAATAAATGATGATGGTGATGATGATAATAAGAATAACAGTACTAATAATTTCATTCCTGTAGTATAGTATTTAATGCAGTATATCAAATTAAATTAAAGGCTCAACAGAGAAAGGAAATAAAAGAAGAAAATGAAAACATCTACTAACCACCTTTTGCAATACTAACGCAGGCTCTCTCTCTTCTCTCTCTCTCTCTCTCTCTCTCTAGGTAGTGGGACTGGGTTTGCCAATGGCGTCAAATTCTCATCAGGTAAGTATTCTCCCTAGCACCTCTTCCTTAGCTATGTATTTTGAAATCTATCCATTAATATTCTTGTATATGCTGTATGTATTCTACATAAGGTGCATAAGCAACATGTAAAAAACATACAGCAATCTCTCAATTATCCAGCCTAATTCAGCCAACCCCCCCACCGGATACTGCTAAACTGCCGTATATCGCGTCGGTACGCCCAGTCGGCTATCCATTCAGCGTTGAGCTGGATAATATGTCACTGCCCTAACCTATTTTTTTCTACCCTCTTACACTAAAAACTTTCCTACAATATTACCTATGAGTACAAAATTAAAATCAAGCATAAAATACAATATAGTATTGATACAGTGCATACAGTACAATAATACGTACATAATATAGTCATTATTATATTCACCTGCCGTTGATATAATCACAAAAGCCATAACTCAGCCATCACGCAGAACCAGGGTACAGTGTCAGAGCACTAGGTCTTGCAGCACTGAGGGACCTCAAGGGAAGTCACAGCACTACAGCAACGAGCGAGGCACAGGGGGCCACAGGCTAAGTCACAGCCAGTGTGTGAGTCACAAATGCACAAGTCACAGATACACCCTCACTGTACAGCATCCAATGCAGAGAATGAGGACAATGGTTGGCTTGGCACATTGAGTGGGTTAGTTTCACAATACATTGTGACTGGCAAGCGTGTGTTGTGTCGCAGGGTATGCCCGTGTACCAACTTGGTTCTGTGTCTGAGCCACATGATACACATTACCGCCAAAAAATGTGTAGTACCCCCATACCCCTGATTGCTTCCTTTTCCTTAGCCAGATATTGCCTAATTTCGCTGGACATTCTTTTAACAGAGTTGAGCAAAAAGTACAAGATATTGTGATAGGCCGGATATTGTGACAACGGATAACTGAGAGATTACTACTGACAAACCAGGTAAATGAATCATGGTGGAGGCTTCTTGCCGCCCTAAGCCCCACCCACCACGTCTCTGATTGGCTGTTGATTACAAGTCTTCTTTGCTCTATAATACTCTTGTATATATATATATATATATATATATATATATATATATATATATATATATATATATATATATATATATTCTCCATAGCTCCCACTCCACTTGAGTACTCACATCGTGGTTAACAATAAAAATAAAAAAAAAAGACACTACAGGTGATTTTCCGAAACCACCAGCTCTTTCTCCTAAACTTGGCCCAGTTTTTTGTCCTTTTGCAATTTTATATACCTCAGTGGCACAAAAACGCAATACTGCTGCCTTATATACAGTACTTCATCGAGAATAGCATATTCTAGTGCTAATTTATTAATCAGCATTCAGTATGGAGTGATGGCAGTTTTAGGGGAAGTTAAATGCAGACAGTAGGAATACAGTCAGAATTTTAAAATGAAATATCTCCATGTGTTTTTTTTGCTGTTTTTTAACTTTTGTTATTATTTATTCGATACGTATGTCATTAAGGGAAAGGCATACGTTTCTTCTTAAAAAAAAAAAAAAAAATGGACATACCTACTTTGCCTTCAGATTTTCAAACACCAGCAATTTACTGTTACAGAGAGAAGCAGTGTCACGTGAACGGCATCTTTTTAAGACCCATGTTGTTATGAGTTCAGTTGAGTCACCTTTCAGCTATTGTGATGGGTGGTTGTCGCGCTCCAGTCATTGTATCATCCGCCCAAATGCTATTAGGCTTAACATATGCTTGTTTTTTCTTTGAAACCCAGGAAGGTTATCAATTAATTTCAGTGAAATTCTGTGAATACTGAGCCATGGTACAAGGAAGAAGTAATTAAGTTTTGGTGATGATCCGATTTCAATACCTGGCTCAAGACTGTTTTAATCTTAGTTTGTCCACAAGATATCACAAAATTATTGATGGATTTCAATCAAGTTTTGTGGATATGTACATCATGGGCCTGTAAGAGAGCGGATGCGTGTTGCTTATTCATCACTATTCAGACACTGCCAGACTGTGATGAATAGGCAGTGTTCGCTAACTTTGGCCAAAATTTGCAGCTTCACAAAGCGTAACATCATGGCAGTGTGTAAAAATGGAAACCCCTGTACCTCTTTCCGAATGATTTTACGAGAAACAGAGAAATACTAGACTCTGATAGTGTAACAGCTCTCTTAATAAAGGCTCTAGTAATAGTGTGGAGTCTTTAAGAATAACCTGTATTCCTGTTGGTTTATCTAAGGGTTTTACATCTCACATTTTGATGGCAGCAAAGTCAAGAATACGCCTTCTGTCGTGCCTGTCTACCGTCAAATCCAGTAGCTATCTACTACATAAAACGACACCTGTCTATCATCAAATTAAATAGCTGTCTACCACCTACTATGAAAAATTTGTCTACCATCAAATCCAGTAGCTGTAAACCAATTATTAGAAAACCCTAATACATCCGCCATTTGTTTTCACGCCTGTGATATACATACTTCCGGAGATGAAATAGAACCAATCCAGACTGAATGCTCACTTGACAGTCTTACTCATTTGAGAAATGGAGTTATTCGCGAGAAACCGTTCAGTCAGTTGGGTCACATTTATACCCTATGCCCAGTACATCAGGCGTTTCTCAGTTACCGTCCTCTTCTTCTACTTTCTAAGATATGACATCTAAACCTGCACCCCATCCTGCACCTCAAACGATTATCGTGGAAGATGCATCACATCCCAAATTTACAGGAATGAATCCTGCTATTAGTGTTCATGGTTTCAATAGTGATATCCAGTCTGCAGTTACAAACAAAAGGACTGACAACAGACAGTGCTAAGACTCCATATCTTAGAGGCAGGCTAAATGATGGCTATTCAAGAGTGGGTTCTCTCATGAGATGTACATTCCTGGAGAAGCTTACCTTCTTTGAAGAATGTTGTAACAAAGTTTAGATTGTTTTTGTAACCACAAGAAAGCGAGATGTTTGATGATCATTTACAAACTATTGCAAAGTATGAGACAAGATAAGTTCATCCTTCCCCAACAACATAAAGTGTTAGAAACAGCTACGGTATCGGCTGCAATAGGGACTGAACTTTTTGAGGCACTGTGAAGCAGTCCGTGGGCAGAAACTGTTGATAAGGGAAAAGCCACTTTAACACTCAATATTGTAGCAAAGTTACTTAGCTGTATCAGGTTCATAAATCGTCTTAGCAAGGACGAATAGGACACAGCATTAGAGATTCAGTTTTCTCCTAGGGATGACATAACCATGTTAGATGTTCAGATAACCATGTTAGATGTTCAGATAACCATGTTAGATGTTCAGATGGAAGAGAAATTTGCCATCAATCCAACTCAAACAGTTCGTAAAGTTCAACCAGTTACTAGCCCAACACCACCTTCTCAGTCTCAAGGCCAAGGCCACGTTTCAAGTCCCTTGAACAGACAAAACGACACACCACATTCATCAGCCATGTCACGTAAAAGACCTGCGATGGAAAACAGATTCTCCCATAACACTACCAGATCTAAAAGGAGAACTAAGACAACAGTTTGTTGGTACTGCAAACGATCAGGTCATCCAGTAGCTCTTTGTTACAAGAGACTAGGAGATGAATGAGGACATAGGTATAATAGATGACCTTCACGATCATTCAGTAACAAGTATTGTACATATCAAAACACCCATTAACTTTCCATTAGCGAGTGCCATGCCCTCGCCAATACACAGTCAGGGGAAATCCCACTCAAGAGCCAACAGAATCCTCCTTATACCTTTACCTTTACCGAAGTGCCGGTCAGGTGACGTTAGCGGCCATGGAGCGCCATCTTCCTCTATCCTCAGCTATCCTGATTAACTCCACATTGCTGATTCTTTCTTGTAAATCGCTTCTTATAAATTCTGAACTCCCCATACGAGGTCAGATTGGTCAGATTGGTCCTCTGATGCGCATAGGTTTAGTTATCTTAGGTAATTGAGAAGTAGTCCCTACATAATTTTTTATGGACTCTGGGTCTGTTGTGAACTTAATATATGAATCCTCCCAAGACAATAATAAAAGAACTATCAAATGGTTTTGAATCTTTGCACCGCCTGACATTCACCACAGTGTTGCCGACGGCTCAGAGTTTTATGTGATGAGCATGGTAACATCAAATACAACTCGAAGAATTAATAAAATCTTTCACAACTGAGTTTTGTCACAAACAAATTCCGTTATCTTGCAGAAGTTTTGATTATTGACAACATTCTATTGAACTGATGCCTACTTGTAATAGTATTACAGTAAAGGGACTTTAAGTACCATGCTTGAAATGCCCACATTATGTCCTTTCACAGGTAAATTCGGCGACACAGTTTACAATAACTCCTACTTCACAGCCACTTGGAGAGATTAATGAAGATAATTTAGTACCAGTATCTCATGACACCCCTCTATCAGTGACACGACGGATGACTCATTTACATTTCATTTAACTGCCTCAAAGAGTCTGAATGAGAATGTACAATATATGAAGATGAAACGAGCAGTGACAAAATGGTGCAGTTTTGTTGCTGCACGAATTCACGAAAGTCTCTGTCCGTGTTGTAGGTGCCAGAGAAGGAGTGAATGAACTTACTATACCTGATACATGTTTTGTTAAAGGTTTAACTTAATTATTAGTCAGCCATGTATTCCTTGCTGGAGGATAATTTGTGTTTTCTTTGCCTACTAAATGTCACCAATGCTCCACCAAAGCTTGAAAGTGGTACAAAGATTGGCGATTTCCTGGTGTTTCCATCGGTCATACCGGTGTGCCAGGATATACCATTCTCTGTAACAGCGAAGGATGATGATGTCTTAAATGATGTATATACCACTGAAAACTCTACGGATTTTACTGAGGGTCCTTCCGCCGACCTTACCTTTCACATAAATGCATGTGACTTTTCTGAATATAAGGTACAATTAATTAATCTTTTGCAGTCATATATTGTGGCCTTGCCTGGTGAACCTATTGGAAAAACAAATTTGATGAAGCACTGTAGTGAATTGATTCCCCGTACTCAGTCAATTTATGTACAGCATGTAGGCTGCCCAATAGCTTACGGAGAAAAGATGATGAGATAGCACGGAAATTGTTTAACCAGTACATCACTGAACACTGTCAGTCCATGGAATTGTCTGCTCTTCCTTGCCCCCAAGAAAGGGGGTGAATTTAGACCCATAGTTGACTACCCTGACGTAAAGTCTGCCACCGAACGTGATTGATTCCCATTACCAGTGAGATTTACTGAAATCATTTGACGAGAATACCATCGCTTCACTTCTTTTGATTTACTCAGTGGCTTCTGGCAAGTAGAAATGGAAGAGTCTTCTCGCTGTGTAACTGCAATCAGTACCGCTCATGGCCACTATCATTTTAATAGGCCTCCCTTTGGTCTTAAAATTGCTTCATCCGTATTCATAAGGCATATCCATTCTGTGTTCAGTGCTATGATTGGCCATTCTCTTTATAATTTAATTAAAATTATCACTGTAGTGGGTAAGTCAGTCCCTGGACCTTTTGACAAACTAAAACAAGTTTTTGATTGCCTCCAAATGGCAGGTCTAAAAGTTGGGCACGTCAGTGCAACTTCCTACTTCAAAAATTAATTAATTAATTAATTTTACATGTGGTTGATGTTGAGGGAGTTCATACCTCAGTTGCTAACTTCCAGAACCTACCAGTACTACTGATGTAAGGAGTTTCCTTGGATTGAGTGGCTACTATCGGCGAATCATTCAAGCCCCCACTCCTACTAAATTACCTTTTAAAAACGAAGCATTTTAGTGGACTAATGACCAGTTTCACGCCTTGTAAACATTGAGGACGGCATTCATTAATGCCTTAGCCTTGTCATTCCCTGATTATAAGAAACCTTTTCGTCTTTGTACAGACACATCTGGTGTTGGCCAAGACACAGTATTGATGCAAGTTGATCATGCAAAGCAAAAACATGTAATAGCTTACGCTAGTCATGCCCTCAATTCCGCTGAACATAGCTAGTGTTGCTGATTGGGAGGCTTTAGCAGTTGTTTGGTCTCTCAAACATTTCAGACAATGTACGGATATCCAGCAGTGCATATTATCCAAACATAACATCTCCCACTTTGTGACTAAATCAAAGGAAGAAATATTACCAGACATCTAGCACGATAGTTAGTTATTATGCAAAACTTCAACCCCATCTTTGAGTACGTGACTGGTAAATCTAATGTAGCTGCAGATGTTGTTTCATGTCATGTATCCGCGGCAGTCTCACCATATCAAACAAGTGAAGATTCTAACCCCATTTCAACCTCAGATGTTGTCTGTAGTTGTCAGTGTATAGACCCATTGTGGTCTAAGGCTATTTACATCCTAAAGTCAGGAAATGCTTCGACATTACCTACTCTGCCATTGTCAGTACACGATCTCTTGTTGGACAGTTATATTTTGTATAGGAAGACATCAGTTACCGGTAGGGACATACCTGAAAGAGAGGTACCCACTGATTTAATTCCTGCGGTACTCCACATTATCCATAACACGCCTTATGCATCCCATCCAGGAAAAGATTGGTGCTTGAGACAACCGCGTCTTTCATTTCATTGGCCTACTATGCATAAGGACATCAATGTTCACTGTGATTCCTGTGTTCCCTGTAGCCTAGTCGTCGTAAAAGGTCAACCGGATCACCTGCTCTACTTTTATAATATCCAGTTCCATCACGTCCATGGGAAACTATTTATAATGATCTCTTTAAATTGACTCCTACGGAGTCTGATTAAGAACATTTGTTTGTAGGAGTTGATCATTTCTCAGAAAGCCGTGTTCTCGTATCTCTCCAAGACGAGACTGCTAAGAGTATGGCACGTGCCTTCACTGATCATATTCTTTGTCCATTCCCTACATCATCAACCATTATTACCAATAATGGTTCAGAGCTCAACAGTAGTCTTCTTGTTGAAATCTGTAAACAGAATAGCATTCATAAATGTAATGTCACCCAACCATCCAGCTTCCAATGGCCATGTTGAAAGGCAAAATCGTATATTGTTGGAGTGTTTGAGGTATTGAAGTTTTCAAAGCACCTGTTAGGATGAGTGGATACCTCAGGTTGCGGCTTTTATCAACAGCTCAATTAATAAATCCATTGCATAACTCCATCCTCTGTCTTACATGGATTCGATAAATCTCTACCAGATTTGATGCTATTATCAAAACATTGTCTAGCTTGTAACTCGCATGCTTATGAGAAAGTGAAACTGAGAGACTTCCAGAAAAAACACCAGTATATAAACGCTAATCTGGCTTTGTCTATAGGAAAAAGTTACATCACCATCATAGCTCTGCCTCAAATATCAATACTAACGTTGTGTACTTAGTATTTGTTCGTTCACGTATTCTTACTTCTAATTTGGGTGATAAATTTACTGGCCAACACTGCGTGATACCTCAAAACAGTAACAAATTTAAGATTAAAGAATTGTTGTCACCTGAGAGTGAATGGCGTCACACATATGATCTTAAGGGAACCCGCAGGTACTTTGAGTGGGAGGAAAATCAAGAAAATAATGCATCTTCTTGTTCCCCTTCTATTTCTTCTCCTCCTCCTTCTACTCTACCTGTTAACGAGTACAGACAAAAGCTTCACTCAGCAGCACGCCCCACTGTTTGTTGTGTCATTTCCTCCACCTGTCAGGACAACTTAAATATGAAAATTAATCCAGATTCTTTCTGTGAGTAAGATGTTGTGGAGAGTGTAGACAGCCTTGCTGGCATTTGGTGTCCGTAGTTCATCGCTGGGTGTTGGGTTGGAGATAAATAAGCGGTCCACCTCCCAGAGGCATTGGTTAAGTTCGGGGGGAGGTAATGTTAGTGGAGGATGTCATCTCTTTTACTAGGTAGTATTGTTACACATATGAATGAAATGGGTATTCAGCTGTACAGTGTTTTCAATGTCTTAGTGAAATGATAAAATAATGTTTGTACAGAAATACTGGCTATCACCTGCCATCTTATATGATTGTATATTTATGTTGCATTTAAATGATGTGTCAGTAGTCATATTACCATACACCTTGTCCCAATGCCAGATCGTTTAGTTTTGCAATGGGCATGCACTATCTTTAATCCTGATTCTATTTTTCCTTTCTCAGGTTTTGTCCTGTAATATAATAAAATACACTTTCCTATAATACTGTAGTAAGATGCACTGCATTTGTGTACTCTGAATTCTTTCTTTTGCCTCACGACCATATGTCCCATCTGCTGTCTTACATTCATTCTCCTCGGTTGTTCATACCCTCCATCTTTGTCCTGTGTGTCCATTTAGTACCTTCCCTATCACAGCTGTTCCTTGTGAGACTGTCATAGTCCAGATATCTCATTTCTTTCATCATACTCTATTTATCTCTCATTTTACACACACACACACACACACACACACACACACACACACACACACACACACACACACACACACACACACACACATACACACACACACACACACACACACACACACACACACACATTATATATATATATATATATATATATATATATATATATATATATATATATATATATATATATATATATATATATATATATATATATATATATATATATATATATATATATATATATATATATATATATATATATATATATATATATATCTTCCTGTTGATTCACCCTAGTAGGACTCTTGATTATAATGATTTTTTTTTTTCACTGCTGAGTTAAATATATGAAAGAAAGACTCCATGAAATAAAGTTACAACGTGGAGTAAGGAAAACAGCGAAACTTGTTAAACCAGAAAGTTACACTAAGAAATGGAACCTGACGCTGAAGTTGGAGAAATCTGAGTGGGGACATGATGAAGCTGGCTACCTCCGGCCCACTCCACCTCTACTGTATTGATTTGTGCGATGACGTGTGGAGATCCATTTATCATATGCCAGTATTATTTAGTTATTAAGGGATCTTATTCTCTTGCAATACCGTTGTGAATCCCGTATAACCTGCCATTATATTCATGCTCTCTCATTTTCATCACTGTAACGTATAGCAGTATTTGAGCTTTCTGTAATGCATGTGCAGTAAGTTAAATATCTTCCTGTTAACTACTATGCTCTTTTTACCCGTCCCCGTTCCGGAGAAGCTCGGGGACGGATGTTGTTTTTATTCGGTTTGTCTGTTTGTTTGTTTGTCTGTCTGTCTGTTAACAACTTTACGCGATTTGGACTAAAATTACAGGGATGATGGGCTAAAACCCTCTGATCACCTGATTAAATTTTGGACCAAATTGGGCCAAGAAGGCCCAGGGTGTAGGTCCAAAAAATTAAAAAAAAAAAACAAAAACAAAAATCCTGTTTTCATCATAACTCCTTTAAAATTCTTTATATAGACATGAAACCAAAACCTAAAGGTGCATCTTTCAAATCGCATCCTATAACATGCCTCATTACCTCAGAGGAATCACCCCCCAGTAAGCGGTAGAGGGGTCATTGTAGGTGGGTCGGGCCTATAATTTCAAATGGGTCTAGTAGTGTAGTTTATTTTCATATAATTTTCGAATGATTCACCTACAATGTCCGTGTTGTTTCATTATCTGAATTGTCTTCAATCAATCTCTACGTCCATAACATGCCGTGACACAACTTATTTACACTGGGTAGGGGGGAACAAATGCAAGTGAGCGGATTTTTTTTTTATGCGAGGAAGAAGGAACCAAAGGCCGTGGGCCTGTTATTATTGTTCCTTCCAAGAGAAAAACAAAATACAAGAGAGAGCCAAATTCAAGATCCTATCACTTCGAGATGCCTGGACACACTGCGTTTGAAAGACTGGAGATCATGGGAAGCAGAAAATACAGACAGAGAGAGACAGTTCCAGAGTTGACCTGTTGCATAAATGAAGGGCTGGGAGTAACTGTTAACTCTTGTATTAGAGAGCTGGACAGAAAAGGAATGAGAGTTTGCTGCTAGACGGGTGCTACGCGCCCGTCATAGAGGTGGAGGAATGCATGCAAATAATTCAGAGGAGCAATGACCATTGAAGGACCGATAGAAAAGAGATAAAGATGCAACAGTGCGGCGAAGCGACAGAGGTTGAAGGGAGTCAGTAAGAGGAGAGTTAACGAGACTAAAAGCCTTTGACTCCACCTTATTGAGAAGAGCTGTATGTGGGGAACCTCCACACACATGAGAGTTGTACTCCACACAGAGGCGGATAAAATCCGTGTATAAAGTCAACAACTGTGCTGGGGTAAAGAAGGAATGGAGTGGGCTTAGCACACCTAATCTCTTGGAAGCAGATTTTACAAGAGATGCAATATGATCTTTCCAAGATAAGTCCCGAGAAAATGAAACCCCAAGCATATTCAAGGATGATGCAGGATTAAGCTGAGTATTATTAAACGTTAGTGGGTATACCTGTGGAAGATTTTGTCGGGTTGATAGGTGTAAAAACTGAGTCTTTGATGCATTAAAAATAACCAGATTATTTTTACCCCAGTCAGAGATACGAGCCAAGTCAGACATTAGGTGTGCCATAGCCTCATCCCTTGTTTGTTGAAGTAACTGCAGGGATGGACGTTGGGGGAACCGAATGAAAATGTGAAGGGTGGAGTCATCAGCATATGAGTGGATATGGTTAGATGTACAGCTTAGAAGGTCATTGATGAATAAAAGGAAAAGAGTTGGTGATAGGACAGAGCCCTGAGGAACACCACTGTTGATCGGTCGAGGAGAAGAACGATGGCCGTCTACAACAGCGGCTATAGAACGACCAGAAAGGAAGCTAGATATGAAGGCACGGATAGAAGGATAGAAACTGTAAGAGGGCAGTTTAGAAATTAACCCGTGGCGTCCCGTCGACGTACTTCCACGTCCTCACGTTATGTCACTGCCAATCCCGTTGACGTACTTCAACGTCCTGCAATTGCAAGGTTCATAATTTCCACAATTTTCAAAATTCGCACGAGATTTTCGATTCGCCCACGTACCCAAGCCTCCCCTACCTGCCCCCAGGCAGGCAGCGTCCCAGACCCCGCGTGACCTGCGCTCGCCCTTGTCTCGGTCACTCACCTGTTAGCGGTGACCCAGGTCAGACATGGCGCGTAAAGGTCTCTCAGACGACAAAATACAATCCGCCCTGGATGCCTTCACTGGAGATAGTGATTCTCCACTTGATGATGATGTGGTGGATCGAGATTATGTGCAGCCTGAGGAGGAAATAACAAGCAGTGATGAGGAGGTCCCTTTGCCCCGGAAAAAGTGGTATGTCACATATCGTAAGGCAAGGGAAGGCCAGCCTGCACCCAAAACATCTGCATGGACCTCTCTCCATCCCCTAGAAAGAGATTCTGATGAGGACGAGGATGAGGACGATGACGATGATGGCGGCTTAGGACATGATGTTGCCTCGTGGCTGGGGAAGGAAAAAATCTCACCCCGAGGATCAGAAGGTGGGGCGAGAAGGCAAATAAAGTATGGCCTAGTGTTTTGTCTGGGGAAGGCGAAAGTGGTGTGGTGGGAGTGCGGGGTGAAAGGGAAGTGGTGTGAGGGAGGCAGCACGAGCACGTGGTGCACGTAGGCCTAGGGGAGAGGAGGTGGAGCCACTCCCCAGCACGTCTTTGCCATACAATATTCCCAAACTTCCTCCACACAGCCCCAGGATGTGGGGAAAGGAAGGAAAGGGAAGGGAAAGGGTAAAGGAAAAGGGAGAGGGAAGAGAAGTGCTAGTGATGAAAGGCGCCGCTCTCCACCTCCCCCACCAACACCAATGTTGGATTGTGCCTTCAGCCATGTTTCAGAGAGTACCATAACTTCCTACACTACTGAAACTGTGTGGGATGGCAATATGACGCTCAGTATAATGGTAAGGCCAGTCAGTATGTGCCAAGTGTTATATAAACTTGAAACGGGTGTAATGTTTGCAGGAAAGTAATGTATAAGTTGAGAAATAGTGTAAGTTGAACGAAGTGATATGAAAACTACACCCACTGTATAAATCTGCGAAAATATAACGCTCAGTATAACACTTTGGTCAGTAAATATGTGATAGCAAGAATATAAAGTGGAAACGGGTGTAATGTTAGCATGAATAAAACGTATAAGTTGAAAAATAGTGTAAGTTGTAATAATTGATGTCACGAGTACACCCACTGTGTAAATCTGCGAAAATATTACGCTCAGTAGAACATTCTGGCCAGTAAGTATGTGATAGGAATTACATAAAGTGGAATTTGTTGTAATGTTAGTAGTAAGGTAATTTATAAGTTGAATACTAGTGTAAGATGAAACAAATGATATCGCGATAACACTCACTGTGTAAGTACGCGCTAATTTGACGCTCAGTTGAATCATAAGGTCTGAAATTATGTGATATCAATTATATCAAGTGTAAACATGTGCAATGTTAGTGGAGAATTATTATATAAGTACAAAAATAGGTTGTAAGTTGAAATAGTAGTCATAGCGACTTCACCGTGTGTGTTATTATGCGCTATTATTACGCTAAATATTTACGTAAGGCCTGAAATTATCTCAAAACAGTTCTATAAAGTTGAAAAGTGTATAATGTTATTAGGAAAGTATTATGTAAGTAGAAAAAACACAATACGAGTTGAAACAACATTCACAGCGAGTTCACTCACTACGTAAATAACCGCTAACATTACGCTAAATGTTATCGAAAGGCCTGTGAATACGTAAAAAGAGTTCAATAAAATGTAAAATGGTATAATGTTATTGTAGAAGTATTATGTAAGTAAAAAAAATGATATGTATCATGATTTTCGAATGTTAGCGATTCATCGTGACCAGTCTGCCCGATTTTGCTCGTTTCGCACAAGGGTACAATGCTTATTTCAGCTCTATTTTTGTATAAAATCCAATTTACTCTTTTATCACATGTTTTTATGTTTGTAATAAATACATATCTACTTACTTTCATTGGTTTCCCAGACTTATAATACCATAGAAAACGTTAGAGGCTCAGACCACCTACAGAGAACATGGTGCCAGGTGTGACCAAGGCATACCTGTTTAAGGCAATTATGGACCCCGGGGAACAATTTCTTCGTGACTGACCATTGTTTCTGACCAAAAGCAAAAGTTTTTGCAAAAAAAATTTGGGTCCAAAAATGGTCGGGATTGGGGGGTACCATTGGTGAGAAAGTGGTCGGGACGGGGCGGGTTAAAGATTTATGCCAGACTCGATCGAAAGCCTTTGAGAAGCCAAGTGCAATGGCAAAGCTTTCGCCAAAGTCTGGAAAGGAGGATGACCAGGAGTCTGGAAGGTAGGTGAGAAGATCGCCAGTGGAGCGTCCCTGACGGAACCCATACTGACGATCAGAAAGAAGGTTGTGATAGGAAAGAGGCTTTAAAATTTTTCTGTTAAGAACTGACATGGAAACTTTTGAGATTCGGGATGTTAAGGCAATTGGACGATAGAGGGTTGGGAATGGTCACCCTTCTTTGGGACTGGCTGAATGAGAGCACACTTCCAGCAAGAAGAAAAGGTATAAGTTGATAGACAAAGGCGAAAGAGTTTGCTTAGGCAGGGTGTAAGCACAGAAGCACAGTTCTTGAGATCAACAGGAGGGACTCCATCAGACCCATATGCCTTATTAGTACTGAGGCCTGTGATGGCAGAAAATACATCAGCTGAAAAAATTTTAATGTCAGCCATAAGGAAGTCAGAGGGGGGAAGTGATGGAGGAACAGCACTGGAATCGTCTAAGGTGGAAATGGAGGAGAAAGTCTGAGCGAAGAGGTCTGCTTTACCAGTAGAAGAAATAGCTACAGAGCCATCAGAGTAGAAAAGGGGAAGGAAGGATGATGAGGTAAAGTTGTTAGAAAGGTTTCTGGCAAGGTGCCAGAAGGAGAGGGAAGAACTCGAGTTGGAGTGTTGAAAGCATTTAGTACGAATGAAATTATTTTTAGCAGAGTGAAGAACAGACTTAGCATGAGTCCGGGCAGAAACGTATTAAAGATGCGATTCAGGGGTGGGTTGGCTCTTGTACCTTTTATAGGCCCTCTCCTTGTTGCGGAGAGCATTAGAACAAGCGTGATTAAACCAAGGCTTTCTTGCATTAGTCAAAGGATATGAGAAGGGAATGTATGCTTCCCTGCCCGAGAGAATAACCTCCATAATGCGCAAGGCACACTCAGATGGCTCCCGGCCATGGAAGCAATAATTATTCTGGAGAAATTCAAAGAAGCACTGCCTGAGGGCCTCCCAATCAGCAGCTCCAAAGTGCCACAGACAACGTTTCTCTGGAGGGTCCACAGGGCATACCGGAGCAATAGGACGGGTTAAGGTAACAAGGTTGTGATCAGAGGAGCCCAACGGAGAGAAAACATGAACAGTGTAAGCAGAAGGATTAGTTGTAAGGAAGAGGTCAAGTATGTTGGAGCTCTCTCCAAAGCGGTCAGGGATACGGGTAGGGTGCTGTACAAACTGCTCGAGGTCATTAAGGATAGAAAAGGTGTAGGCTTGTTCACCAGGTGGATCAGTGATAGGAGAGGAGAGCCAAAGGTGGTGGTGAACATTGAAATCTCCTAGAATGGAGATTTCAGAGAAAGGAGTAATGGATAGAATGTTCCATCGAAGAAGTAAAATAGTCAAAGAATTTTTGATAGTCAGTAGAATTAGGAGATATGTAAGCAGCACAGATATATTTAGTCAGAGAATGACAGGAGAGCCGAAGCCAGAGTGTAGAGAATTCAGAAGAATCGAGTTCAGGAACGCGAGAGCAAGATAAGTTGTTGCGTATATATACACAACAGCCACCTTTGGCTTTGAAATGAGCATAGAGAAAGTAGGAGGATACAGAAAAGGGTCTGCTGTCAGTTGCCTCAGACAGCTGAGTCTCAGTTAGAAAGAGAAGATGAGGTTTAGAGAAGGAGAGGTGGTGCTCAATAGAGGAAAGGCTGCGAATGTTGCAGAAATGAAGAAGAAGAGTCAGACAGTGGTTCCAGGCAGCTCGAGTCGTCACCGGGAGAAGGGTGGAAGGTGGGGGTATTTATGGTCCCTCCCCCCTGGAGACTCCGAGGCCACGTGTTGCGCTGCCATGATTTTTTTTTTAAATTTTGGAAAAGGAAGTGTAGTGTGTACTGTGCATGTAGTTTGGTGTTGATAGAGAAACTTGTATTGGAGAGCATGCTGGCCTACTCTCTGTGTTACTAAGACACTGAAAAAGTTCAGGAAAGGGGTATGGTCGGGACCTAGTCCCGAGGGCTGTTGAAACGGGAGCTCCAGCTCTCCCTGTCGTCAGCTTTCCATCCACCTTGGAAGTACTGCCCTGCTCGACTGGTGCTACAATCTACAGACTTTGATGCTTAGTCGTCATGACGCTGCCAGAATGTTATGAACTGGCAGTGGTCGCTGTCCCTGGCCAAAATGTACAGCTTCAGAAAGGGAACGCCGAGAAGACTGTTTTATGTGCGTACAACTGACATTGCTTCAATTCAGAGTAACATCATGACAATGAGAAAATCGAAAAGTCACTTACCTCTCTGCGAATGAATTTTCCAGTCGTAATACGGGATCTTTAAGAATAATCTGAATTCCTGCTGGTATATCTACAGGCTCTACATCTCACCGGCGACGGAAGAGTTGATTAAATATTGGTGTTGATCTGGGATGTCTGGTATAGGCTTTGGGGAAGGTATGCACTAACTTTTTTGTTTCCCATTTGCTCTTGGCCTTCTTTTACCCCCCCCCCATTCTCTTCTTTCTGCCAGTCCTTCTCCCTTCCTTGTCTTACTTTCCTCTCTCTCTCTCTCTCTCTCTCTCTCTCTCTCTCTCTCCGCCAGTTTCTGTTCTCCATCTCTCAGTCCCCCTCCCCCCTCCCCATTTCTCTCTCTCTCTCTCTCTCATCCTCCAAACTTTTCTCCTGTGCTCATTTTTCTCACTTCACCTCACCTAAAAATTCCTCAGTCGTACCTTCCTTTCTTAGAGATTTCTCATTCTTTCTTGTCTCTTTCTTCTTTATAGATTTTCTTCTTCTTCTTCTTCTTCTTCTTCGCTTCTTCTCGTTTTCGTTGTTATTTTTCTCGTCCTTGTCCTCCTGTTCCTCGTCCTCCTCCTCCTTAATGTGTACCAGTATAAAGAGGAATACTGGGAGTGCAACCCCCCCAGCCATCAACTGGTCTGAGGGCTGAACATTTGGCTTAGCCCTGTGGCCTTGATTTTCAGCTGATCGCTCTCAGAAGCTAATTCCTTCATTCCTACCTGACGTTCAGCACTTCCATCATGTTTGGTCAAAATCAGATCATTGCTTTTTGAGTTATCCTTGAAATGTGACCCTGAAAAATGACCTGGTCCGTGACGCTGGCCTTTACCTCATTGTTCCGAAAATCTAATTCGTTTAGCCTCTCTGTACCTCCAGTCCTTCCACAATGTTTGACGTAAATCGGATAAAAACTAAGTTGGCCTTCCCATGTGCCTTTCATCTTTGACATATCTCGAAAGAAAAGTAGGTCACCTCCTTGCCTGACCATCAGCTCCTCCACCAGGTTTGACTGAAGCTGGATCAGATTTGCTGTATTATGTTCACAAAGACACACGCACCAAAATTCCCCTTGCCCTGTGACCTAAACATCTGATTAATTGTTCTCAAAATTGAGTCTCATTTGTCTAGTACTTTGCGCTCTAATAAATGAAAAATATTTATTTAATTTGCTAGGTTTAAAATTGACCTTGCCGAATGCCCTTGACCATTGACTGATTGTTCTAAAAAACTATTGGTCAACCCATTAGGTGTCCATCTATCGGTCCATCACATTTGGTTAAAATCGGAATAAACCTTTTTGTTCAAACCCACGCCCGAGCGCTAATTAAAAATAAATAGCACCTGCAATTTTTACCTGTCGAAGTATAAGTTGTACGTGCATGATGTGAGAGAGAGAGAGAGAGAGAGAGAGAGAGAGAGAGAGAGAGAGAGAGAGAGAGAGAGAGATTTTTAAACTGCACATAAAAACCCATCACAAAGAGTTTAATTTCAACTCATAAAATCAAGACGTCTATTCCTCCAGTGCCAAGTCTGATGATACTGAACTATAAGAAAATTAATGGTCTCTCTCTCTCTCTCTCTCTCTCTCCTTTTTTTTCTTTTTTGTTTTCATCAGCTCCGCTCTTCTTGGCTTTATACATAATTTTTCTTTGGTATTCGTTTTTTCCTTCCTTCCATAATACCTTCCTTCCTTCAGTGTTTCTTTCACAGCTTCCTTCGTCCATTTTCCTCTCCTTCACTTACTTCCATCCTTTCCTTTCCCTTCCTCCGTTTTCCCCCAGTCTTTCCTTTACATCTCTGTCCTTACTCCTCCCCCTCTTTCCCCTCCTCTCGTTCTCTCACCGATCATCAGTTTCTTCTTTTCTGCAGTCTTTTCAGTAACAAATTTATAGGTGGAAGGGAGAAAAGAAGATAGAATGAAGGGGAGGTGTAAATGAAAATACAATGAAATGGAGGTGGGAGGAAGAAAGAAAAGAAGACAGGAGAGGAAGGCAGGAAGTCGGGATTAGTGAAAAAAGTGAGGCTTGAAAACAGATAGAGACAGGCATATGTACAGAGAGACAGTGCGAAACAGACAGACACGCAGACAAGCAGGAACGAAGAAAGAGAGATGGGGGGAGGGAGTGGGGAACTCTGAACCTCAATGACATGGAGGGAAAGTGCAATTTTAGACTGACAAAGTGCAACAATGGAAGTAAGAGAACAGTTACAGTGAGAAATCGTATATACAACGAACGTGAAATTGGATTATCTGCGTGTGTGTGTGTGTGTGTGTGTGTGTGTGTGTGTGTGTGTGTGTGTGTGTGTGTGTGTGTGTGTGTGTGTTTGTGTGTGTGTGGTGTGTCAGACAATGAGTGTGTCTAAAAATGTGTATATTCATAGTTCCCCTGCTTCACTTATATAATAATTGAGCTAGACTCATGGTGTCCTATCTTTATCTATTGTTTTGGCAATCTCTACCTTCTCGTACATTTATCAGATAATATATTCATCACAGTCAGAGATATACAGCGACTGTGATTCTGATCATTGCTGACAAACCTTTAGGGCTTCTCCATAAGACAATTCACCCACATTCCCCCCAGTTGCTAGTTATGTACACCTTCTGGCCAGTAACACACACACACACACACACACACACACACACACACACACACACACACACACACACACACACACACATCGCTCGTCTCCTGGGCACGCCATACACGACTATCTTACCAGTTGGAAACCCAGTCTTGGTGTACGCTGCCTTGTTGCCTATTACCCGAAACAGCTTTTTGTTCAGGTCAAGCTATGTTTCCGCGCTTCGGATTCTAGTTAAATCCTCTCGACTGTTTTTTTAACCGTATGTTCCTGGCTCTAGAACTGCATGTATTTACCCAGTGTATGATTATTTGTGGAGTGACATGGAGAGACAGGTTGACGAATGCAGAAGTGAAAGAACGGTGTAGGGTGGATGTGGATGTGACTGAGAAGATTAGGAAAAATGCACTGAGGTGGTTTGAACATGTGGAGAGACTGGAGAATGAAAGACTGACTAAGAGGGTGTCTGTAGGTAAGGTGGAGGGAGGGACAGGGAGGGGTAGACCGAGGATGAGGTGGAGGGATGGAGTTGAGAGGTATATGAGGGAGGGGGGAGTGAGTTGGGAGGAGGGTATTCAAATAGTGAGAGATAGAGCGACTTGGAGGCGTTTTGTCTGCGGCCACCCTTTGCAGGATTAGGGCGTCGGGCTATAGATAGTAACTGAACGATCATCACCTGAACGACCACTATCAGTGACGTCATGCACAATGCCCAGTCTTCCGGTAGCCTGCAATATACGGAATTACTCTACAACATTACGCCCTGTAAATACCCAGCCATGTCTCTAGCAACGATCGCTCATGAATTTGACACTATAGAACCTTATCAGCACCATATCTCTACATAC
The DNA here is from genome assembly GCF_032717465.1 of Coenobita brevimanus. Classification (NCBI taxonomy): domain Eukaryota; kingdom Metazoa; phylum Arthropoda; class Malacostraca; order Decapoda; family Coenobitidae; genus Coenobita; species Coenobita brevimanus. The sequence goes on from NC_137031.1 coordinate 23,558,404, forward strand.
ATGGCTGACGACATTTAGAACTTTTAAATAGGAAATGCTAATAATACTGTTTGATATCATGGTGTAACTAGTATGTCATCATATTCGATGTCTAGCACTGGCCTGGCAACTATGTTACGCTAGATTTCTTTCTAGTCATATATCTCCACAATAGTCTTTCTAGGTTTAAAGTAAAAACAATCCTTTATTATATCATATAAGTGATCCTCAAAATTTGCCGGAAGAGTTCAGAATCACGCTTTGAACACAAGCACTCACACATCCCTCCTATCACCCCATCACCAGAGAGAGAGAGAGAGAGAGAGAGAGAGAGAGGGGGAGGGAGGGGAGGTAACAGCAGAACGAGGGAAACGTGTTGTTTAATCAAGCACGCAACGTAAAAGGCAATATACTGCTCAAAAAGAAATTGTTTTTAATAGCTATAATGTTTTTAATGAACAACACAGCTGAGAAAAAAATGAAGAAAGCAATGAAAAATGCCCCATCATGCTGCATAAATATTTTCTGGAGCATTTATGTGTGAGGAGCGGGGGAAGATGTGTGTGTGTGTGTGTGTGTGTGTGTGTGTGTAGGGGTTGCAGTTGTTCAGGTATCGGTCAGCGCGCTGTGGGTGTACAATAAACACACGTCCAGAGTCCAATACATAAGAACAGTAAATAAAATGTCAAAGGTATTGTAATGATAAAATTGCCGTCAGGTGCATCACAGTGTGTTGATTCAGGTAAGTGTGGGAGCCAATTAAAGCTCGTATTCTACATGCCTTGGGGGATTTCTTATATCTTTTCATTGGCGATTTATTTATCATATTATGCTACACCTTAAAATTCCTTTGGTGTGTCATTTATATTGTTTTATTATTGGCACATAGATAGTTTACAGCAGCAGGATACAAGACAGATTAAAGGTGTAATACGTTAAATAAATCGCTAGGAAGATCATGCTACGAAGTCTCATACGCCACACAGAATACGACCCTAATGCCTTAATTCAGACAACATATGAGAGATGTGGGACTGGCAGCAGATGTGGATGAGGCGTGAGATTACAAGTAGATCTGTGTGGCAGGTGTGAGATTATATACTGATGTGTGTGAAGTGTCAGGATGAAGGCACATCTGTATGACAGGTGTTTGATTATATGCAGGTGCAGGTGTGTTTGAGGTCTGTGAGTGAAGATAGATCTGTATGGCAGGTGAAATATATATACAGGTGTGTGTGACGTGTGAGACTGAGGTTAGATATGTATGACAGATGTAAGATTATAATACAGGTGTGTGTGAGGTGAGAGACAAAAAAAAACAAAAGATCTGCATGACATGTGTAAGAGTTTATGCGGGTGTGTGTGACAGGTGTAGTATTACAAGATAAGGTACCAAAGTGTTCTTAATATATTAATAGAAGCAGTTAAATGGGAATGCATATAAGCTGAAAAGCAGGTATGAAAAAGAGTGAAGGGTGACGTGTAAGTGTGTGTGTGTGTGTGTGTGTGTGTGTGTGTGTGTGTGAGAGAGAGAGAGAGAGAGAGAGAGAGAGAGAGAGAGAGAGAGAGAGAGAGACTCATTTATCCTGGGTCTTTGATAAGATCATGATAGCTAAGATGGCGCAATAAATAGATGATGCATACATCTGTCACCCACAGTCCCATCCACTACATATGCAGATAACTCAACACTACATAGTTCATTCACTCTCAGACACCCATTTACTAAGTCTAATGTCTCTACCTCTCAACTCAGTACAGACATCTCCATAAATCAAGACCTATCTACGATCAGTGAATGGGGACAAAACAACCTTGTCTCATTTAATGCTAGTAAAATTAAATATATACAATTTACTAATAGACAGATATTGCCAGATTCTTATATTACCTTCAGTGCTACTAATATTCCCATATCCAAAAGTATTGAAATTCTCGGTGTTTCACTTAACAATGCCCTCAGCTAGACCTCTCATGTCAGATCACTTGCTAAAACCGCCTCAAAGAAACTTGGATTATTGTACAGAGTCCGTAACTTCTTCGCTGACGAGCAGTTAGCTATAATTTATATGAGTCATGTGTGCTCTCAGCTTGAATACTGCTCACCCTTGTGGAATGGTTGTGGAGAGGTTGCATCAAAACAACTGGACAAAATTCAGAATAAAGCTGTTAGAATCATTAACAACCCTGCCATGACAAATAAACTACCTCCCCTACAAGTAAGAAGGAATGTTGCCTCCCTTGCATTATTTTACAGATATTTTTATGGCAAATGCTCAGATGAAGTTGCGTCCATGATGCCACCTCTCCATGCCTTCCCTCGTGCTACACGGGCATCTGGTAGCGCTCATGACTGGAATGTCACTCAGCCATATTGCAGAACTTCTGCCTATCAGAATTCTTTCATTCCCCGAACTGCACCTCTCTGGAACTCGCTTCCCCAGAGTTGTTTCCCTCCAAACTTCAACCTACAGCTGTTCAAGTCTAACTGTTACAGATATTTTATGAATAGAGGACACCAGTAATCTGGTGTATGGATTATTTTTATTCATTTGTTTGTCCTTCCTCTGTTCTGCTATTTAAAAAAAATAATAATACATAACCAGACTTTATAACATTTGGAAAACGTGAGAGAGAGCGAAGAAAAGCCAAACGAGGAAGGGAGGGAGAGAGACACGAGTGTGATGAGGAAAGAGGGGAGGAGAGAACGAATAGGTGAAAATGAGGCTGAAAAAAAAACAAAAATAAAACATGTTTGGAAGGAAAGAAAAGAGTGGTGAAACAGAGAGAGGGAAAAGAATAGAAAGTGAAAAGGGGAAAACAGAGAAGAGGAGAGGAGAGGAAATAAAAAGCACTGTGTGAAGATGCAAGGAATAACCGAGGAGAAGGAAAGTACGAGATAAGAGAGGAGGAGAGGAGCGGGAAAAAGCAATATAGAAAGACTGAGGATACTGTAAGAGAAGGAGCAGGGAAAGAAATATAAATAATGGGTGAAGAGAAGATGAAGGAACGACAGAGGACAGGACAGCAGGAGTAAAGGAAGGTGAGAAAGTGGATACAGAAGAGGGAAGAAAGATATAATGGAAGGCGAAGAGAAGGAAGGAACCTGGAGAGATGAAAGAAGAAAAATGAAGAGAGAGCAGAGAATATTTACAAGATAAATGAAGCCAAGAGGAGAGAGAGAGAGAGAGAGAGAGAGAGAGGGAGGGAGGGAAATTCAATAACTCCTGTAATATTATTTGTTTAATGGGAAGATATGGCCATGGAAACCATGCTACCAAATTGATAAGTACTATTAAGCAGAAATTCTCTCTCTCTCTCTCTCTCTCTCTCTCAAATGGTGATGATGTTGAAGTGAAACTAAACCTAGAAAAAAAAAAAAAAAGAGGAAGAGGAGGAGGAAGAGAACGAGGACGAAGAGAAGGAGAAAGTGGAGGAGGAGGAGACGTAGGACTAAGAGAAGGAGAACGAGGAGGAGGAGAAGAAGAAGAAGAAAAAGAAGAGGAAAGAGGACGAGGAGGAGATATGGCACGTAATGCAATAAACACTGATACTGGACGGAAAGAGAGAGAGAGAGAGAGAGAGAGAGAGAGAGAGATGGAAGGAAGGAAGAAGGAGTAACGGTGGGCAACATAAGACATCAATTTATTCATTAGTCACGTTAGTTTGTTATTACTGTTAATACTGTTTTATGTGTCGGTGGCAAAAGGGAATCTCCAAGATAAATCAATAAATTTACATTAAGGTCGTTTAAATTACTTTAATACACTAACACTCAGGTCGTGTAAATCGCTTTTAACCAAATAAAATTGTCTAGCATTAGCTGGGACAGAATATGGTAGTTATCCCGACAGTGAGGGAATGTTTGTGTAGAATTATTACGGCTTGCTTACATGACCAATGGGCATCTGTGTTGCTGGAGCATGGTAACGAAAAAATGCATGGAAACTGATGGTATAGACGTGGTGAACTGAAGCACCATCCCTGCTTCTGTTCCACTGTTTACATCATGATATATACACCCTCGGACATATGAACCTGCTACATGTCAAGTGGCTGGCTGGTGACACCTGGTAAGCTGCCGTAATAAAGCGTAGAGTTCTATGAATGAACTTCGACACTTGTAACGGCGATCCTGATTGGCTGCTGTAATTTTTGGCGTAGTTATTATGCAAAAAAATAATAATCAGCGATGAATATGTATGCACATTTATGTTAAATAATTTTGTACTAGTGTTCATCCTCAAACTTTATTTTTAAAGGTGTGAAAAAATTTTATTAGAAAGAAAACATATCATATTTGGCATTATCTTACTCTCAGGTTTACCACGCGATATCGTAACTTGCAAGGCCAACATGAATATAATATTTTTCATTGGAATTCAGGAGACCCTAATGCAAATGTCCTTCACAGTACTATGCTGATGTTATACAAATATGAATGGGAGTAATATCAATGGATATGGTAATTTTGTTCACGAGTAACTAAAGATATCATGAACCACATGCCTGGGAATCATATCTCGAATTTATTTTAGTGCGACACATTTAAGGTGAAGAGTTGTGGGTTGATGAAACAGTCACTTTGGTTTTGTCTTTGTACAGCTTTCATCCGACACATGTCAGTAAAAGTAATGACTTTGTGTTTATATTTTATTGTTTCGAGAATCATTGATATTACTTTCCACCAAATATTCCCTATTGCATATCAAACAGCCTATAATAGCAATATTGCATGGAGTTGTATCACTTTTATAGAGGTTCAGATAGGGTTTTGTCTGCTAGCCTTGCACCTCACGCTTTACACATCTGTATTGTGGGAGACATAATGAGGTGAAATGGAATGGAACAGGTGGTCACCCTGACTCGACTGGTCTCCGACCTGCCGTGGTGTAGGCAGAATTTGAACTAGATCAGACCTTAGGTAAGGGAATTAGGTCACGTACACCCTACTTACAACACACATACTACTGGTTTACTTGTGGTTACATACAAGTGGTTAATACTTGTTTACAAGTGGTTACACAATGACCAAATATTATATTCATGTTGGCTTTACGATAACGAGTGGGAAGCCTGGGAGTAAGATACTGCTGAATGTGGTATGTTTTCTTTTTACTAATATTTTGTCACACCTTTAAGAAATAAGGCTTGTGAGGAACACAGGTACAAATACTTATTTAGCATAAATATGCCTGCATATTTATCGATGATCATTCCCTTTTCCCTAATATCCACACCATAAATACAGCAGCCAGTCAGGATCATCATTACATTTGACGAAGCTCATTTATAGAATTTTACGCTTTATTGCGGCAGGTTACCAGGTATCGCCAATCAGCTACTTGACCTGTAGCAGGATCATATGTCCGCGGGTGTACCATCACCATGTATCAGAGTTGATGAGCAGTGTGCATGAACGCCACAGGTGCCAACTGATCGTGTAAATGAGCCCTTAGTTTTGTGTTTGTACGTATGAGATGTACAGTACTAACCTCAATGGATTTGTTAACAATAACCGCTCCCAGCCGTCGTGCTGTCTCATGTTACCATTGGTGGCGTACAGCGATAGGGGTTCGGGGTCATGTGTCCCGACCATCTTAGAGTTAAGACGTAAAATGCAAAAACAGGTGGCTATGGAGAAAGTGCTACTTGTGCGGCCTGCAGTTTTTATGACCCTAGGTTTATCAGCAAATGAACCCACTGAATTGCAGACTGAAGTTGCCCTTCTCCTGTACTCCACTATTCTCCATTAAGGCTATAGGGAGGGAACTGAGAGACGTCTGCATAACTAGGCAGTGGGATCTTCTCGGTTATATCCGTGCCACCACGTGGAGGCATCCCTCTCCAGCACCGAAGAGGTGCTGTACATGTTTTACCCTAACGACCTAAATTTCGTATCTTTCCTTCAAAAATACTGGGTTGTGATAATAGTTTAAACACTAGAATATTATGTTAGTCACGAGGAAGTGCTTCGGAAAGAACGTAGAATCAGAGCATTATCTTGTCACTGTGCTATATGAAATAAGCTCTTAAAGGACAAAAACCATGGCCAAGTTTAGATGAAAAGAGTATAGTAAGCCTGCTAAAGGGAAGAGAATCCAGCACACAGTGGGTAATACACACCATCCCTCTGGCGGTCACAAAATACACCAACACTTCACACCGTCGCATTCTGGCCAAGCTACAATACCTGGTCTAATTACCTGCCTTGTGTTCTGTTTTTAAGGAGCCTGGCCATCATGTGTTCACTGATGATATATTTTGCCTTTACCTGTGTTCTATCTGGCCTGTGTTCCATCTGGCGTGCAGGACTTCGAAGCACATTTTCCAGAGCTACTTTTTTTTAGTATTATGCCTTAACATTTTTTTGTGTTCTGTTTATGCTGTTTTAATATCGACAAGTTTGCTATCAGGAACACCGTTGGAATTATCATCTTCATTCCGATGACCTGGTACTGAGTCCATTCAAGGTACCAGTAATTACTTCACTTAATTCCGCCAGGGATAATTAGTAGTGAAGTGGTTAATGATGTGAATATTTAACCCTCCACCGAGAAATCTTTCTGACATGATTACAAACAACTGGAAACAGTAAGAATAAAATGTAAAAAGGAAGTATCTCACAAGACTGAAGGGTTTGATGTTTGAAATCCAGATTAAATCGCCAATAAACAGGGGTTACGAAAACCCTAAAGGCGCTTGGAATACGACCATTTACCACAGACTCTCCCCAGGCGCGCCATTCGCCGTGCATTTCCCCAATACCAATATCCAAAGACGATTATTAATGCCAATTTGGCGCATCAGGTGGCCGCCTTATATGTTCTCTAAGCGCAGTTTGTCGAAAGGTAATTTTCCACCGTTGGTTCACAAGACTCGTGCATTCCAGTACGTGACTCTATCGGGCATAAATATATATAAAATAAATGTGTGAATTATAACTCTAGGGCCAACAGATTAGGGACCCAACAGGGCATCGAGTTAGTTGGGTTAATTACGTACAGTGTGTCCAGGCATCTCGAAATGAACCGATCTTTCATTCGGCTCTCTCTTGTATTGTGTTTATTTTTCTTGGAAGGAACGGTCCAGGCATCTCGAAATGAACGGATCTTTCATTCGGCTCTCTCTTGTATTGTGTTTATTTTTCTTGGAAGGAACGGTTTGGGGGTACCTGGCCTTTGGGTCCTTCTTCCTTGCATAAAAAAAATAAATAAACAAATAAAAACTTAACAAGAATTTGGCACCCCTTACTTAACCTGATGGTCGCAGGAGTGATTCTTTTTTTATTCGCAGTATGAAGCCCATAAAAAAGAGTCAGCGAATGATTAGGCATGGGAGTAGGAAACAGAACTGCGGGTGTTTGTGCGTGAATGAGTGTGTGACCTATTTCACTGGGCATGCTGCTGATTAGTTATCACTTTATATGTGTTCTCTCTCGTTTGTTTTCCTTATGGAAATTGGTGGGAAAAAAAAATGTTGGAGAGTTGATGGTTATGATGAAATAACTCGGAATGAATGATGGTTTGGCCATGTGAAGAGAATGGAGAGCGAGAGACTAACGAGGAGAGTGTATGCGAGAGATGTGGAGGAGGGGAGAGGGAGGGGAAGGCCGAGGATGAGATGGAAGGAAGGAGTGGGGAGGACAGGGCGACGTGGAGGCGATTTGTTTGTGGCCACCCCTTACGGAATTGAGGAGTCTGGCAATAGATAGATAGAAACAATGAACACATAACTCTCAGCAAATTTTTAGAGTTCAGAGTAAGGAGAACTAGATGTCACATAGAACAGCATAAACTGAGGGGAATAACAATGTCAGATGGAAAGAGATTAAGAAGCTGGTAAGATTTTTTTTGGCTATTTTGTTACTTACGTTTATATCGTTCAGTCTGTGTTCAACTCAGAAAGTGAACAATGGGGATTTGGTAACAGCTCATCTACATTTTTATTCTACATAATTACACCTCATTTTCTTCTTGTAGATTACGGTGCTACTTATGTTGACATTAAAAAGGCATAAATAGCATACAGGAGGATGTCAAGGTGTATTGTGCATAATATATTTGCTGAGAAAAAGGACCAACAAAGACTGCAAGGCACCTACTGTACATTTCCGGCCGTATTCTTGTTTGGCATCAGTTTACCTTGTTAGTAAACCTACCATGGTCCAGTTGTAGACTTGTTAGGCATTTTATTACATACGATTGATGGGCTAGAGGCGTGACTTGGAAAAAAGGACTGGGGGAAAGGGAGAAGGAAGATCAGAGAGAGAGAGAGAGAAAGTGGCAGTGGTAGTAGTAGCAGCAGCAGCAGCAGCAGCAGCAGCAGCAGCAGCGGCAGTAGTAGTAGTAGTAGTAGAAGAAGAAGTACTAGCAGAAGAGGGAAGTAAAAATAAGAGAGGGAGCAGAGAGGGAGAGGGACGAAAGAGAGTAATAGGGGAAAAAACTGAAGAATTTAGAGAGGGAGAGAGAGAGAGAGAGAGAGAGAGAGAGAGAGAGAGAGAGAGAGAGAGAGAGAGGAGGGGATGGGGGAGGGGGAGGGGGAGGAAGAGGGAATGGAAGTGAGAGAGAAATAGGGGCAGAAGGAGTGGCGCAGAAAAGTAATTTCTTTTTAGGTATTAAAGCGTATGTAGGATGGCAGGAAAAACAAGGAATCAAGGAAACAAGAAAGGAAACAAGAAAAGCAAAGTTAAAGGAAAAGAAGAAAGAAAGAAAAGTTAGAAAAGGAGAGATGAAAGGAAGGAAAAATGAGTATAATGGGTGGGAAGAAGAAGAAAAAAGGGAAGGACGGAAGGAGGAGTAATGGGAGAAGGAATACCATAAATGAGGACGAAAGAAAGAAATTTGGTAGGAGACAGAAATGAAAAAGGTACAAAGGAAGATAAGATGCAGCTTAAAGAAGAAGGAAAGAAGAAAAGGATGAAAAAAGGAATGATCAAATCTGAAAGAGGAATGATAATGAAAATAAAGAAAAATACAATCAGGCACACTCGGAGAGAGAGAGAGACCTGAAAATTCCTTCTAGTTGCACAGTTGGTATCGTTGTTCAGGTGTGTTTCCTTCCTTATGCCTACCTGCCCACCGGCTTTGTGGCTTAATGGGGCTTAAGCTTATGTACACGGGGCGGCTTGGCGCTCCGGAGTGTTTCCAAACGTACTTTTCTTTACTTTTATTTTTTACATGAAGTAGATTTCTATTAATGGAATCTCAGACCTTTGTGGGTTACCAATCTCATTTGTTTTGATGTATTATTCTCTCTCTCTCTCTCTCTCTCTCTCTCTCTCTTCCTCATATTTACTGTCAGTCTGTCTGTGTATCTATCAGTGTATCTGTCTATCTGTCTAGCCATCCGTCTATCTGGCTATCAATCTCTCCGTCGTCACAATCTTCACCGGCTTCACTCTTTATCCCTCCTTTTCTCCGTCCCACTCACTCTTCTTCTCACTCCATTTTTCCTTTAGTCTCTCTCACTTTACTTTACCTCTCAAGTTCTCCCTTTTCTCTCCTCCTCTACTTTCCTGTCTCATTCCCCTTCTCTCTTTACTTCTCTCTTTCTCCCTCCCTATCTCATCTTCGCCCTCCTTTTCTTCCCAGCTCCCTCTTCTCCATTACTTTAATACCATTCCATGCCATCGCATTCCATTCCTAATCTCCTTTTTATTCTTTTTTTTTTTTTCAACAGTCCTCCTCTTCCTGCTGGATTTAACCGGAGGGGGAGGTGGGCTGAGAAGAGCCGTCATTGTGTATATTCTTTCCGTACACACATAACTCAAGTTTTAATCAGAAGAAGAATTTTTCACAACACATGACCTCTTAATGGGATAATTGGCCACTCATTATATTTGTTTCCTATGATCATATGCTTATCCGTGTTTCATTTTTTCTAGAACTTTCTCCCTCAAATAGTGATTTTTTTTAATGTTCACTGTTTTTCACACACACACACACACACACACACACACACACACACACACACACACACACACACGTCATTACCAAGCCGTCTCTTGAGTCCTACATCTTTTCCAGCCAACACTTTTATAACTCGTTTGTCTGTAAGAAACTTTTATAATCTCTCTCTCTCTCTCTCTCTCTCTCTCTCTCTCTCTCTCTCTCTCTCTCCCACATCCGTATGTCTTGCTTCTTATTTATCAGCATCTGCCTGTCTTTATTAATGTGTCTGTTGATTTATCCAATTAATGATATATTAATCAGTCAGCTAAAAGATGAGAAAAGCAATGATTACTGCTGTAGGCGAGTCTCTCTCTCTCTCTCTGTCTCTCTCACTCTCTCTCTTAGTCTTCATCCTTTCTGAATTTGACTGAGATGTGATGAAAATTGGATTGAATGTGTAGGAAGTATTTGAATGAAGAGATTTATAGATACATGGATTTACTGAAACATTCACACGTACAGTACACATATATAATACTCTCATGTGTGTGTGTGGAGAGAGAGAGAGAGAGAGAGAGAGAGAGAGAGTCAGTTACCTATCACAAATAGGCCGTACACTCACATGACAGTTTAGTACAAATTGTTCTTTTTGTACTTACAGTAATTCGGCCAATGTTTAGAGAGTTAGTAGCTGACATGTGATTATAATTATTAGCGTAGCTGTGATGATGATCATGATGATGATGATGATAATAATAATAATAATAATAATGATAATAATAATAATAATAATAATAATAATAACAGCAACAACAAGAGTAATAATGATGATGATGATGATGATGACCTGCATGTACCCCACCCTTTACGCTCGGGTCAACTTTTTCTTTACATTTTCTGCTAGCATATAATTTTATGTAAAAATTAACAATCCTAGTATTAATGGGATTTATTAAAGCGATGTCTAATACTCAGGGAAAAGGCTACCCTAATCTGAGTAATGGTTTGAAAGCAATAAGAACAAGGAAAATCTATGTAACAGTGTCCCTTTTGTAGATTCCATAGTGTGTATTTTGTTCCTTAGCTTTAGATAGTATACTTAGCAATGGCTGTGATAGTATGTAGAAAAACACCACATGGAGAGAAGAGACTCGTTTTATTCATCGTTTGGCCGATCAGTCATCTTCAGGAATAACATAATTCCTTAAGAAACTTAGTGAAACACTGAACAAACTGGGTCTCTTCTCTGCACTGGAGGCGGTGTTCTCGTCCGGTTAGGAAGCTTACTAACACCTCTTCGTTAGCGGTATATTTCCTTATCTGCTGCGGTACTGTTTTCTCTTGTATTATTTGTTCAACGCATTTCGATACTAAAACGATATAAGAAGCAAAAATGAGAATATTATCGAGTATTAAGGAAATAAATCGGTAAGGATGAGGTGCTAAGGATCCTGCTTAACCGACGAAAATACAGACCTTGAACTCCGTCGACTAACTTTCAGGATCAATTCGTATACAAAAAATAATGCACATTATTCTACAGTTTTCCTGAACATATATATATTTTTTTTAATGAGATGCAGGTCTATCTATCTATCTATCTATTGTCAGACGCCTCAATCCCGTTTGGGGTGGCCACAAACAAATCGCCTCCAAGTCGCCCTGTCCCCCGCCATTTCACTCCCCTGCTCCCAACTCACACCCCCCTCTCTCATATACCTCTCCACCCCATCTCTCCATCTCATCCTCGGCCTCCCCCTCCCTCTTTCCCCCTCCACCTCACTCACATACACTCTCTTCGTCAGTCTTTGACCCTCCATCCTCTCCACATGGCCAAACCACCTCAGTGTGTTCCTCATAATGCTTCCTATCACATCCACATCAACACCACAACGCTCCTTTATATCCTCATTCGTCAGCCTGTCTCTCCATGTGACTCCACAGGCTCCTCTTAAATAACTCATTTCCACTGCTCTCACTCTTGACATGTGTCCTTCCAACAACGTCCAAGCTTCACTTCCGTACGTTAGAGTTGGTATCACAATACTGTCATGTAGTAACTTTTTCACTTCCATGCTCACTTCCCTGTTTCTTATCACTGCTTTCAAAGAACCGGCAACCTTTCTTCCCTGCTGTACCCTTTCAAGCACTTCACCCTCCAAACCTCCATCCTTACTCATCACACTACCCAAGTACTTAAACGTACTCACATTTTCCAATTCCTCACCATCCAACCTCGCTGTACATTCACTGACTTCACCTCTCTCAAAGACCATCACTTTACTCTTCCCTACATTCACCTTTAGATTCCGTTTCTTACACACTCTCTCAAACTCATCCACCAAGCCTTGCAGCTCCCCTTCGTCTTCACTCAACAACACGGTATCATCTGCAAACAACAGTACAGGGAGTTTCCAAACACTATCCTCTCTCACCAGGGCCACTCCAACATCCACTACCCTACCTTGTACCTCTTTTATTACCCCATCCATGTACAGATTGAACAACCATGGAGACATGACACATCCCTGTTTCAACCCAACTTTCAAAGAGAAAAATTCACTTAGTTCACCATCCACACGCACTGCAGCCTTCGCACCATCGTACATACTCTTCACAGCATTCAACAACTTCCCATCTATTCCATATATTCTTAACACTTTCCACAATCCTAGTCTATCCACCCTGTCATATGCTTTCTCCAAATCCATGAAAGCCGCATACAACTTCTTTCCCTTCTCTAGAAACTTTTCCACCAAAGATCTGAGAATGAATATCTGATCTACACAACCTCTTCCCTTCCTAAAGCCTCCCTGTTCTTCTCCAACTAATTTCTCTGTTCTTTCTCTAACTCTGTCAATAAGTATCCTACCATATACTTTTCCTATTATACTAAGAAGACAAATGCCCCTATGATTACCACACACTCCTTTTTCCCCTTTTCCTTTGTACAAGGGAATAATTATACCTGACTTCCAATCCTCCGGGACTCTACCTTCCTCCCAGGCCAATCTGCACATCTTCCACATCCATTCTACTACTATCTCTCCCCCATGCTTCAGCATTTCACCACACACTCCATCAATTCCTGGGGCTTTCCCCGATTTAACTTTCTTCATTGCTTCCACAACTTCTATCCTACTGATTTCTTCCTGTCTTCTCACCTCCCTCCTTCTTCCAGCCATTCCCCAGCCACTTATACTCGCATTACTTCCATCCTCCACGTTCAACAATTCCTTAAAGTGTTCTCTCCATCTGCTCACTTTTTCTCCCTTCTCCACTAGTAATCTACCATTTTTATCTTTCACTCCCCTGCTAACTCCACTTCCACCCTGTCTTACTCTTTTCACCTCTTTCCAGAACATTTTCTTACAGTCCCTCCACTTTACACTCAAATTCCTTCCAAATTCCTCATCCGCTCTCTTCTTACTCTCTCTTACTAATATTTTCACCTCTCTCTTTCTTTCTACATATAACTCTCTCTTCCGCCTCTCAACTTCTTCCACGCCCCTATTTCTCATCCATTCATTGTATGCTTTCTTCTTTTGTGCCACAGCCTGTTTCACCTCTTCAGTCCACCACGCTGTTCCTTGCACCCCCGTCCGTCTTCTCTTCCTTCCACACACCACATCACATGCTGCACATATTTCTTCTGTAAATATTCTACACACACCTTCCACGTCCCCCATCTGCTCCAACTCATATTTGCCCAATCGTTCCTCCTGCAGGTGTTGTAAGAAATTTAGCGGATGTTGCCCAAGCCAGGGATAAAATACACAGGCAACTACCCAATCAATGGCTCCTATTCTCAATCACCTTGTCACCCCATCCCTCTGCTCTCCTCCCGTCTAACAGTTTATGGTCAGGTACTGTAGCGTTGATTTCGTCAATGATATAATTTTCCGATATACCACAGTGTATGTTGATCAGAGTATTTTGTGCAGAGTTAAAAATGGATGAATATATTCCTGAAAAAAATTACTTGTACTGCGGTGAAAAGATTTATAATGGTCACATTTATTTAATACGGTTAGGTCCCTGTTGAAAAGATTAGGAGAAATACACTGAGGTGGTTTGGACATGTGGAGAGAATGGAGAATGAAAGACTGACTAAGAGGGTGTATGTAGGTGAGGTGGAGGGAGGGAGAGGGAGGGGTAGACCGAGGATGAGGTGGAGGGATGGAGTTGAGAGGTATATGAGGGAGGGGGGGGTGAGTTGGGGGGAGGGTAGTCAATTGGTGGGTGACAGAGTGACTTGGAAGCGTTTTGTCTGCGGCCACCCTTTGCGGGATTAGGGCGTCGGGCTATAGATAGATAGATAGATAGGTCCCTGTTTTTTTTTTTTTTTTTTTACTTTTAGCGACGCGAGGAGAACAGCACTGCTATTAAATACACACACACACACACACACACACACACACACACTTCTACTCATAAATTACCTCTATTTTACATCCACTGCTGCCTGTACCGACACGGATAGGATGTTTTGACGTCGTAAGACTCAAAATACTACACAAGCATCAAACTCAATAACTGTATTCATATCAATACATAATATGTTTTTCATTAACAATATAAATGAAAGTGTTTCCCTGCATCTCCCTACATATACAGCTAACATTTCCAGATATCCAGACATTACTCCTACATAATAAAGCATCATTTATTTGTATTTATGGCAGTTGGTTATATCGTTAGCTGAACCTAGATTTGTGAGCCCGTTGCTGTAACATTAATTATATTGCCTCTGTCACTATATCAAAGCATTTTACGAGAAAGCTGCATAGAAATAAATGGTTTATATTTGCGTGTTCAGCTGATCTTAAATGTTTGTCGGTGGAGTTTGGGAACATCCTGTATACTAGTGTGTGTATATGTGATTACGCTTGTTACTTTTTACTGCGCTTTATTACTGTGTGTGTGTGTGTGTGTGTGTGTGTGTGTGTGTGTGTGTGTGTGTGTGTGTGTGTGGACGGGGGTTATGGCGTTTTGTGTGTGTGTGTGTGTGTGTGTGTGTGTGTATGTGTGTGTGTGGACGGGGGTTATGGCGTTTTGTGTGCTGGTGTGTGTGTGTGTGTGTGTGTGTGTGTGTGTGTGTGTGTGTGTGTGTGTGTGTGTGTGGTCGGGGGTTTTGGCGTTTTGTGTGCTGGTGTGTGTGTGTGTGTGTGTGTGTGTGTGTGTGTGTGTGTGTGTGTGTGTGTGTGTGTGTGGACGGGGGTTATGGCGTTTTGTGTGCTGGTGTGTGTGTGTGTGTGTGTGTGTGTGTGTGTGTGTGTGTGTGTGTGTGTGTGTGTGTGTGGACGGGGGTTATGGCGTTTTGTGTGCTGGTGTGTGTGTGTGTGTGTGTGTGTGTGTGTGTGTGTGTGTGTGTGTGTGGACGGGGGTTATGGTGTTTTGTGTGCTGGTGTGTGTGTGTGTGGAGGGGGGGGGGTTATAGGGTGTTGTGAGCTATTTTTATCTCTATCAATCCATATTAGCTTCACTGCACGACTGTATCTTTTTGGTGGGAGAGTGATAGCTAGAATTATACTCTTCTCCATGCTAGTGGAGTACGACTTGGAAAGAGTGTCTGAACAAAGAGCAAAGTGTGTGAAATTTGAAATGAGGTTGTGTTTGTGTGCGATAGAGTCTGTGTATGTCATGGGTAAAACAGACAGGCTGCAAACATGTATAAGGATATGAAGGGGCATATTACCAGCACCCATCTTAAATACCCGCCGTGGTTTGGGTTCGTGCC
>NC_137031.1:23576515-23771502 GCF_032717465.1 Coenobita brevimanus
CTTACTATATTTGCTAAAAAATAAAAGTGTGCAGATATCTGTATTAATGCTCTAATGATTGATCGTTACCTCGTGTGTGTGTGTGTGTGTGTGTGTGTGTGTGTGTGTGTGTGTGTGTGTGTGTGTGCACGAGTTAAAACAGAATGTATGCTACATAACCGAGAACTGACAGACAGACAGCCAAAATGACAGATTAACTAACAAACCGACAAACTGAAACTGCAGGCGGATTGTGCAGTTTACTATACTAAACCTTGGATGTTGCACAATGCTATGGCTTGTTCACGTGTAATACTGTGAGATGTAGGCCCGTAGATATACCATCAGGAATTCAGGTTCTTCTTATAGACTCCGTACAACTACTGGACACTTTACTGGGAGGGAGTTGTGTTACACTGTGTACAGTGATGGAAATGCTTGAAAGAGGTTGTTACAAAAAGACTGTGCCGAAAAGTACAAAGTGGTATAGATAAGTGGATGACGTACTAGTGATTACACACAGAAACACTGTCACGGGGTTTTTAAAAATAACACGGTGGTTTTGAAATAAATGCTTAAATATTATTTAAATTGATAATATTCAATAATATTGAAGAGCAGAGACAATGGTTGTCTTGCTACATCAAGCAACGATTACTTTACGTTGGCTTAGCACGATTCTCTGAGAACGAGAATTTATAAACTTCCTCAACAGTACACAGCAGAGACTAATTACTCACAATTGCTGACTTACTGTACTGTTAGCCTCTGGAGAAAGTTACATCACCCCTGACAATAAATAACTAATACTAATAATAATAACATCAGGTTCTTGCTGATGCATTAACTCCTGGCACAACGGATTTTAAGTTAATACAAGACTGGTCTAAGTACCAGTTATGAAAGCAAACGTTTATGCAAGCTAGGAGCTGTATGGAAAATAAGCTTAATTATGGAGAAATGAAACAAGATTTTTACTCTACATTAAGCTCAAGAAATAGAACTGTTAAATTTATTAATTACAAAAATAAATTTAACATTACATTTCAAATCAAATCAATGAGACGCACTCGCTCACTCACACAGAAGCTAAATACTTACGCCTAGGGAAAAAACACCTTAACTAAGCTCTTAAAACTACAAAATACACAAAAGAAATACCAGTCGATGAATACTATGTATCACCCGAGGAGTGGGTGGGAATACCGGGATTAACTGTACTAATGGAGCTTGGGGTGCTAGCTGACCTCTCCACTTCTGAGCACAGACCCTTTCTCCGTCACAGCAAACACACGACTGAATTCAAATAATGTATGGGCAGGAAGCACGAGCCACCGGAAGAAGGCGTGGCTAACGGTTTATGCAAGTAGAGGCGAACGATAAAGAAACAATTGTATCGCTCAGTAGCGCACTTAGTGACGTGCATTAAATCGGTCACTTTTGAAAGTGACGAATTATTTGAAAAAGTATACCCCGAAATGGGAGAGAGAAACGGTTAACTGAGCGATACACAGTGAGTTTTCCACTAATAGTTCGTGGCTTCTCACAAAAAGGAAATGTCGCGAATTGATTCGTGACATTACGCCCCATGAAAATTAAATCTTTCTTCCTTCAGAAGAAAGATTTCAATATACATACATATAAATCCTAACTCAGTCACACAAGATTCACACTGTGGTGTGTGTGCTATCCTGCTACAGGAGAAAGTCGCAGTCGTCAGTGAGCGAAAAAACCTCGTATTTACGTTAATAGAAGCAAGCTTGAGGGAAAAACTCCGTGACGACGGTGAAAATCCTGTACTCAGGTCAAACTGAGCGAAAAGTCGCTACATTTACACTGACAACTAATTGTTGTGTAGTGTGATGTATGTAATACACAGTGTAGGTGTGACAGTTGCAGTGTAACTGTACCTACGTGTAAAATGACACAGTAAATAATATATGGCGATGACGAAGGCAGAGGAGAAGAGGTGGCAGCGTGCGGCAGACGATCGGCTGGCCCGCACAGCAAAACTGCTACACCCATTGCTGAACCTGCAAAACCAATTGAGGTGGAGCATCAAAAGTGTCAATGAGACAAAATTCTTATTATGTTACAATTACTCTCTCTGGCTAGCAGTCAGTACATGCTATGAAAAGTACACTCGAGGTCGCCATTAATTTATAGCACACGATTATGTTTCGACAAGTTGAGAATCCCTGTGCAAACTCGGGTCTTCCATAGCCTCGAACTGCACACGGGTCCTCAACCTCTGCCTTAACCTACAGTTCTTATATTAATATCGGGAAGCTGAGAATCCTTGTGCAAACTTGGGTCTTCCATAGCCTCAAGTCGCCTCTCAACTTCCCCCTTAAACTACGGTACATAATATTAGTATCGGGAGCTGAGAATCCTTTGTGCAAACTTCTGGGTCTTCCATAGCCTCAAGTCGCCTTCTGCGGAATTCCTCACCTCCCCCTTAACCTACAGTACAATACTTATATTAGTACCGGGAAGCTGAGAATCCTTGTGCAAACTTGGGTCTTCCATAGCCTCAAGTCGCCACTGCGGAGTTCTCTCTCGAACTTCCCCCTTAACCTACAGTACTTCTATTAGTACCGGGAAGCTGAGAATCCTTATGCAAACTTGGGTCTTCCATAGCCTCAAGTCGCCACTGCGGAGTTCTCTCTCGAACTTCCCCTTAACCTACAGTACTTCTATTAGTACCGGAAGCTGAGAATCCTTATGCAAACTTGGGTCTTCCATAGCCTCAAGTCGCCACTGCGGAGTTCTCTCTCGAACTTCCCCCTTAACCTAGCTGTACTTCTATTAGTACCGGGAAGCTGAGAACTTTATGCAAACTTGGGTCTTCCATAGCCTCAAGTCGCCTCTCAACGTCCCCCTTACCCTACTGTACATAATATGTATGTAAAGGCCCTGGACATAATGTGTCCTGTGGGGCCAATGGGCGAGACGTCAGGTCTGCACCCACTTCACCACTACCCTGTCTCTCAACTGACCAGAGATTACAGGTGTGGTTATAAATGGCACAGGAAGGGGCATGTCCCTGAGTAGTGGCGATACTTTGGCACACACTGCAGGAACGGACAAAACTATCTATGTCCCGTCCCATCCCTGGCCAGAAAAAGTCAGCTCGGATACGGCCCTGGGTCTTCCTTTTCCCATGTGACCTCCTGAGGCTGAACAATGACCCCATTGTAACACTGCTAGGCGGTACTTGGCGGGAACGACAAACTGCAGTCGAACCTCGCCCTCGGGTGATCTTGACTCACGGTAGAGCCGTCTGTTTATTTACGAAGGAACTTGGCTCGACCTCCCCGTGAATACTTAATCACTCAACCCTTTTGTTTATTCCGCACGGCAGCAAGTGTCGGGTCAGAATGTTGTTCTTGTACAACAAGTTGACTGCACATCAGATCTTGCGGCGATTCAATGATCACTGGGGTGACACAGTCTGGAGCCTCAGTCATGGCTCGTGTTACCGCAGCAGCCGAAGTCTGAGTAGCGCCATCGGAGCAACTATCCTTGACTCCATGAATATTGCCTACTATTAAGTCAAATAGAGGCTCTGGCATGACAACTGCAAGTGTCGTACCAGTATAAAATGGAGATGCCACCTGGATACATGCCTCAGGGAACAATCTCACTGATCCATCAATAAGCTTTGCATGGATCTGTCGACCTGTATACTGCTCAGGCCGAATTAAACTCTGCTTAACAGAGCAACCTGAGGAACCATTGTCTCTCAGGACCTTCACAGGAATGCCTCCCACAAACCCTTGCTGAACAAGGAAGGTACTGTCACCTGTGGGAGGGCCTGTGGAGGAAGCAGCTAGCCACTCATGAGGCTGCTGAATTGATGTGGCAAACATTGTGCCTTGAGGGTTATATTGGGAAGATGGAACATTGGCCATCTGTGGAGGGGGGTTCACTGTCACTGTGGGACTAGTGAACTGTGGGGAAGTACCCACACTGGTAGGGACGTGACCACCAGGCTGCTGCTGAGGAATGAAGGCTGCATTCGCTTCCTGCCTCTTTTGAGCTGGTGGTGAAAAACTTTGTCCCGACGGTCGGTTGCGTGGCTGATACTGCTGTTGGTTAGAGTACTTGTACCGCTTCCACTCAGATTTCTGAGTGTTTTGCCCCTGGTCCTTCCACTGCGGTTTTGGACCTTGACCATTACTCTGAGAACGGCCTTGGTGCTGGGATTCAGTCTGAGACGGCTTCCCAGACTTGGCAGTATCTTTTCTGCTCCAGGTGTTTTGCTTACGAGCTTGATACCCGTATGCAGTAAGGAATGCGTCAGCCTTCTCTGTCATTTGGCTGGCATCTTTCACCTGGCAGATCTTAAGCTGTGCTATGAGCTCAGCAGGCCACGACCTCTCTAGCTGTGTACGCAGCATAAGGTCAATTATCCCCTCACGCGTGGAAGGAGTTTCATCTTTCTCCATCCACTCATTTAAGTAAGCTGTGAGACGATCAAGGAACTGAACAGCTGTCTCCTTGTCTTGGAGACGAGCTCGCATGAACTGAACTTTGGCGTCGTCTACTGTGAGACCATACGCCTTAATGAGTGCAGCTTTCATCATCTCATATGTGAGATTGTCTCCACGAATTCTGTGGAGAATATCGAGGGCAGGGCCCTCAAATAGGCTAAGAAACTGAAGCCGCTTAGCTGCCTCATCCAGTTGATATAAGTCTGCCATGTCCTCAAAACGAGCTATGTACGGCTCGACTGGCCAGCTCTCCTTGTATGAAGGAAGCTTGATGCGTGGGGTCGCTAGGACATGTGCAGGGAGAACGCTCGTGGAGCTTAGACCAACTGCACCAGACGTGTCTGAAGCCAAGGAATCTCGCTTGAGCTTCAGCACTTCAAGTTCATGTTCTCGTTCTTTGTCTCGTTGTTCACGCTCGTATTCGCGCTGTTCTCGCTCGTGTTCGCGCTGTTCTCGCTCGTACTCGCGCTCGCGTTGTTTCTGCTCGTATTCGCGCTGTTTCTCACGCTGCTCTTGTTCATAAGCACGCTCTCTTTCACGTTCCTCACGCTGTTCTCGCTCGTATTCGCGCTGTTCTCGCTCGCATTCGCGCTGAATCCTACGCTCTTCACGAGCATCTTTCTCACGTTCTTGCTCGTAATTGAACCGTGAGAGAACGTAACTCTGTATTTTCTCTGGGTCTGTGAGACCAATATCTTTGGCTTCCTGTACATATACAGCTGTAGCCATGATGCTAGCTCAATATACTAAGTAACCGAAATTGAGTACTGACTGCTTAGCGAATACTAATAAACACAAGTAAAGAATACAGACAAAGCTAGGCGGTGACCAGTCTTATCTAGTTAACTGGCAAAAATAAATCAAAAATGTAAATGACTGGGAAGACTCAATAATAAACACAATGGAGTACGCCGACTTCCCAGGAGAGCGAGTATAAAATCGTCTGGCGTTACCAAAAATAAACTAGAGTTAAGTACTCTATTGATTTATAAAGCAAAAACTCACTTGCTAAATTAACGGTAAACACCAGTAAGCTTGTGCCTATAAACTTTAATGATAAATACCTAAATATGAATGAGTGAGCACTATCTCGTAAATAGCTTTAGAGCTAGGAGTTAATATCCTGGCGAGGTCGCCAATTGTCACGGGGTTTTTAAAAATAACACGGTGGTTTTGAAATAAATGCTTAAATATTATTTAAATTGATAATATTCAATAATATTGAAGAGCAGAGACAATGGTTGTCTTGCTACATCAAGCAACGATTACTTTACGTTGGCTTAGCACGATTCTCTGAGAACGAGAATTTATAAACTTCCTCAACAGTACACAGCAGAGACTAATTACTCACAATTGCTGACTTACTGTACTGTTAGCCTCTGGAGAAAGTTACATCACCCCTGACAATAAATAACTAATACTAATAATAATAACATCAGGTTCTTGCTGATGCATTAACTCCTGGCACAACGGATTTTAAGTTAATACAAGACTGGTCTAAGTACCAGTTATGAAAGCAAACGTTTATGCAAGCTAGGAGCTGTATGGAAAATAAGCTTAATTATGGAGAAATGAAACAAGATTTTTACTCTACATTAAGCTCAAGAAATAGAACTGTTAAATTTATTAATTACAAAAATAAATTTAACATTACATTTCAAATCAAATCAATGAGACGCACTCGCTCACTCACACAGAAGCTAAATACTTACGCCTAGGGAAAAAACACCTTAACTAAGCTCTTAAAACTACAAAATACACAAAAGAAATACCAGTCGATGAATACTATGTATCACCCGAGGAGTGGGTGGGAATACCGGGATTAACTGTACTAATGGAGCTTGGGGTGCTAGCTGACCTCTCCACTTCTGAGCACAGACCCTTTCTCCGTCACAGCAAACACACGACTGAATTCAAATAATGTATGGGCAGGAAGCACGAGCCACCGGAAGAAGGCGTGGCTAACGGTTTATGCAAGTAGAGGCGAACGATAAAGAAACAATTGTATCGCTCAGTAGCGCACTTAGTGACGTGCATTAAATCGGTCACTTTTGAAAGTGACGAATTATTTGAAAAGTATACCCCGAAATGGAGAGAGAAACGGTTAACTGAGCGATACACAGTGAGTTTTCCACTAATAGTTCGTGGCTTCTCACAAAAAGGAAATGTCGCGAATTGATTCGTGACAAACACCAACATTGACAATTTACTTCTTAAACTAAATAATGTAAGTGAAAAAATAAAGTTTACAGTGGGAGAAGAAAAGAATAGTAAAATACCTTTCTTGGAAACTCTATATGATCCAGTAATCAAGTAAAATTCATTGTGTACAGGACACCAACCAACAAAGATAACTTCATTCACTACTTCAGCGCACATGATAACACAACAAAGTCAGGAGTTGTAATTGGATTTTTTAAGAGCATGTAGGATTTGTAGTGTAGAGTATCTCCAAAGTGAATTAGACTACATCATAAATGCCTTTCTGAAACTTGGATACCCCACCGGCCTTCTAGTCACACTGAAGGAAAAGGCAAAGTAATAAATGGAAAGGGGAAAAGGGGTTGATGGGGGCGCTCAGCATCCACTCACACGATGTAGTGCTGCTCTCAGGTGTCTGCCCTTTCCTCTCCTCCATCCTTCTTTCCTTCCATCCTCTTCTGTCGTTCTTTCCTTCATTCTTTCCTCGTCCTTCCGTCTTTGGATGACTTTACACTCCCTCTTCTGTCATTCTTTGTGAAATACAAAATTGGCCGTAACTCGGAAACTACAAGAATTAGGAAGAAAATTAGCGGTGCTGCAGACTCTTGGCAGCAAGGACTTATAGGTCTTGATGAGCTAAGGTGACATGCACAAGATCAGTGACCTTTACTGTTGGCTTTTAGTAGGCAATGGCCAAGAGATTTTTCCTTTTAAAAATTTTTTGTTGGACAATTTTACGCTGTTCATTTATTATTATTATTATTATTATTATTATTATTATTATTATTAATTATTATTATTATTATTATTATTATCATTATTATTATTATTATTATTATTTATTATTATTATTATTATTATTATTATTATTATTACTATTGTTATTATTATTATTATTATTATTATTATTATTATTATTATAAGGTGAACGGAGAACTATAACACTTGTTGATATCGTACAGTTATGTTATAATTTCCGTAATATTTTTTTCCTGCTAATATACTTAGCACGGACGTCAGCTAAAGAGTATGTCAGAGAGAGAGAGAGAGAGAGAGAGAGAGAGAGAGAGTGAGAGGGAGATTTTAGGTCTTCATATTTCAACTTCTGTGTGTCTATAAATTCTTCACTTTTCCGGTTATAACTTCTTCTCTTGCCTCCCACACTGCAATTTAGTTTTTTTCTCCTTTTTTTCTGCCTCTCTCAATATACATTGTTTTTTTTTTCCTTTTTTACAGCTTCGCGTGTTTCTACTGTCCTCCTGTTCTTTTCCCTGAAATTTTTTCAGTTGTTCTCTTTCATTCCTCGAACTTTCATTGACCTGTTTGTTAATGATTTCTTTCCTACTTACCCTGTTTTTTTTTTTTTTTTTTTTTTTTTTTCGGTGACGATCGCCTTACATTTGGTGGTGTTTTGTACCTTGGGCAAAGTTAAGCAGCTGCGGTGTCCACCCGGGAGCCAAACCTCGTGATACTCCCTTGCACCTCGCCATCGGGAAGGACCTTGGTATACCCCTGGCGAGGCCCTGGCTACCACAAGGGGGCGCCGGACCCCTGGACGATGTACGAGTGTGTGCTGTACAGTACTTGTAGGGACGGCCCCACAGCAGCAGGGGTAGTCGGTGGCAGTGTCGGTAAAGAGGTGGCCTGCAGTCCCAATGGATCCAGGTTGAAATCTCCGCTGGGGCACGGAACAGTTTAAGGATTTGAATTTCGCTAAAGCAGGCATAACTGATCTACCATAAGACCCTCCGACATGTAAAAACATCCCCGCTAATACCGATACACCAGTCCTGTATGAGACAGCCCTAGCATGTGTTCAGTATTGACGGTGGGTGTTAGCGCCGATGTGGTGACGTGTGAAGGTGATCGGTTAGACATTACGGAGCTGAACAACAACAGCTTACTGCTTTCTTTGGTTTATCCCATTTTTGTTGATTGCCCTCTTATTGCCGTCTTTACTTACCGTCCTCTTTAATTATTGCCCTTTTAATGCCCTTCTGTTTATTGCCCTTTCATTGTCCTATTTATTTATTGCCCTTGTATTGCCCTCTTTACTGATTGCCCTCTTCTGCTCCCTTTATTTATTGTTCTTTTAGTCCCCTCTTTACTTATTTCTCTTTCATTATCCTCTTTATTTATTTGTTTTTTATTGCCCTCCTTATTTATTTCCCTTTCATTGCCCTATTTATTTATTTTCCTTTTATTACCCTTTTTACTGATTGCCCTTTTATTGCCCTTTTTACTTATCGCCCATTTATTACCTTCTTTACTTACTGCCCTTTTATTGGCCTCTTTATTTATTGCCCTTTCCTTACCCACTTTATTATTGTCCTTTCATTTGCCCTCTTTACTTATTGCTCTTTACTTATTGCCCTCTTTACCTGCTGTCCGTTCATATCTCTCTTTACTTATTGCCCTCTTTGCTTGATGCCCTGTATTTATTGTCCGTCTTATTTATCGACCTCTTTACTTACTGTCATCTTTACTTATTGCTCTTTTATTGCCCTTGTTTCTTATGGCCCTGTCCTTATAGTCCTCTTTACTTATTGCTCTGTTATTGCCCTTGTTTCTTATTGCCTTCTCCATATTGTCCTCTTTACTTATTGCCCCTACTTATCGCCCTCTCCTTGTTGGTTTCTACATATTGTCCGCCTCTTTTACTTCTTCCCCTCCTATTGCCCTCTTTGCTTATTACCCTCTACCTATTGCCCTCTTTATTTACTACTTGTTTTCTACTGCCCACTTTACTGACTTCCTCTTTACTCTTTGCTGTTTTACCTATTTCTCTCTCTGCTTATTGCCCTCTTTCCTTCTGCCTCCTTTACTTTCTGGCTTCTTTACTTGTTGCTTTCATTCTTTATTCCTTTTTATTGTCTTTTATTATTTCTTTCCTTATTGCCCTCTTTACTAATGTGGCTTCTCTCTTTTCAGGTAAAATATTGAGCGAGTGGAATGGAGCTGAGTCACGAAAGGCGACCCAGGCAGCTCAGCATTAGATGACATAAAAAGGAAAGACGAGGAGTAAGGAGGGGTGGATGGAGGAGGAGGAGGAACTGGAAAGAGAGAAGAGAAAGAGGATAGAGGGTGAATGCGGAAGTATGAGAGAAAAAAAAAAGGAATGATGAAAGTGCATGATGCTTATTGAAAATCCATTGGCCTTGTTGAAAACGCAATGAACTGTCTCCAGCGGCTTAGTACTTAGGGTATGAAAATAGAACACAAGCCCTTTGACTCCCTTGAAGATGAACAGGGGGTCCTGTGAATGTGCTTTAGATGAAGTGAGTGAAATTTCAATCACACCCGAATGGCAGGGTGGTATTTCAGACTCATCCTAAAGCCAGAGGGAGTTCGGTTTTGGGAGTAGGGTCCATAGCAGGATCCTTTGGTCCACTTGCAAAGCATAAATCTTCCCTGTAAAGTTAAAGGTAGTCGTGGTTCAAGACACTTAACGGTTTCAGGTATATAAATTCCAAGTGAAAGGTGTAACAGTACCTATGTTCATTTCAAAATACTTCCTTGGGGTTGGGATGATGTTAATAACAGTGGTACAGGCCAGTGAGAAGATCCAATGACACTGATCTTAAATAACGTGGATGTAAGCAGTGATATTTTAACCAACGTATTAGCTAAGTGGATTTTTTATACTAAGATCCTCAGTGGTAAATTTTAACCCAAAGAAAAGCAAAACAAAGAGTCAGTCGCTTGGACCTCTGTTTAGATATATATGAGTAGTGAATTTCGGACCGGGGAACCAGTTACATGAAATTCCAATACTAATAATCCCAGCATAGAATTTGAGGCTAAAGAAACGCTTCCTTGGGTTGGGAATATAGGGAAAGCCAGCTCTAAAATCTGAGTGAAGAACTAAAATTTAAAGAATATGGAGAACCCAGTACTCTTTTTACTCCACCATATTCTAATTTTGCAATCTCTCCATACTGAGTGTTAAGCTGTAGCGGTACATTAATATTTGAATGTAATGTTAGTCAAGAAGTGCCATGGAAAGGATGTGCAGTTACAGTATTTTCTTTTCCTACCACTGAGCTACGGGAATAACCTGCAAATGAACGAATATCTGGGCCAAGTTAAGTTGAAAGAACTATAGCTGAAAATCTGCGGGAAGACTGAGAATATACTGAACACCAACCGTGAAATCGTAAAGACTGGAATGATGAGGAGCAAAGAAAACTCACTGGGGGGACGTGACCCTGGCTGAACACAACATGACCCACCTCGACACAGCATCGACCACCACAGAATCTGAGGTCAGGCAAGGTCAGGGCATATTAGGGGGACTAATACGCCCTGCTGGGGGAGTCAGTGGAGGCAGGAGGAGGCAGGGAGTTGAGGAGAAAGTGGGGGAGAACACTGAAGAACAAAGCTCGACATCCATCGTCAACCAGGTCCTCTCTTTCACCCTAAACTCTGGAAAAGGCTTAGGTCTCTCAGAAGCCGTCAGTAACCCAGCTGACGCAAATGGAGAAATAAGTTCAAGTGGGACAGTTCTTATCCTCGGAGACCAGGAGACCGTCTATCTCTCCTCCTTGGCGCACAACTTCAGCCTCCTAAGCTCCTCCTCGAGCAATGAGACTTTAAGAGAAGCGCCCCAGCTCTTCGCCGACTACCCTCCCCACCTGCTGGACTTTGCCGTGTTCTGCTGCGTCCTCTTCATCGTTGTCGGCGTCCCAGCCAACCTCATCACCATCATCGCCCTCGTCAACTGCAAAAAGGTACGACCTCAAATTTATTTCTCCCCTTTAGATCAAGAATTTTATTATTCATCCGCTTCCATTATTTCTTCATCTCAGTCTAAGTTTTCCTCATTTCCTTTCTCAGATTATTCTTTTTTTTTTTTTTTTTTTTTTTACTGCGCAAAGGAGGCTAGTGTATGATGTAACTTGTTTTTTTTATTTTGTATAATGTTATTTTCTTTCAGCTTTAAAGTTTTCCCTCATAATTTTCTCTGTAAGTATCTCCACTTCCTTTCTGTGTGTGTGTGTGTGTGTGTGTGTGTGTGTGTGTGTGTGTGTGTGTGTGTGTGTGTGTGTATGTGTGTGGTGTCATTTCTTCACATCACCAGTGTCTTCATCAGATGTGGGAAGGTAAGTGTATATTTGTGGATTCCATATTTCTTACATTTTTTCCTTAAAGAGTTTTTCCGTTCCATATTTTACATATATAACAGCAATTTTTATTAAAAAATTATCCGGTTCTTTTACTGTAATTATGGTGTTACTCAAAGATTGTTAGCATAATAAATTACACCTTCCCTCCCTTCCTGTTTACCTGTTATCTTCCTTTTCCCTTTCTCCTTTCTCCTTTGTCATCCCAATATTTCCTTCCTTTCTTCTATTGTCAGTCTTTCCCTTCCCTCCTTCCTTCTTCCCTCCCATTGATTCCTTTTTTTTTTTTCATTACTTCCTCTCTATGTGTTCCACCCTTCCTTCTATCCCTCCCTCCCTCCATCCATCCATCCAACCACCCATCCATCCAATCAACCATCAATCCATCCATCCATCCACCCATCCATCCATCCATCCATCCATCCATCCATCCATCCATCCATCCAATCAACCATCCATCCACCCATCCATCCATCCATCCATCCATCCATCCATCCAATCAACCATCCATCCATCCATCCATCCATCCATCCATCCATCCATCCATCCATCCAATCAACCATCCATCCATCCATCCATCCATCCATCCATCCATCCATCCATCCATCCATCCTTCCTTCCCCTTTTCCTTCCTTCCTTCCTACAATCTTTCCTTCATTCCTTCCGTCTTTCCTTTCTTCCTTCTCTGTCTTCTGATTTTTTTTTTTACTATTAATAACTCTTGTCTCCCTCATTAACCTCTCCTAGTTTCTTTTCATGACCTTTTTCTCTTCCCTCGCTTCTGACTGCTCTCTCTCTCTCTCTCTCTCTCTCTCTCTCTCTCTCTCTCTCTCTCTCTCTCTCTCTCTCTCTCTCTCTCTCTCTCTCTCATATTCCTTCCTTTATTTGAATTAATTATCAAATGTTAGTATGTCTGTATTCCTTGTTATCTCCATTTCTTCGTCCTCCCCTTTTCATTTCCTGTCCTCCTCCTCCTCCCCTCCTCCCCTCCTCCTCCTCCGCCTATGTGGAAGGAGTGAAGTATTTTGTGAACATACACCTAAATTTTGCAGCACCGAAGAGAGAGAGAGAGAGAGAGAGAGAGCTGTAGCTGAATACTGAATCACTTAGATCTATAATTCACAGGTAATTACTCTTGCATAATATTGCCATTCCCTTAATTAATACAGGCAGGAATTCCTCAGTATTATTTTGCCCTTTTCAATTTTGATTTAATATTAACACTCAGGCTCCTATGGCTCACCCTTTGTTGAATACAATTTTCTGAGGTTACCTGAAATAAAGCATAAGATAATACCAACCATGATAATATTAAAGGAACCAGTATTACCACTCTCAGGCATCCATGGCTCACTCTGAGCTAAGGAAAATAAGTGGCGAAAGTTCAAAGACATTACTAGAGTTGTCCTTACCGTGAGAAGAGCTATAGTTCCGGTATTAACAGTCACAGGCTCCCTTGCACACTGTAAACTGAAGGTAATAGTCTAGTGTAAATGGTATAAAAATCTAGACTTGTTCCAACCATCAGAAGGGCGATTTTCTCATGGTCACCTGTTTATCACTTCCGCACAGGTAAGTCCAGACGATCCTAATCAGCTTAGAGGGTCATAGGAGCCTTAAGGAGTTGCCACTGTCTCATTCACCCCTGCCAAAGACGTGACAGCTTTAATATTCCATCATAGCCAACGCCAGACGATTTTATTCAGCTGAGAGTAAGTCCTGGGAGCATGAGTGTTAAAGGAGAAAATTATTTGCTTTACGGCTGATTATTAGACGAAATTTTTTTCTACGAGGCCGACCGTAATTTAATAAAAAAATTTGTCCGGTTAAAAATACCTGTTTATTGACACCCATACAGGGAGAGAGAGAGAGAGAGAGAGAGAGAGAGAGAGAGAGAGAGAGAGAGAGAGGATGAAGACATGCAGACAGATACACATAAAAATAGACGGACAAACAGAAAGGCGGACAGACAGACGAATTGACAGTGACACAGGCGGACAGACACAGACACAGACGACAGGCAACGATGGTAAGGTGAGTGAGGTTAGGTGAAGGTAGTAAAGATAATAATAAAAATAATAACAGCAGTATCAATACTACTATTACTACTACTACTACTAGTTATCATAATAATTATGATCAAGATTATGGTGGTGGTGATGATGATAATGATCATAGGTAGAGGCAATGCCATGGCACAGCAAACCCTCTCATGTGTGGGGAGGCTTCCCACATACAGCTCTTCTCAATAGAGTGGAGTCAAAAGCTTTTCGTCTTATTAACTCTTCTCCTCTTACTGGCTCCCTTCAGCCTCTGTCTCTTCGCCACACTGTTGCTTCTTTATCTCTTTTCTATCGCTGCTTCAATGGTCACTGCTCCTCTGAACTGTCTGCTTGCATCCCTCCACATCTTCGAAGGGCGCATAGCACCCGTCTGGCAACAAACTCTCATCCTTTTTCTGTCCAACTCTCTAATGCAAGAGTTACATGTTACGTCCATTCCTTCATTTATGCAACAGGTCAACTCTGGAACTGTCTCCCTCTGTCTGTATTTCCTGCTTCCTATGATCTCCAGTCTTTCAAACGCAGGGTGTCCAGGCATCGTGAAATGAACGGATCTTGAATTTGGCTCTCTTTTGTATTTTGTTTTTTCTGGGAAGGAACAGTTTGCGGGTTCCTGGCCCTTGGTTCCATCTCCCTTGCATTAAAAAAAAAAAAAAAAAATGTCCTCGGCAGTCATTTTAGTGCTGACGTGTAAACACAACAAGATATCTAGTCAAAGCTGTCACATATCACATTTGGAGTAAACCGGGTAAAAAATGACGATTTTATGTCCATTTGAAATTATAGGCCCGACCCACCTGACATCGACCCTCCTACCACTAAGTGGGGGGTGACCCCCCTGATGTAATGAGGCATTTTATAGTATGCAGATTTGAAAGATGCACCTTTAGATTTGGGTGTCATGTCGATATGATGAATTTGAATGGAGTTATGGCGAAAAAACGATTTTTCCCCGTCTTTTTTTTTTTTTTTTTTACTTTTTTTGGCTCTACAGCCTAGGCCTTCGCCCAGTTTGGCCCAAAATTTAATCAGGTGATCAGAAGGTCATAACCCATCATCCCTGTAATTTTAGTCAAAATCGCACCAACAGTTTTCGCCTGAAGTTGTTAACAGACAGACAGACAGACAGATAAACAAACAAACAGGCAAACAAACAAACAGGCAAACAAACAAACAGGCAAACAAACAAACAGACAAGCCGAGTGAAAACAATTCCCGTCCCCTAGCCCCTTCGGGGCTGGGACGGGTAATAATAATAATAATAATTATTATTATTATTATAGTTATAATTATAATTATTATTATTATTATTATAAACTATACTAGAAATAGTGATAATAATGATAATTATAATAATAAGGTTGTTGTTGTTGTTGTTGTTCTTCTTCTCCTTCTTCTTTTTCTTCTTCTTCTTATTATTATTATTTTTATTATTATTATTATTTGTAGTAGTAGTAGTAGTAATAGTAGAAGTATAGCAATAATATTAAAATTTCAGTAATTCCACGACCTCCATTAACAACACCAAAGCCACCACTGATAGTGACAGCCATAAAAATCTTGTATAAAACATCTCTCTCTCTCTCTCTCTCTCTCTAAGTATGTAATTTATAATGTCCAACTATTTATTCACTAATTTATCTTTCCCTGTTTGTATGTCTTTCTATCTGTCTGTCATCTAACCATCTGTCTGTCTGTCTGTTTATCAGTTTGTCTTCCTGTCTGTCCGTCGGTATGTTTCTGTCTAAATAACTCCTTACCTATGTCTGTCTACCTATCTATATCTATCTGTTTGTTGTGTCTGCCTGTCTAAATATTAGGCCAGCTGCCAATCTATCTCTCTATCTATGTATCTATCACTATCGATTTTTGTCCATATATCAGCTTATTTATCTACATACCCGTCTGTCTATCTATTTATCCATCCATCCATCCATCCATTACTCTGTCTGTCTATCTACCCATATCTATCTACTTATCTCGACAAGAATTTCGCCATTCCTATTTCATGCATTAATCTCAAATTCTCTCTCTCTCTCTCTCTCTCTCTCTCTCTCTCTCTCTCTCTCTCTCTCTCTCTCTCTCTCTCTCTCTCTCTCCAACTTCGATCGTCAGATCAGGGTAACAAATAGCGACATGCTCTGAGGTGAGGGAAAGCCACCACCAGCTGTCGGTTTAACCCCTTCAGCCCATTGACGTATTTTTATTACTCGTCCCCGCTCCGGAGGGGCTCAGGGACGGGTGTTGTTTATACTCGGTCTGTCTGTCAGTCTGTTAACAACTTTAAGTGAAAACTTCTAGTGCGATTTTGAATAAAATTACACGGATGATGGGCTATGACTTCATCACCTGATTAAAAATTTGGGCCAAATTGGACCAAGGCCCAGGCTGTAGGCACAAAAAAATGTAAAAAAAAAAAAAAATCGCCATTACTCCTTGCAGTTCGTAATATGGACATGAAACCAAAACCTAAAGATACATCTTTCAAATCTGCATCCTATAACATGCCTCATTACATCAGGGGGGTCACCCCCTCCCGGGAGCCGTAGGGGGGTCAGTGTCAGGTGAGTCGGGCCTTTAATATTATATGGGCATAAAATCGTTAATTTTCACCCAATTTTTTCCAAATTTGATACGTGACATCTTTGACTAGATATCCTGTTGTGTTTATACGTCAGCACTAAAATGACTGCCGGGGACGGGTTTGCTGTGCCTTGGCACTGCTTCTTGTTTTTATTTTTTTCCACATACTGTGCATGTGATTCTATTCAATATAGAACAGTGGTGTAGTATTGTAGTAGTAGTAGTAGTGGTGGCGGTGGTGGTAATAGTAGTAGTAGTAGTAATGGTAGTTTTTGTTGTTGTTATTGTTGATCTCCCCTGCCTTGTTTGATCAAGCAGACCCGTCGACCTCAGGTATGCAACTGCTCGTACGTAGTTGTCCCATATGTTCCCTACACCGCTGATATTGTGTCTGTGTATTTTAGTGAGACATGTGCTGTGCAGTGTTGCATTATGTGTGTTATGTTGTGTGGGTGTATTAGACATGTGCTGTGCAGTGTTGTATTATGTGTGTTATGTTGTGTGGGTGTATTAGACATGTGCTGTGCAGTGTTGCATTATGTGTGTTATGTTGTGTGGGTGTATTAGACATGTGCTGTGCAGTGTTGCATTATGTGTGTTATGTTGTGTGGGTGTATTAGACATGTGCTGTGCAGTGTTGCATTATGTGTGTTATGTTGTGTGGGTGTATTAGACATGTGCTGTGCAGTGTTGCATTATGTGTGTTATGTTGTGTGGGTGTATTAGACATGTGCTGTGCAGTGTTGCATTATGTGTGTTATGTTGTGTGGGTGTATTAGACATGTGCTGTGCAGTGTTGCATTATGTGTGTTATGTTGTGTGGGTGTATTAGACATGTGCTGTGCAGTGTTGCATTATGTGTGTTATGTTATGTGGGTGTATTAGACATGTGCTGTGCAGTGTTGCATTATGTGTGTTATGTTGTGTGGGTGTATTAGACATGTGCTGTGCAGTGTTGCATTATGTGTGTTATGTTGTGTGGGTGTATTATGGTCAGACTCAAACATGAAGTCCGTTTGGGTGGGGCCCGAGAGCGGATTTCCCTCTCTACAGCTCTGCCGCATCAACCCCAGTACCTATCTGTCTCTCTGTCATATGTCAGCTATTTACTATTTGAAATTGTATATTAAATATTCTGTACTTATTAAATATATTAAATAAGGCTATATAGTGCTGTGAATGTGTCGCTTTTTAGGATAATAGCAATGATTTGTATAAATTTCACACCACGTGACAACGTCGCTTTCCGACGTTGCCAGAGGTCAAGGACACCCACCTCAGACTACAGGTGACCGGTCACTTCCTCCCTGATCCCCACCCACGATGGCAGCTACTCCGACTCGCTCTCGTGTGCTCCACAGTCGGGAGAAAGAACTTATTTACAATGTGAACAAGTATTTTTTAGAAGAAAGATCAGAGAGAGGACTTATGCCTACTGGGGAAATCTCTGTAAAAAAAAAAAAAAACGCGCCAAGACTTTTACCTCAGTGGTGGTGTGGAAAAAAGGTAGAAACAATATAGAAGAAAACACAACTTATAAATATATAAAAACTTTCTCAATCAACTGAGAGAGAGAGAGAGAGAGAGAGAGAGAGAGAGAGAGAGAGAGAGAGAGGAGGTTTGGCAGAGCGGTAGAGAGGGAAATCCCCACGCGGGCCCCACCCAAACGGACTTCATATTTGAGTCTGACCATAGACATGTGCTGTGCAGTGTTGCATTATGTGTGTTATGTTGTGTGGGTGTATTAGACATGTGCTGTGGAGTGTTGCATTATGTGTGTTATGTTGTGTGGGTGCATTAGACATGTGCTGTGCAGTGTTGCATTATGTGTGTTATGTTGTGTGGGTGTATTAGACATGTGCTGTGCAGTGTTGCATTATGTGTGTTATGTTATGTGGGTGTATTAGACATGTGCTGTGCAGTGTTGCATTATGTGTGTTATG
This sequence comes from Coenobita brevimanus, assembly GCF_032717465.1. Lineage (NCBI taxonomy): Eukaryota > Metazoa > Arthropoda > Malacostraca > Decapoda > Coenobitidae > Coenobita > Coenobita brevimanus. The sequence continues at coordinate 23,594,905 of NC_137031.1, forward strand.
TTGTGTGGGTGTATTAGACATGTGCTGTGCAGTGTTGCATTATGTGTGTTATGTTGTGTGGGTGTATTGGACATGTGCTGTGCAGTGTTGCATTATGTGTGTTATGTTGTGTGGGTGTATTAGACATGTGCTGTGCAGTGTTGCATTATGTGTGTTATGTTGTGTGGGTGTATTAGACATGTGCTGTGCAGTGTTGCATTATGTGTGTTATGTTGTGTGGGTGTATTGGACATGTGCTGTGCAGTGTTGCATTATGTGTGTTATGTTGTGTGGGTGTATTGGACATGTGCTGTGCAGTGTTGCATTATGTGTGTTATGTTGTGTGGGTGTATTGGACATGTGCTGTGCAGTGTTGCATTATGTGTGTTATGTTGTGTGGGTGTATTGGACATGTGCTGTGCAGTGTTGCATTATGTGTGTTATGTTGTGTGGGTGTATTGGACATGTGCTGTGCAGTGTTGCATTATGTGTGTTATGTTGTGTGGGTGTATTGGACATGTGCTGTGCAGTGTTGCATTATGTTTGTTATGTTGTGTGGGTGTATTGGACATGTGCTGTGCAGTGTTGCATTATGTGTGTTATGTTGTGTGGGTGTATTGGACATGTGCTGTGCAGTGTTGCATTATGTGTGTTATGTTGTTTGGGTGTATTGGACATGTGCTGTGCAGTGTTGCATTATGTGTGTTATGTTGTGTGGGTGTATTGGACATGTGCTGTGCAGTGTTGCATTATGTGTGCTATGTTGTGTGGGTGTATTGGACATGTGCTGTGCAGTGTTGCATTATGTGTGTTATGTTGTGTGGGTGTATTGGACATGTGCTGTGCAGTGTTGCGTTATGTGTGTTATGTTGTGTGGGTGTATTGGACATGTGCTGTGCAGTGTTGCGTTATGTGTGTTATGTTGTGTGGGTGTATTAGACATGTGCTGTGCAGTGTTGCATTATGTGTGTTATGTTGTGTGGGTGTATTAGACATGTGCTGTGCAGTGTTGCATTATGTGTGTTATGTTGTGTGGGTGTATTAGACATGTGCTGTGCAGTGTTGCATTATGTGTGTTATGTTGTGTGGGTGTATTAGACATGTGCTGTGCAGTGTTGCATTATGTGTGTTATGTTGTGTGGGTATATTCTACAAGCAGGACACGTGTCATGTGATGCCACCCAACCCAAATCTATGCTGGCTGCTGAGGAAGGCTGGCTGATGTCCTGCTCTAAGCCTAGGTAGATAAACTCCATCATATCTATTTAAGGACACCTCTGATGCCTGGATGGAGGGTGGGGGGGAAGTCCTCTTAACCCCCTTCCCTGGCTAGTAGTGTAGTGGTTAATGACAGCTTTATCCACCCCATCCAGGTCTCCCTGTGCTGAATAAAAAGGTTGGGAAATGCCAAGATAGAATACAGTGACGATACATCATCAGACTGAGGGGATTAATAGATAAATTGTCGTATTATAAGAACCCTTGGAGATTTCATAACACCTTTCCCTTGGCGATTTATTTTGTACATTATACTTCAGTATCGTCTTGTATGTTATTGGTGCAAAATATGTCTTGGCCACTCCGCCATAAATGTGTGGATTGAGTAGCCTAACCCCGGGCCCTTAGGCTGCATATGGGCAGTAAAAGAGTATATAGGCAGATGGATATAGACAAATAGATAGATAGACCGAGAAAGCATAGAGAAACAAAGACAGACAGACAAACAGACAGACAGATTGATAGATTGATACATAGATAGATAGACATACAGACACAGGGACAGATCTCATATGTAAACTCAGGACTAGATAGTACAGAAGACTGTCAGCGACGAGTGAAGAAAGAGTGGAGGAGAAGGAAAAGTGGAAGCAGGGATAATGAGTAGGAGGGAGACAGCAAGTGGCGGAGGAAAAGGGGTGAGGGAAAAATATAACGATATTAAAAGGGGGGAGGCACAGGTAAGAAAGGATATATACGATGAGGTGAGGGAAGGAGAAAATTAAAGAGGAAGTGGAAGAGGAGGTAAAGGGGAAAGATAAGAAGAAAGAAGGATCAAAGGCAAGGAGGAAATATGAAGATGAAGAGGGAGATGAAGAGAAGAAGAAGAATGAGAGTGGAACAGGAAAAGAAGAGGAAAAGATTAGAAGGAGGAAGAGGGAAAGAATTAGAGGAAATACAAAGATAAGGCGAAGGAATAAGAGAAGATATAGGATGCTGGCAGAGAAGGAAGCAGGGAGAGGAGATTATGGCACTGATGCAGGTAGGGATAAAAATCAAGACAGAAGAGAAAGGGAAAGGGAAAATGATGAGATGGAAGAGACGTGGTGGAAAAGTAAAGAAAAACTGAAGACACAAGACAACGAAAATCCGCAATATAATGAAAAGGTGTGCAGACCAAGTGACAGAGGGAATAGGACAACCAGGGAATGAGGAATATGTAAGTGAGAAGGAGGAGGAGAGACAAAAAGGCGGAGGGGGATAAGGGACGGCGAGGAAGAAAGGGAAGAGAGAGGAAGTGGGAAATGAGGAAGAGAAAATCCGAGGAAAAGAGATGGAAAAAAATGAAATTAATTTTCTCAAGTTGCCACCCCTCCCTCTAGCTGCTCACCCTCATTTCTCTCCCCTACATCTGTCCACATATTTCTTCTCTCCACCTTTCAACCTCCTTCCCTCTGCCTACTCACACCCTTCGCTCCACCTACCCAACCCCTCCCACTACCTACCTACCCCTTTTTCTCCGACTACCCACCCCCTTCCCTCTAGCTACCCACCTCCTTCGTCCCACCTACCCACCCTTTCCACCCACTGTGTTCACTCAACCTACCCTCCTCCTTCGTTCCACATAACCACTTTCTTCGCTTCACCTACCCACCCCTTTCCTTTCCTTTCCCTGCCTTGCTTCCCTGTTCTTCCCCCAGCCCTGCAGTGCTCACCACACCCTACCCAGCCCCCTGCCCTGCACAGCCCCGTCCTCTGCTTTCGTGCATACTAATCTCTACAGAAGGCTTTCTCGGGGTCGCATACTCTAAGGCTACGGAAGTCTGCAATACTCCTAACATAGCGAGATATTTTATTATTTTCACGTCACGATTCTCATGTGGGGATTTCATATAGATACTTATTTTCGTTCACAATTGGCATAAAAACACAATGGTGAATGTTAGCGTGTTCTGTGCATAGATAAACCGAAGAATACCTGACTTTGACAATTCCTAACTGCCAACCCAGCTTTGCATACCCCTACCCCTACCATTGCACAATAAGAGGAAAAATACAAATAATGATAATAAAAATAATAATAATAATAATAATAATAATAATAATAATAATAGTATTAATGATAATGATAATGATAACAATTGTAATAATTTTAATAATAAAAAATTATAAATAAAAACAATAATAATAATAATAATAATAAATAATAATAATAATAATAATAATAATAATAATAATAATAATTAATAATAATAATAACAATGGCAAAAAACAAGAAGAAGAAGAATGAGAATAATAATTATAATAATAGTTATGAAAATACTACTGCTGCTACTACTACTACTACTACTACTACTACTATACTACTTTCCCCCTACTGCACCGGTACGTTTCTCCTACGTATTACATACATCCCTAGCGATTTTGCAGACTTCACTGCTAACTTTACGAGGTACAGTTTTGTCGTGAAATATTCTCAGCGTATGGTATAACTTAGCTATATATACTGTATAAATATATATTTATATATATATATATATATACAGAGAGAGAGAGATTTATATGTGTGTATGTATATTTATACTGCATGTACACACACACACACACACACACACACACACACACACACAAAATACACACACACACACACACACATATATATATATATATATATATATATATATATATATATATATATATATATATATATATCTATATATATGAGGCCCTTAGGAACACAGGAGCACAAGTGTCAAAATCACTGTTTCGAGTTATTTAAGGTTAAAGTGACGCACATTCAATGAACCGTGACTTCTTAAATAACCAAGATGCTGAAGTGATTTAAGTGGTAAGATGTAGTTTGCCCAATGAGGAGTTTAGTTGTAACAACTAAGCAAATGGGGAGGAGGAAGTAAAATATTATTCATGCCAAAACACAAACACGATGCCAAACCAAATGTTTGAAAGTAGGGGAAAAAGATGTTCATACAGTCATACATGAAGACTAATATTCACAAGGAGTAAATAAAACTATAAGTAACACACGTACTTATCTTTGATTTAATGTAAACAAAATAGACTAAACAAACACCTACAGTTGAAAGGACAGGTAGACAACAGCTGCACTCATGTTGCTCATGCCAGTGCCCTCACTCTCATCTGTCACTCAGGAATTTATACCCCCATTAGTCACTCTGTCAGTAAAGAAAAAATAATAATTATACTGAAATGCCACGATAACACTACAACAGCACAAGAGAACGACAAATCCACTGGCCAACAAGCATGTACTTCTTGCAGGCCGCAACACTACCCCCCACCACCCTCCTACGGCCTTCCTTTTTTGCTTGCTCCCTCTCTCTTTCCCGCCACAATAAGGCTCACTCATTGGTTGACATTCAGTAGCGAAAACGCTGTGATTGGTGGTGTACGGAACGGTATTCCCACACCACAACCTGGTACCTCTCCTCTTTCCCTCTATCCCTCTCCCCTCCTTCCCTCCCACCCACCTATACCCCTCACCTCAGTTTTACTGTATTTTAACGCTACTCCTGAAGCCTGGTTTCACAAGATGCACTCCCACTGGCCCAGATTGAAGTTTTGCCATGATCAACGTGATTCGTCGCTGGTGTGAGTTGTCGTGGTGTGGTCCTGGAACGAACGTCCTGCAGGTGCTTGGTGCAGGTTTGGACGCGCCACCCATCTTAGTTACTGCCACTTCCAGCCTTATGTTTACTTCCCCCTTGGGACAGAGCGTCTCTTCGGATACAGGAATGATTGTCGTAGCGAAAAAAAAAAAAAAAGGACGGGGAGGGGGTGGCGCTTGTGCTCCTGTGGTCCTAGGGGCCTCGTTTTCATTTCCTCCTATTTTCTTTCCTCCCTCTCTTTTCCCTCTTATTCATCTTCTTCCTTTTCGTTTTCTACTCTACAACTCCTCCCTCAACTTTTCTTCACTTTCTCCTCTCCTCCTTAACTACTTCCTCTCTACTTTTTCTTCAGGTCCCCTCCTTTCGGTCTTCCTTTTCTCTTTTTGCTTACCTCTCTCCTCTTTCCATAACTCTTCGCCTCTCATTTCTCTCTTCTTCTCCTTTCCTCACATCTTCGCTCTTCTCCTTTTCTATTTTCCTTCTTAAATTCTCTCCTCCCCATATCATTTCTCTCTTCTAACACTCTTTTCACCTTTTTTCCTTTCACCATTCAGCTCTCTTCTTCGTAACCCTTCCTCACTCCGATTCCTTTCTTTCCTCCCCCCACCCCATCATTGGTCTCTCTCTCTCTCTCTCTCTCTCTCTCTCTCTCTCTCTCTCTTCCATACCCCCACCCTCACCCTACCATACCCCACTCTCTCTCTCTCTCTCTCCCAAATTAACTCTTTTACCGCCGACAAGAATATTCACATGCACGTACACTCTTAAGGCGCGCGCGCGCGCACACACACACACACACACACACACACACACACACACACACACACAAAGGAACACAAGTCACGCACGTCATGTAAAAACAGCAATTACAGTTCATTATTCTGATACCAGAGCACAGAAGGATAATGTTTGTTGGTCTGATTATACTTGTACTGTACACACACATTCACAACACACCTAGACATACATACATACATACATTCATAATGCATATGTACATACATACATTTTTCGTTTCCTTCTTTATTTCATTCACTCATTTTTCCTTACGTGCCTTGCTACATATACTCATCCGTAAGCACATACATAAACAAATACGCAAGCAGTCATAGCTCACACAAACATTCTCACAGAGACATTCCAGGGCGCACACACACACACACACACACACACACACACACACACACACACACACACACACACACACACACACACACACACACACACACACACACACACTCCTCTTTGCACTCTATGCCTCATTTTGTTCTATATTTTTCTTAACTTTTTTTTTTTATTCCTCCGTCCCTATCGTCTCTCTCTCTCTCTCTCTCTCTCTCTCTCTCTCTCTCTCTCTCTCTCTCTCTCTCTCTCTCTCATAAAAGCCTGTCGTAACAATAACCCTTTGTTACAAACACTTTCTTTGTAAAGTCGCTACATGTATTAAGTTTGGGTTAATCAACGCTTTGTGTGGGCCAGAAGTTTACCGTGAACATTAAACACAGTATTATTAAACTAAGATTATATAAACAATAGAAAACATACACACGCATACAAATAAAATGAGAACATTGTCACGGAGTTTTTAAAATAAAAGCAATTATTAAATGATAATGTTCAATAATACTGAAGAGCAGGGACAATGAACTGTCTTGCTAAAATCAAGCAATGATTACTTTATGCTGACTTGCTTCGCCGATTCTCTCAGAACGAGAATTTATAAACTTTCTCAACAGTACACAGCAGAGACTAATTACTCACAATTGCTGTTTTTTAGTACTGTTAGCCTCTGGAGAATGTGACTTCACCCCTGACAATAAATAACTAATACTATGAATGATATCAGGTTCTTGCTGATGCGTTAACTCCTAGAAGGCACAACGGATTTTAAGCTTAATACAGCAAGACTGGCCTAAGTACCAGTTATGAATAGCAAAGCGTTTATGCAAGCTAGGAGCTATAAGGGAAATAAGCTTAATTATGGAGAAATGAAACACGAGTTTACATTACATTAAGCTCAAAGAAAAAGAACTGTTAAATTTATTGATTACAAAGAAATAAATTTAACGTTACATTTCAAAGTGAATTCAAAATAAAGAGATCGCACTCACTCACTCACTCAAAAGCTAAATTCTTATGCCTAGGAAAACAACATGCGGCGCAGCCAGCCAGCATATGAGGGAAAGCACACTTAACTAAACTCTTAAGTCTAGGATAACGAAAAGAAAATACTGGTCAATGTAGCGTATCACCAAGGAAGGGTGGGAGCCTGGAGAACTGTAATCTATTGGAGTCTGGGTGCTAGATGACCTCTCTCACTTTCACTACTGGAGCACAGAACCACACTCCGTCGCGACAGACAAAAGACTGATTCAAATACGATGTATTGGGTAATGCCCAGGCCAGCCGGAAGAAGGCGAGGCCAACGGTTGAGGCAAGCAGGGGCGAACAATATAGAAACAATAATATCGCTCAGTAGCGCACTTAATGACGTGCACTAGAACGGTCACTTTTGAAACAGTGACGAATGTTTTGAAAAAAGTATACCATCGAAATGGAGAGAGAAACGGTTAACTGAACGATACACGTGATACAGTGAGTTTTCCTCTAAAGTTCGTGGTTTCTCACAAAAAGAAAATGTCGCGAATTTGATTCGTGACATTACGCTCCTTCAAAATGAAATTTTTTTCTTATGGAAAAAAATTTGTGGATATATATATATATATATATATATATATATATATATATATATATATATGTACACATCCTAACTCAGTCACACAAGATTCACACTGTGGTGTGTGTGCTATCCTGCTACAGGAGAAAATCACTATCGCCAATGAGCGTAAAAACCTCGTATTTACGTTAATAGAGGCAAGCTTGAGGGAAAAAACTCTGTGACGACGGTGAAAATCCTGTACTCAGGTCAAACTGAGCGAAAGTTCGCTACATTTACACTGACAACTAATTGTTGTGTAGCGTGGTGTATGTGATACACGGTGTAGGTGTGACATTTGTAGTGTAACTGTACCTACGTGTAAAATAATACAGTAAATATTAATAATATGGCGACGACGAGGGCAGAGGAGAAGAGGCGGCAGCGTGCGGCAGATGATCAGCTGGCCCACACAGCAAAACTGCTACACCCATTGCTGTACCTGCAAAATCAATTAAGGTGGAGCATCAAAAGTGTCAATGAGACAAAAATTCTTATTACATTACAATTACTCTCTCTGCCTAGCAATCAGTACATGCTACGAAAGGTACACTCTAGCTGAAAAATACGAGTGACAGCCTAAACTTCGTACATTCGAGGTCGCCATTAATTTATTAAGTACATTATTAACCAAGAAACGTAGTCGTGAGGGTTCTTAGCAGGGGAGCTCTAACCTGGCATGCACCTTGCTCATCATGCGGCGCACCCGGCCAGCATGTGAAGGAACAGCACCTTAACAACATCCCATCACCAAGTTTAGGGGGAGCTCTAACCTGGCATCCACCTCGCTCAACATGCGGCGCAGCCGGCCGGCATGTGAGGGAACATCCCATCACCAAGTTTAGGGGGAGCTCTAACCTGGCGTCCACCTCGCTCAACAAGCGGCGCAGCCAGCCAGCATGTGAGGGAACAGCACCTTAACAACATCCCATCACCCAGTTTACTGGTTAACTAACTCTACGTTTACGATTAATAACAGGAAGCCGAGAATCGGTACACAATCTCGGGCAGGTCACGTTTTAACACCCACCGTGGGTGTGAACACTCGTGTGGATATTGTGCGACGTTCCACAAGGTAATTCATACACAGCCTCAGACTGTCTCTGCAGGATTCTCAAACTTCCCCCTTAACTTATGGTATACATGTATGTACAGGCCCTGGACATGATGTGTCCTGTGGGGCCAATGGGCGAGATGTCAGTTCTGCACCCACTTCACCACTACCCTGTCTCTAAACTGACTCAGAGATTACGGGTGTGGTTACAAACGGCACAGGAAGGACTTGTCCCTGATTAGTGTTACATGGACACTTATTGCAGGAATGCACAAAACTATCTATGTCTCGTCCCATCCCTGGCCAGAAAAAGTCAGCTCGTATACGGCCCTGGCTCCTCCTTTTGCCCAGGTGACCTCCTGAGGCTGAACAATGACCTCATTCTAACACTGCTAGGCAGTACTTGGCGGGAATGACAAACTGCAGTCGAACCTCACCCTCGGGTATTCGTGACTCACGGTAGAGCCATCCTTGTTTGCGAAGGAACTTGGCTCGACCTCCCCGTGAATACTTTATCACTCTACCCTTTTGTTTCTTTCGCACGGCAGCAAGTGTCAGGTCAGAATGTTGTTCTTGAACAACAATTTGGCTACACATCAGATCTTGCGGGCTATTCGATGGTCACTGGGGTGACACAGTCTGGAGCCTCAGCCATGGCTCGTGTTACTGTAGCCGAAGTCTGAGTAGCGTCATCTTCGGTGCAACTATCCTTGACACTGGGAATATTGCCTACGATTAGGTCAAATAAAAGTTCTGGCATGACAACTGTGAGTGTCGTACCAGTATAAAATGGAGATGCCACCTGGATACATGCCTCAGGGAACAATCTCGCTGATCCATCAATAAGGTTAGCATGGATCTGTCGACCTGTGTACTGCTCAGGCCGAACTAAACTCTGCTTGACAGAGCAACCTGAGGACCCATTGTCTCTCAGGACCTTCACAGGGATATCTCCCACAAACCCTGGCTGAACAAGGAAGATACTGTCACCTGTGGGAGGGCCTGTGGAGGAAGCAGCTAGCCACTCATGAGGCTGCTGAATAATTGATGCGGCAAACATTGTGCCTTGTGAATTAGAAACTTGAGGGGTCATACTCACTGCCTGTGGAGATGGAACATTGGCCATCTGTGGAGGGGGGGGGGTCACTGTCGCTGTGGGACTAGTGAACTGTGGGGGTGTACCCGTACTGGTAGGGACGTGACCACCGTGCTGCTGCTGAGGAATGAAGGCTGCGTTTGCTTCCTGCCTCCTATTCACTTGAGCTGGTGATGAAAAGGACAGTCCCGACGGTCGGTTGCGTGGCTGATACTGCTACTGGTTAGGGTACTTGTTGTACCTCTTCCACTCAGGCCTCTGAGCGTTTTGCCCCTGGTCCTTCCTCTTCGGTTTTGGATCCTGGCCACTATTCTGAGAACGGCCCTGTTGCTGGGGTCCAGTCTGAGACGGTTTCCCAGATTTATCAGGTTTTCTGTTCCAGGTACACTGCTTGCGAGTCTGATACCCGTATGCAGTGAAATATGCATCAGCCTTTTTCACCATTTGGCTGGCATCTCCCACCTGGCAGATCTCAAGCTGAGCCACAAGTTCAGTAGGCCATGACTATTTCAGCTGCGTGCGCAGCATAAGGTCAATTATCCCCTCACGCATAGAAGGAGTTTCATCTTTCTCCATCCACTCATCTAAGTAAGCAGTGATATGGTCAAGGAACTGAACAGCTGTCTCCTTGTCTTGGAGACGAGCTCGCATGAAATGAACTTTGGCGTTGTCTTCTGTGAGACCATACACCTTAATGAGTGCAGCTTTCATCATCTCATACGTGAGATTGTCTCCACGAATTCTGTGGAGAATATCGAGGGCAGGGCCCTCAAATAAACTAAGAAATTGGAGCCGCTTAGCTGCCTCATCCAGTTGATACATGTCTGCCATGTCCTCAAAACGAGCTATGTACGGCTCGATTCACTCGCCTTCCTTGTATGAAGGAAGCTTGATGTGTGGGGTCGCCAGGACATGTGTAGGAAGACCGCTAGTGGAGCTTGGGTTGGCTGCAGCAGATGTGCCTGAAATCAAGGAATCTCGCTTGAGCTTCAGCACTTCAAGTTCATGTTTTTCACGTGTTTCTCGTTCAGCACATTTGTGTTCTCGTTGTCTCTCGTGTTGTTGTAACTCGTATTGACGTTCTCTCTCTCGTTCCTCACGCTGTTCTCGTTCATGTTCTGACTCGAGTTCGCGTTGTTTTTGTTCGTGTTCACACTGTTCTCGCTCGTGTTCGTGCTGTATCTTACGCTCTTCACGGGCATCATTCTCGCGCTGCTGCTCCTGATTATGCCGTGAGAGTATGTACTCTTTAATTTCCTGGGGCTCGGTAAGCCCCATGTCTTTGGCTTCCTGTAAAAATACAGTGGTAGCCATGATGCTAATTTACTAAGCAAGCCAAAACTGAGTACTGACTGCTGCTTCGCAAACGAGTGGTAATAAACACAAGTAAAGAATACAGACACAAGCTAGTGGTGACCAGTCTTATCTAGTTAACTGGAAAAGAATAAAGCAAAAACGCAAATGACTGGGAAGACTCAATAATTAACGCAATGGGTACAGCGACTTCCCAGGAGCTAATAAAATCGTCTGGCATTACCAAGAATAAAGTACTAAATAGAGTTAAATACTCTATGGATTAATAAAGCAGAAATTCACTTGCTAAACTAACGGTAAACACCAGTAAGCTTGTGCCTATAAACTTTAATGATAAATACCTAAATATGAACGAGTGAGTATTATCTCGTGAATAGCTTTAGGGCTAGGAGTTAATATCCTGGCGAGGTCGCCAATTGTCACGGAGTTTTTAAAATAAAAGCAATTATTAAATGATAATATTCAATAATACTGAAGAGGAGGGACAATGAACTGTCTTGCTAAAATCAAGCAATGATTACTTTATGCTGGCTTGCTTCGCCGATTCTCTCAGAATGATAATTTATAAACTTTCTCAACAGTACACAGCAGAGACTAATTACTCACAATTGCTGTTTTTTAGTACTGTTAGCCTCTGGAGAAAGTGACTTCACCCCTGACAATAAATAACTAATACTGTGAATGATATCAGGTTCTTGCTGATGCGTTAACTCCTAGAAGGCACAACGGATTTTAAGCTTAATACAACAAGACTGGCCTAAGTACCAGTTATGAATAGCAAAATGTTTATGCAAGCTAGGAGCTATAAGGGAAATAAGCTTAATTATGGAGAAATGAAACACGAGTTTACATTACATTAAGCTCAAAGAAAAAGAATTGTTAAATTCATTGATTTCAAAGAAATAAATTTAACGTTACATTTCAAAGTGAATTCAAAATAAAGAGATCGCACTCACTCACTCACTCAAAAGCTAAATTCTTACGCCTAGGAAAACAACAAGTGGTGCAGCCAGCCAGCATGTGAGGGAACAGCACACTTAACTAAACTCTTAAGTCTAGGAAAACGAAAAGAAAATACTGGTCAATGTAGCGTATCACCAAGGAAGGGTGGGAGCCTGGAGAACTGTAGTCTAGTGGAGTCTGGGTGCTAGATGACCTTTCTCACTCTCACTACTGGAACACAGAACCATACTCCATCGCGACAGACAAAAGACTGATTCAAATACGATGTATTGGGTAATGCCCGGGCCAGCCGGAAGAAGGCGTGGCCAACGGTTGAGGCAAGCAGGGGCGAACAATATAGAAACAATAATATCGCTCAGTAGAGCACTTAATGACGTGCATTAGAATGGTCACTTTTGAAACAGTGACGAATGTTTTGAAAAAAGTATACCACCGACATGGAGAGAGAAACGGTTAACTGAACGATACACGTGATACAGTGAGTTTTCCACTAAAGTTCGTGGTTTCTCACAAAAGGAAAATGTCGCGAATTTGATTCGTGACAAACATAGTGTATCTGAGGCAACTCAAACTCCATGTCATGAAGGCACCCTCGAGTACTGCCTTTGGACAACTGAAAGAATCCATGAAAACCATCTATATGCAATTCACTATAATAACCTTCAGTTCATGCCAGGCCTGACTGGACACCAACAGATTTTCTCACCAACACCCCTTATCCACCCATCTCTACACAGATTATTTCAACAACATCCTTCTTCCTCCACCCAACACTACGTTAGTAGTAGGTGGGAGCACTCACCATCCACTCACTCGACGTAGTGCTGCTTTGGGTGTCTGCCCTTTCCTCTCTTCCTTCCTTCGTCGTCTGTCTTTCGTTCCTTCATTCTTTCCTCTTTCTTCTGCCTACTGGTGACTTTACACTCCCTCTTCTGTCTTTCTTTCCTTCATTCTTTCCTCTTCCTTCTGCCTATGGGTGACTTTACACGGAGTGACAAGCCAAATGGTTTCCTGTACATCAGGAAACCATTTACTACGCTGGGCGGTAACCATATAACCAAATTATGGCACCTGGTGGTTTAGTGGATAGTTAATGTGCTCCAGTCAGATTGAGCTAGTGTAGGTTTATATCCAAAAGGAGGTTGGGGTTTATTGCTCACGTAGTGCTACTCAGGGTTGAGTGAGGCTGGTCACTCTCGTCTTAAATGTCATGACCAATTTGCCTAGCCCCGGGCTCCTACACTCCTCACGGGGCAAAGTAAGATTGGATGATGGATGGATGGATGGATTTCCTATTCAGGTACTTGCAGTCATGTCCTCGTCAGGAAGCAGATCTTTATCTCTAAATCCATACCCTTTAAAATACTTCAACAAACTTACAATATCACTTCTTTTTCTTTCCTGCACTGTGGGTAACCCAAGAATTCTTAACCTTGCCAACTATCCCGTTGCCCTCAGACTCAGTGTCCATCGCGTTATACATCTCTGAATGTTTTCCACTGTCTTCACGTATTTGGTCAAGCAGGGATGCCACACAAGCATGGCATGCTCGAGGAACAGTTTGTGGAATTGGGTGATCAAGACTTTAATCATGTCTTCCCCTCTGTATTTGAAGATTACTCGTATGTTAGTCCCACACACGGGTTTTCGCAACGATGTCAGTGGAGTGTGTGTGTGTGTGTGTGTGTGTGTGTGTGTGTGTGTGTGTGTGTGTGTGTGTGTGTGTGTGTGTGTGTGTGTGTGTGTGTGTGTGTGTGTGTGTGTGTATGTGTGTGTGTGTTCAGTGCTGTTAGGAACGCTGCGTCCGAGTTTTGAGCTTTACAACTGATCGTTCTGCGCCAATGTGGAATCACTTTCCCGTTCCAGCACTTGTTTAGGTGTTAGGTTTGATTTAAATCGAATCTAGCATTCAAGAGATTGTTTTTGTTAACATAGATAAATACTTCTATAGTTTGTAATAATTATCTTGGCAGAGATTTTCGTCCTGTGTGAAGTTAATTCCCGTAGTTTAGTGTCCGAAAACGAAAATGCAGTAACTCTACATTCTTATCATAACACATCTTCGTGATTGGCATCATAATCTGGTCTTAATTTCTTGTTAGATATGAAAATGCTACAGGGTACTTCTCTACATTCTTTCCATGGCACTTCTTCATGACTAGCCTCGTGTTGTAGTGCTAAAATCTTGATGCAGTTCATGAAACACAAATGGGTGATGGTTTTTTAGGTCATATGAAAATAGACAAACTAGCGTACAGATTTTTTTTTTTTTTTTTTTTTTTGATAATGAATGGAGGAAAGAAAAACAAGGAAAAAAAAATAAGTCCATGTGCCTAAAGGCATCCTCCATTCATAAAATACTTATAACAGTTGGATTTAAAATCGGGAGGATTAAATGTATGTAGGAAGCAACTCCCAGGAAGTGAATTCCGGAGAGTAGTAGTTCTGGGGATAAATGAATTTTGATAAGCAGTGGTTCTGCATTGTGGGGGAGAGAGTGTGAGTTCATGGACGCTCCCAGCTGCCCGAGTATTTCGGGAGAAAATGTGAGGGGGAGGCACGACTGAAGCCAGTTCGTTAGAGCACTTACGGTAAAAATATCTATAAAATAATGCTAAAGAAGCAACATCTCTACGTACCGATAACGGAGGAAGGTCCTGCATTATGGCAGGATTATTGTTTAATTTAATGGCTTTATTTTGAATTTTGTCCAACTGCCTCAATGCAACCGCTCCACATCCACTCCACTGTGGTGAACAGTATTCGATCTGAGAACGCACATGACTTTTGTATATTGTGGCCATCTGCTCGTCAGTGAAGAACTCTCGAACTCTGTACATCAGTCCCAGTTTTTTAGAAGCATTTTTAGCAAGGGATTTAACATAAGCTGTCCAGCTTAGGTTGGGGTATAGAGTAACACCTAGGATATCAGTTGTAGTGGATATGGGAATATTGACATCATTTAAAATTATGTGAGAGTCTGAGGGATTCTTTCTGTTGGAGAAATTAATGTATTTAGTTTTCTGAGCATTAAATGAGACCAGATTTTTTAGTCCCCATTTATTAATTTTAGAAAGGTCCTGGTTCAGAGAAATTGCTGTGTTTATATGGCAATTTATAATATCAAATTGTGTAAAGAAGGTACTAAATGTGAAAGAGCTATGAAGCGTCGAGTCCTCAGCATAAGAGTGTATAGGGTTGTGCGTGACAGATAGGAGGTCATTTATATATACGGGAAGGATATTGATCGTAGCAGCTATTTCCATCAGTGTCACTAAAATTGTTGTTCTTGTTATTGTTGTTGCCCCAGGCTCATCGTGACATAGACCCAGAGGCCTGCAAACTGAAGTGGCCCATGTCCTACAGTTCACAGTCCTCCTATAAGGGATGCGGAATGGGATGAGATACACATGTATTACCGGTAAGACGAACTGCCGGTTATATAGGTGCCACCACGTGAAGGCCTCCCTATGCAGCACCGTCTCTAACAAGAACATCAGCCAGTCTCACCCAGCCCCCTTCGGAGCGTAGGTGCCCAAATTTAGGGAATTGAAGTCCATAACATTTAAAAATAAGAGGCCGACCTACGCCCCTGGAAGCGCTAACCACAAGAGTAAATCCTTCATCTCTAATAAGGGAACCAAATTCTTTAAATCGCAAAGTTTTCCGACCAGAGTTACCACCACACCACCACGGCCAAACACAGATGAATCTAACGTTCCCAGTATCTTCCTATTTCCCTCTATTTAACTGAACGTCGTATTCTATCTATCAATAGTCAGATGCCTAAATCCCGTAAGGGGTGGCCACAAACAAATCGCCTCCATGTCGCCCTGTCTCCTGCCATTTCGCTGCCCTCCAGCTTTCACCTCCTTCTCTCATATCCATCTCTGCTCCATCCCTCCATCTCATCCTCCGTCTCCCTCTCCCTCTCCTCCTTCAACCTCACTCACAAACACTCTCCTAGGTAGTCTCTCAATCTCCGTCCTCTCTACATGGCCAAACCACCTAAGTGTAACTCTCCGATCACTTTCTATCACATCCACATCAACACCACAACACTCCTTCATTTCCTCGTTTGTCAGTCTGCCTCTCCGCTCTACAAGCTCCACTCGACTCCTTTCCACTATTCATACTCTTGAATTCTGTACTTCCAACAAGGTCCAAGCTTCGCTTCCATAATATGTTAGAGTGAGGACCACAATACTATCATGTAGCGACTTTTTTTTTTTTCCATGCTCACTTCCCTATTTTTTATCATTGTTCTCAATCAACCTCCAACCTTTCTTCCCTGTTGTACAGTTTCAAACTCTTCCTCCTCCAGACTTCTATCTTTACTCATCAACACTAACCTTAAATTGGACCCACATTTTCCATTTCCTCGCTATCCAGCCTCTCTGTGCATGGGGTGACTTCATTCTTTCGAAGACCACATCTTTATTCCTCCTTACATACACCTTTAGATTATGTTTCGTACATCCTCTCCCGAACTCATTCACCAAGCCTTGCAGTTCCCTTTCGTCTTTATTTAACATTACAGTATCATCTGAAAACAAGAGCACAGGAAGTTTCCAGACGCACCCCTCTCTCATTAGGGCCGCTCCATCATCCACTGGCCTAACTTGCATCTATTATATAGCCCCATCAATATACAAACTGAACAACCATAGAGGCATGACACATCCCTGTTTCAGTCCACCTTCTTTATCATTCTGTCTTACTCTCTCCATCTCTTTCCAGAACATTTTCTTACATTTCCTCCACTTTACACTCAAAGTCCTTCCAAACTCCTCACAACTCTCTCCCTGCACTGCCTTACTAATATTCTCACCTCACTCCTATTCTCTACGTAAAACTCTCTTTACCGTCTCTTAACTTCATGCCTCTGCTTCTGTTTTTTTTTTCTTTCTTTTTTGGCTCAAAGTTTGACTAACCTTTTCATTCCACCATGTTGTTCCTTGCACCTCCTTTCGTCTGCTCTTCATCGCACGTAATATTGCTTATATAATTAACAATCCACATCCGTACGATATATAACGGGAAAGTGAGCAGTGATTTTCGAAACTCAGTAATGTGATCTTCAGGAACATAGTAAACTTTTCAGAGTAATACTTAAGGATTCATATTTGCTCGTGCATAAAGTTGATCAGTGTTTTCTAGTCAGTCATATATCTCCTTCCTTCAGTATATATCGTGTGGTGTCTTGCTGTCTTCTGCCTGTTTGTCTCTGTCAGAGTCATTTCTGTCCATTGAACCTCTCTGTCTGTCTGTCTGTCTGTCTGTCTCTCTCTCTCTCTCTCTCTCTCTCTCTCTCTCTCTCTCTCTCTCTCTCTCTCTCAGGTTCATCATCATCATCGTCTCACCTAATTTACTTTACAACTTTTTCACAGCCTAATTTTTCATTAACCTCTCCTTACCTAATTTTACTACTGTGTTTACCAGCGCCTACAATGAACTTGGTCTTACCTTCCCACATGTTCGTAATTTTTATCTACAGTTTCTTGCGGATTTGGAGGAGTGTTTCTAAATGCAGGGAAAACATTTTCTGGGGAGATAGAATAAAGAAAGAAACCTGGAAGAGAGAGAGAGAGAGAGAGAGAGAGAGAGAGAGAGAGAGAGAGAAGGTGTGTAGGGGGTCAAAACTTACCAAACGGGCAGGGCGACTGCACCTGTCTTCTGATAATGTCACGATCTTCAGGAAAATAATTCTAGTTCAGCGTGCACCACAGATAATTACCTGGATATTTTATACTAAGAGAATTGAACATGAAAAATAAACCATATCCATACTGCCAGTTCACCCGTGTCAGCCTGTAACCGACTAGACGTGTTGATTACCGACGACCTCGCTGACTGGACGTGTTAGTGCATCAAACACCCAAGTCAATAGGAAACTTGACGATTTAACCTAACTTATCTTATTCTAACTTATCCTTACTGGGGGACTTCGCTCCCAGACCCCGCTAATTATAACCACCCAGGATTGGCACCTACCCTAATCTTAGAGCCACCAGATATCTACCGGTATCAGATAAGATCCCAGTTCAAGTCCTAACTTACTAAACCACATCAAATGTACCAAAACCTAACAAATTCTAACCAAATGTAACCTATCCTAACCTAACCTAACCTATCCTAACCTAACCTAACTTAACCTAACCTATCCTAACCTAACCTAACTTAACCTAACCTATCCTAACCTAACCTAACCTATCCTAACCTAACCTAACTTAACCTAACGTATCCTAACCTAACCTAACTTAACCTAACCTATCTTAACCTAACCTAACCTAACCTAACCTATCCTAACCTAACTTAACCTAACGTATCCTAACCTAACCTAACTTAACCTAACCTATCCTAACCTAACCTAACTTAACCTAACCTATCCTAACCTAACCTAACCTAACCTATCCTATCCTAACCTAACCTAACAACCTAACCTATGCTAACCTAACCTAACTTAACCTAACCTATCCTAACCTAACCTATCCTAACCTAATCTATACTAACCTAACCTAACTTAACCTAACCTAAACTATCCTGACTTAATCAACCGAAATTATCCAAATATGACTTACTGGTAGACGATGTGAAAATACGCCAAAATTCAGACGTGCGTTCGGAGTTTGGCTGCAAGTTCTGTCCTTAATGGTAACCTCGTCGGGGTGACAGTATGTGTGATATAAACCTGCCTTTACGTACATCACAGGTTAAAATATAATGCCCTGTATATATCGTAATATGAAGCATACCTACAAACTTGTGAAAGACTAATTTCAATATGAAATATGGAAATACCGCGTCCGTGTGGCAAAGAATTATTTTTTTTTCCAGAGAAATGTGAACAAAAGAGAACCAAAATTAAAATCTGTTAATTGTACATGCCCTGACACAATGCGTTTAATTTACTGTGGGTCACAGGAAGAAGGATATACAGACGAAGGAAGGCAGTTCAAGAGCTGACCTGTTGCATACGTGAACAACTGAGAGTATCGGTTACAGCTGCATAAGAGAGCTGGACAGAACATGTAGTGGGAGGACCTGGTTGAATTTGTCATGTGTGTGTGTGTGTGTGTGTGTGTGTGTGTGTGTGTGTGTGTGTGTGTGTGTGTGTGTGATTAAAAGCAGACAGGACATGCTTTAATATCTCAAGTGTTTGTATTTTTTTCCACGTGGTTTTCCAGACTACAGGAATTCGTAACTTTACTTTCCAGAGTATCGGGCTTTTTAATAACTGAGAGAGAGAGAGAGAGAGAGAGAGAGAGAGAGAGAGAGAGAGAGAGAGAGAGAGAGAGAGAGAGAGAGAGGGATAGATAAGGTAATTTATATCTTCGAAGTTAACGAAATGGTTGGCAGGTGGGATGAGATGGGGGGAGGGAGAAGCAGAAGGGAGAGGCAGTAACTAAAAAAAGAAGAGCAAGAGAGAGGAAAATAGCAATAGGGGAGGGAAGGGGTAAGTGAGAATTTAAGAGCATTTAGGAAGGAGGGATTAGGATGAATTTCAATAAACAACACCAATAACAAAATAAGTAAAATAAAGAGGGGGGGGGATATAAAGGAAGCATTACAAGCAAGAAAACGAAAAAAAAGTGAAATCATAAAAGCTGATTAGGAAGTCATTCAGAGAACAGGAAATAGGATGTAACAGAGGGTGGGAAAAGAGATGATGAGGGGAGGAAGAAGGATGAGGAAGGAGCTAGTAGAGGAGGGAACAGGAACAAGGATTTATAGGAGGCAGAGAGAAAAGAAAATAATTTGGAAGAGACTTTAAGGTAACAAGGAAGACAGATATGAGAAAGGTTTATAAAAGGTAAGGAAACTGATAAAAAAAGATACATAATGGAGATTGACTGACTTATGGACAGATAAATAACAAGATAGATTAACTGGCTGACACTACATGACCTCGTAACAGATACATAAATACAGACATAATTAGCTAGATAAATACAGATCTCTCTCTGTCTCTGTCTCTCTCTCTCTCTCTCTCTCTGTCTCTCTCTCTCTCTCTCTCTCTCTCTCTCTGTCTCTCTCTCTCACTCTCTCTCTCTCTCGCGAAAGAGAGAGAGAGAGAGAGAGAGAGAGAGAGAGCGCACGCACGCGCGCGCACACACACACACACACACACACACACACACACACACACACACACACACACACACACACACACACACACACACACACACACACACACACACACACACACACACACACACACACGATATATTTTACAGCAAGAAAGAAGTCACCAAGCAAACATGACCCAAAACAAGGATTCCTGTTTTGCCTTCAAGATGCCTTTGAAGTTGTGTCGTACAAAAATCCACTGATGTTACTGTGAAGGAAAATACTAGTATATGTACCAGTTTGAAGGCAGTAATAAAACAGTTATTATAAGTTAGCCAGACTGATAAGTGCTGTTGTAACAGCCTTTATATTTACCCTGCCACACTGGTGATATATACAGTATATCCCATTGGGTCCCGGAAGCCCTGTGCGAGGGATTTTGCCGGAAGGGTGCTAGGCCAACCGCTCCCCGCCTGTCGGCTCATAGTCGCGAAACTCACATATCCCTGTCCGGGGGTTCCCTTCTTTAATAAATTTCGAAAATGCTCAGTTCGTCCTATACTGAGGACACTGGGTGCAAATGGGATATTTACCGCGGCCGGACGGAGTTCGCGAGGTATTGTTTTTGGTAGAGTTTGTTTGTTTGTTTGTTGGCCAGACCATGGAGAAAGGCTAAGTGAAATTACATGAAACTTTCAGGATATGTGGGCAGTGGTCTTCAAAGAAAGTGATTAAATTTTGGAGGTAATCGAGTGACCCTGAAAGGTCAAAATCAAGGTCACGGATTTTCAGAGGCTATAACTTGAAAACGGTTGAAGATAGATATGTTCACTATCATGAACATACAGGAACTCGTAATATGGGCTTCCATTTGGCACCAAGACCTTCGACCTTGAATGACCTTGAAAGGTCAAATTCAATGTCACTGATATTCAGGAGGCTATAACTCGAAACTGAAGATAGATATTTACAATTATCAACATACAGGAAATCCCATAAGGGTTTTTAACTGGTATCTTGACCTTTGACCGTACGAGACCTTGAAAGGTCAAAGTTAGTTTCACGGATATTCAGGGGCCTATAACTGGAAACTCGTTGAAGATAGAGGTTTTGCTATTAACAAGATACAGGAAGTTTCATATGGGCTTTCATTTGGCACCATGACCTTTGACCTTGAGTGACCGGAAGGTCAAACGCAAGATCACGGATATTCAGAGGACTAACTTGAAAACATTTGCGCCATTACCTTAGAGTTTAACCCGTTAACTCCCAGGGTTCCTGTGTGAGGGATTTTGCTGGAAGGGTACTAAGCGTGTTGCCCTCCGCCTATTGGCTCATAGTCGGGAAGCACATAGGTTCCTACCCCGGGGTTCCTTCCTTTATTAACTTTTGAAAATGCCCAGTTCCGTCCTATATTGAGGACGCTGGGCGCAAATGGGTTAATTGTGCACTGACACTAAATGGCAGAAACGAGTCAGTATTTAACAGCAATAAAATAACTGCTGTCGGGCGAGGTTTGTTGTGCCTGGCACCACTTGTTCTTATTAACACAGGCAGGTCCATATATAACACTGCTGCTGGGACGGTTTAGTCAGCGTCATCAATGTCAGGTCCATATATAACACTGCTGCTGGGACGGTTCAGTCAGCGTCATCAATGTCAGGTCCATATATAACACTGCTGCTGGGACGGTTCAGGCAGCGTCATCAATGTCAGGTCCATATATAACACTGCTGCTGGGACGGTTCAGGCAGCGTCATCAATGTCAGGTCCATATATAACACTGCTACTGGGACGGTTCAGTCAGCGTCATCAGTGTCTACTCTGCAGCAGTTATACACTACCTACTCCCACTGCCACACCCACACCCACACCAGCAGACTGAGCCGTACCCGCAATACGGAAGATACTGCTGATGAGCTTCAGATGCAGCGCTATTTACTGAAAACTCTTTATTTATTAACATTTTTTATATCAAAGGTTTTGATTTAGTATTGGAGAGATTTATGGCAGTGAAGGAAATAAAATCAGTCTTTATTAACCCATTTACCATAAACAGGTCTTGTCATATTAAGTACAGTCCTCTGGTGGTGGCAAGAATTAACTACAAATGCATAATTAAACCAAAGGGGTTAAATGAATTGTTTGGACATTAATCTTACTCTAAGGCGAAGGTAGGAAAAGTTTAAATGTATCTGTCTGTTTATCTGAATGTATCTATATTAATCTATTTCTGTATACATCTTTCCATCTATCTATCTATCCCGTCTTCCCGCCCTTAATCAATCAATGTGTCCCTCTATCTATCTGTCTATCTATCTATCTATGTATCTGTCTCTCTATCCACCCATCCATTAATCAGTCTATCTATCTTTCTGCCTATCTGTCTGTCTGTTCGTTTGTCTGTCTGTATTGATCTGTGTGTACCTATATCTGTCTATCGATCACTCTATTTATGCCTCATCTATATCTATATGTAGGTATCTATCTTCATGTATCTATTTACATATCTATATGGTAAGAGAGAGAGAGAGAGAGAGAGAGAGAGAGAGAGAGAGAGAGAGAGAGAGAGAGTACCAGACAGGCAATAAACGATTATGTGTTGGAAACATGAAATTAGTCTATATTCTAGGTGGCATAACAGGGTAGTAGCGCTTCTTCATTAGCGAATTATTCTGGTCATTACAATTCAATAACATCTTTGTTACTGATATATAGCATGTCAATGTCAACACTATATGATTACAACAAAATAATGAGCTGTAATATACGAAAGAAATGGCCAAGGAAAACGGGATACGAAGCCTCAAATACCATTTTCTCTCTCTTTTCGTTCTTTTCTCTCGTCTCTCCCCCATCATTCCACCAGTCTCTCTCCGTTTTCCTCCAATTCCCTCCTAATTCTCTTCTTTTCTACCCTTCTTGTCTAATCCGTTTCATCTCTTCCTTTATATGTTGTTTGTATTACCCCTTTTCTCTGTATCAGTATTACATTGGTTCCCTTTACTCTGCTTTTTCCGGTTTATTATTTTCTGTTTCATTCATATATTCCATTATTCTTTCCATTGTGTTATTCATTTCGTTCCCTATTTCATTTTGGCTAATTCATTTCATTTTCTCTGTATGTTTCATTCCATTTTCTCCTTTTCCATTTCACTCTCATCCTTCACCCCTCCACCTCTCCTCCCTCTCTTTTCCCCTCCTCCCCTCCTACACTCATTTCTTTTCCTCCATTTCTCGTCCTCCTATCCTTTCCCCTTCCCCTGCTCCATTTTTTTTTAAAATAACAGAACAGAGGAAGAAAAAACAAATAAATAAATAAAAAATAATCCATACACCAGATTATTGGTGTCCTCTCTTCATAAAATATCTGTAACAATTAGACTTGAACAGCTGTAGGTTGAAGTTTGGAGGGAAACAACTCTGGGGAAGCGAGTTCCAAAGAGATGCAGTACGAGGAATGAAAGCATTCTGATAGGCAGAAGTTCTGCAATATGGCTGAGTGACATTCCAGTCATGAGCACTACCAGATGCCCGTGTAGCAAGAGGGAAGGCATGGAGAGGTGGCACCATGGACACATCTTCGTCTGAGCATTTGCCATAAAATTATCTGTAAAATAATGCAAGGGAGGCAACATTCCTTCTTCCTTGTAGGGGAGGTAGTTTATTTGTAATGGCAGGGTTGTTAATAATTCTAACAGCCTTGTTCTGAATTATGTCTAGTTGTTTTACTGCAACCTCTCCACATCCATTCCACAAGGGTGAGCAATATTCAAGCTGAGAGCGCATATGACTCTTATAAATTATAGCTAACTGCTCATCAGTGAAGAAGTTACAGACTCTGTACATTAATCCAAGTTTCTTTGAGACGGTTTTAGCAAGTGATCCAACATGAGAGGTCCTGCTGAGGGCATTGTTAAGTGAGACGCCGAGAATTTCAATACTTTTGGAGATGGGAATATTAGTAGTACTGAAGGTAATATACGAATCTGGAAATATCTGTCTATTAGTAAATTGTATATATTTAGTTATACTAGCATTAAATGAGACAAGGCTGTTTTGTCCCCATTCACTGATCGTAGATAGGTCATGATTTATGGAGATGGCTGTACTGCATTGAGAGGTAGAGATATTAGACTTTGTAAATGGGTGTCTCAGTGTGAATGAACTATGTAGTGTTGAGTCATCTGCATATGAGTGGATGAGATTGTGGGTGACAGATAAGTGATCATTAATATGAACCAGGAACAGGGTTGGCGCCAGAACTGATCCCTGCAGCACGCCGTCGTTAATTGAGTGGAAATTGGAATATACATCATCTACTTTCACTCTTCCTCTCATTTCTTTCTCCTTTCCCCTCTCCTTTTCCCCTTCCTTTCCTTCTTTTCAACTCCCCCTCCCTCCTTTCCCTTTCATCTCTTTCCTTTCCTTCCGTTCTCCTTTCTCTCTCCTCTCGTTTTCCTCTTCCCTTTTATTTCCCGTTTTCCTCCTCACTTTCCTTTTTCCTCTCCTTTTCCTCACTCGCATCCCCTCACTCTTGCTCTCACACCTCAAAGCCTCTCTCTTGTATCTCTGCTCTTTGTTTAGGACTCCAAACACATCAATATCCTTCCGTACACCTACCTCTCCCATTCAGTATATATATAGCACACACACACACACACACACACACACACACACAACAGGATCAAATCACGCATTCAACACAGACTCACAAACAACATACAACAGTGGATGACGATTTCTGTGTGTGTGTGTGTGTGTGTGTGTGTGTGTGTGTGTGTGTGTGTGTGTGTGTGTGTGTTGGAGTGAATAGTGGGCACGAAAGAACACTATGATAGTGATACTAGGCTTATTAATGGTTTTTAAAACGTGATTGTGATTGTGTGTGTGTGTGTGTGTGTGTGTGTGTGTGTGTGTGTGTGTGTGTGTGTTGGAGTGAATAGTGGGCACGAAAGAACACTATGATAGTGATACTAGGCTTATTAATGGTTTTTAAAACGTGATTGTGATTGTGTGTGTGTGTGTGTGTGTGTGTGTGTGTGTGTGTGTGTGTGTGTGTGTGTGTGTCACTGTCTCTAATTCATTCACCACATATACTAAATATATCACCATTTTCATACTCACTTTGTACATTCATAGTCAGTTATCACAGTCTCCACGGCCGTCTAATTCCTTCGCCACATTTGTAAATCCTTGAGACCACATCATCATTCCTTCACATGCGAGTGCACTAATCATTCATCACATTCACATTTTTTTTTCATCATTTTCACTGTCTTCTTCACCACACACTAATTTCACCCCACGCCCTCTAATTTCCTCACCACATTCACCACACACTAATTTCACCCCGCGCCCTGTAATTTCTTCACCACATTCACCACACACTAATTTCACCCCACGCCATGTAATTTCCTCACCACATTCACCACACACTAATTTCACCCCACGCCCTGTAATTTCTTCACCACATTCACCACACACTAATTTCACCCCACGCCCTGTAATTTCTTCACCACATTCACCACACACTAATTTCACCCCACGCCCTGTAATTTCTTCACCACATTCACCACACACTAATTTCACCCCACGCCATGTAATTTCCTCACCACATTCACCACACACTAATTTCACCCCACGCCCTGTAATTTCTTCACCACATTCACCACACACTAATTTCACCCCACGCCCTGTAATTTCTTCACCACATTCACCACACACTAATTTCCTCATCACATTCTGAAGGCCATGGACAATCAAGGTTGGAGTCTTATGTCAATGAAGGTAGTAGTCCCTGCTTGCCCCTCTCGCAGTGACGGCCGGGAGAGGCTATTTCAATTGACGATCTGAGGGTTTACTGGGAGGAGTGGAGAAAGCAGGAGAGGATGAAGAGATGGGTGGAGACAGAGGAAAGAATGTGGATGGATGGAGTTTAGATGCAAGAGGGGGAGGTGAAATAAGGTAGAGCAGAGCTGGAAAAAGGGTTGGATGATATCTGGATGGAATTGGATGTTGAGTGAGGTAGGAAAGGGGGTGGATGGAAGGAAAAGGGGTGGATGAAGAATGAGGGAGGAGGGAAGTAGGGTGAACGAGAAGCAGATGGAGAGATGGAGATGAAGGGAGTGAAGGCAGGTTGAGGGAGGTAAAGGAAAAATCAAAGGTGGTAGATGAGTGGGAAGTGGCTGTGGTGGTGGTTATGATGCAGAAGTGAATAGGAAAGAAGCAACGGATGTGGACAGAGAATTAATGAAGGACGGAAGAGTGACTAGAGGATGAGAGAGTCAGGAAGAGGAATGGATAAACTGTGGAGTGTGTGGCTGTAGGCTGGATCCCGGGTGTGCCAGGGAGCAGGTTTTGAATCCGAAATCCATATCATCGTGACCACAGCTCTTTATTATGACCTCACTGACACGACAAAGAATCTGCATCGTTATCTGCGTCAGTCCATATCAGATCCACTACAGGACCAGACTTTCTCATCAGAAGGAGAGTGAGAGCCAGAATTTGCCCCCATTCAAGCTGGCGACGTACGAATGGGAACGAAATGTCTGTCGGAAGGGTGATGCATGTCAAAGTGGAAGTGTTGTAATGGGTATATCTGTGTGTTGGAGTCTGTTCAGCATATGCCATCGGTAACACTAACAGGGTGCCAACATATACCACCTACACTCACTTTATATGACGAGATGTTGATTTATGATTTCATAGTAAATTTGGTGATGGATTAATTCCACGTATGGCCACTTGAGTTGCAATGTGGTAAGTATCAGGGAAGTGAATATATTATGCAGCAAAAGAAGGAGAGGAAGACTTATGACAAAGACGAAGTGAATTACTGAGGGTGGTGGGAGATAGATAGATAGATAAGATAGACAGACAGGTGAACAGACAGATATATAAATGAATGACAGAGTTGTGACGATCCACATTACAGAAAAAGAGAATGTGTGTGTGTGTGTGTGTGTGTGTGTGTGTGTGTGTGTGATAAACTGAATTCACATATGTCTCTGTCTTTGACCATGGATATCTCATTAACCACTTCATCTCCCCCTCCAAAGAAGCATGGCAGGCTTCCTAACACGTCTTCCTAACGATTTTATTTGCATATTTCACCTTAACATTGTCTTCTGTGGTATATAGATCTTTTTAATATCGAAATAGTTTGCATCAACAACATACAAAAGGATATGAAAGTAGAATGTGCAAATAACTGGATAAGGATCTGGTGCAAAGAAATATTTCAATGCCATCTTCAGTACAGCCGTAGGTGTTAAACAGAAGAGGCTGAACTCCTCATCGTCTCTCTCTCTCTCTCTCTCTCTCTCTCTCTCTCTCAATCCCTAAGGCACATCACAGAGTAACTCCAGACCGCACACAATGCTGAGTTAATGCAAGTGGGAAGTACTGTACAGCAACATCACCGAATGTGTTCCTTCTCTGTTAACCTATATATCTATCTATCCATCAGTCTATTTCTATTTCTATATCAATCTGTGTGTTTGAAACTTGGCTAGATTCGGGGACTTTTAAAAGCGTCTCCAAGAAGTAGAACACCAACAAACAGAAATTAAGCACGCTGTTCGCTCTCAAATACTTGATGTCTCAATGCTTAAGTCGAAATTGACTTAAGTGTCACTCCTTACTTTTCGTTTCGTTTTTTGAAGGCTCCAACATGCTTGCATGCGTCGGTCTATGTCACCTAATGGAGGCTTTCCATGCTTCTTGATCTCTGGCAGCCTCCCTATTCAGTCCCTTATCCCTGAGGTCACACTCAATGACCTCGTCCCAGGTCTTTTGATATTAAACCCTTGTTGTTGTTGTTGTTGTTGCTCCAGGTTCATTTGAAAGTGAACCTCGCAAACCACAAGTTGATATTACGCTTCACTTGCAGCCCATCCACCTCCTTTCAAGGGATTGGGGAAGTTCAGGGAAGTTTGTATCACCAGGCAGCGGGGTCACCTGGTTGTATTAGTGCCACTACGTGAAGGCGTCCCTCTCAAGCACGTTAGTCCCTTGAATCCGACTGACGCCATTTTTAGTATATTCTTGCTGCCTCCAGACGGTTTTGTTTTGCTTAAGGAAAACAGTTTGTGTTCCAGGGAGCTTACTGAGGAAGTAAATAACTTGCCTTTCGAAACGTCACTCCTAACCTGAAAAACTCATCCACATATTGAAAGAATAAACTAATTAAGGCGTCTTGAAGCTGTGGGTGATGCTACGTTGTTTTTAGCTTCTTTGCTGTGACCAGACGATTTTGTTCAACCTGATAGACTGTCCGATCTGGAAGGGTTAGTTATGGCCTTCCCTAACCCCTTCCCTACAATACATCCTCCGTCAGTGTGTAGTGTAAAATGGTCGGGTGGCAGTGTTGCTGTTGTGGTGGCCCATGGTTCATCTGAATGTGAACCCAGTGGACTGCAGGCTAAATATGTCCTCCTGCAGTATGACGGCCTTCTCTCTGGGGATAAGGAAGGAGCTAAGGGATGTTTGTATTACCGGGCAGTGGTGCAGTCCTCTCATGTCAGTGCCATCACATGAAGGCGGCACTCTTCAGCAGCGCTTGGTGGTGGCCTGATACAAATGAAATACACGCACCCGAGCAGTGCCGGTTAATTAAGGTTTGATATCACTGAACACTGAAGGATTTTTTTTTTTTTTTTTTATGCGAGGAAGAAGGAACCAAAGGCCATGAGCCCGCAGTAACAGTTCCCTCCAAGAGAAAAACAAAATACAATATAGAGCCAAATTCAAGATCCGATCATTTTGAGATGCCTGGACACACTGCGTTTGAAAGACTGGAGATCATAGGCAGCAGGAAATACAGACAGAGGGAGACAGTTCCAGAGCTGACCTGTTGCATAAATGAAAGACTGGGAGTAACGGTTAACTCTTGCATTAGAGAGTTGGACAGAAAAAGGATGAGAGAGTGCTGCCAGACGGGTGCTACGCGCCCGTCGTAGAGGTGGAGGAATGCAAGCAGAGAGTTCAGAGGAGCAGTGACCATTAAAGTAGCGATAGAAAAGAGATAAAGATGCAACAGTGCGGCGAAGAGACAGAGGTTGAAGGGAGTCAGTAAGAGGAGGAGAGTTAATGAGACGAAAAGCCTTTGCCTCCACCCTATTGAGAAGAGCTGTATGTGGGGAGCCTACCCACACATGAGAGTTGTACTCCACACAGGGGCGGATAAAACCCCTGTATAGAGTCAACAATTGTGCAGGGGTGAAGAAAGTGCGGAGTCGGCTTAGCACACCCAATCTCTTGGAAGCAGATTTTACAAGAGATGTAATATGATATTTCCAAGATAAGTCCCGAGTAAATGAAACCCCAAGCATGTTCAAGGATGATGCAGGATTAAGCTGAATATTATTAAACATTAGTGGGTATACCTGTGGAAGATTTTGTCGGGTTGATAGGTGTAAGAACTGAGTCTTAGATGCATTAAAGACAACCATATTATTTTTACCCCAGTCAGAGATACGAGCCAAATCAGACATTAGGTGTGCCACAGCCTCATCCCTTGCTTGTTGAAGTAACTGTTGAGATGGGCGTTGCGGGAACCGAATGGAAAGGTGAAGGGTGGAGTCGTCAGCGTATGAGTGGATAGGGTTAGATGTACAGCTTAGAAGATCATTGATGAATAAAAGGAAGAGAGTTGGTGATAGGACAGAGCCCTGAGGAACACCACTGTTGATAGATCTAGGAGAAGAACGATGGCCATCTACAACAGCGGCTATAGAACGACCAGAAAGGAAGCTAGAGATGAAGGCACAGATAGAAGGATAGAAACCGTAGGAGGGCAGTTTGGAAAATAAAGATTTATGCCAGACTCGATCGAAAGCCTTTGAGATGTCAAGTGCAATGGCAAAGCTTTCGCCAAAGTCCCGAAAGGAGGATGACCAGGAGTCTGAAAGGTAGGTGAGAAGATCGCCAGTGGAGCGTCCCTGACGGAACCCATACTGACGATCGGAAAGAAGGTTGTGATAGGAAAGATGCCTTAAAATTTTTCTATTAAGAATTGACTCGAAAACTTTTGAAATACAGGACGTTAAAGCAATTGGACGATAGTTGGAGGGTTGGGAGTGGTCACCCTTCTTTGGGACTGGCTGAATGTGAGCAAACTTCCAGCAAGAAGGAAAGGTACAAGTTGACAGACAAAGGCGAAAGAGTTTGCCTAGGCAGGGTGTAAGCACAGAAGCACAGTTCTTGAGAACAACAGGAGGGACCCCATCAGGCCCATATGCCTTGTTAGTACTGAGGCCAGTGATGGCAGAAAATACATCCAATGAAGAAATTTTAATGTCAGCCATGAGGAAGTCAGAGGGGGGAAGTGATGGAGGAACAGCACCGGAATCGTCTAAGGTAGAATTGGAGGAGAAAGTCTGTGCGAAGAGATCTGCTTTATCAGTAGAAGAAATAGCTACAGAACCATCAGAGTAGAAAAGAGGAGGGAAGGATGATGAGGTAAAGTTGTTAGAAAGATTTTTGGCAAGATGCCAGAAGGAGCGGGAAGAATTCGAGTCGGAGAGTTGAGAGCATTTAGTATGGATGAAATTATTTTTATTAGAGCGAAGAACAGACTTAGCACGATTCCGGGCAGAAACGTAAAGATGGTGTGATTCAGGGGTGGGTTGGCTCCGGTACCTTTTGTAGGCCCTCTCCTTGTTGCGGACAGCATTAGAACAAGCGTGATTAAACCAAGGCTTTCTTGCATTAGTCAAAGGATATGAGAAAGGAATGTATGCTTCCATGCCCGAGAGAATAACCTCCGTAATGCGCAAAGCACACTCAGATGGCACACGGCCATGAATCATTCCAGGGAAAATCAAAGAAGTACTGCCTGAGGGCCTCCCAGTCCGTGGCTCCAAAATGCCACAGATGACGTTTCACTGGAGGGTCCACAGGCCGTACCGGAGTGATAGGACAGGTCAAGGTAATAAGGTTGTGATCGGAGGAGCCCAACGGAGAGAAAAGATTAACAGAGTAAGCAGAAGGATTAGTTGTGAGGAAGAGGTCAAGTATGTTGGAGCTCTCTCCAAGGCGGTCAGGGATACGGGTAGGGTGCTGTACAAGCTGCTCTAGGTCATTAAGGATAGAAAAGATGTAGGCTTGTTCACCAGGTGGATCCGTGAAAGGAGAGGAGAGCCAAAGGTGGTGGTGAACATTGAAATCTCCAAGAATGGAGATTTCAGAGAAAGGGGAAATGGATAGAACGTGTTCCATCGTAGAAGTAAGATAGTCGAAGAATTTTTGATAGTCAGTAGAATTAGGGGATAAGTAAATAGCACAGATATATTTAGTCAGAGAATGACAGGAAAGCCGAAGCCAGAGTGTGGAGAATTCAAAAGAATCAAGTTCAGGAACACGAGAGCAAGATAAGTCGTTGCGTATATATACACAACAGCCACCTTTGGCTTTGAAATGAGTATAGAGAAAGTAGGAGGATACAGAAAAGGGTTTGCTGTCAGTTGCCTCAGACAGCTGAGTCTTTGTTAGAAATAGAAGGTGAGGTTTAGAGGAGGAGAGGTGGTGCTCAACAGAGCGAAAGTTAGAGGAAAGGCCACGAATGTTGCAGAAATGAAGAAGAAGAGAGTCAGACCGTGGTTCCAGGCACCTTGAGTCGTCACCGGGAGACGGGCAAATGGTGGGGGCATTTATGGTCCCCCTCCCTGGGGACTCCGAGGCTTGATAAGACGACGCCATTTTGGTAAATTTTGAATAGGAAGTGTAGTGTGTACTGTGCATGTAGTTTGGTGTAGATAGTTAGAGAAATTTGTACTGGAGAGCATGCTGGCCTACTCTCTGTGTAACTGAGACACTGAAAAAGTTCAGCAAAGGGGGATGGTCAGGAACTAGTCCTGAGGGCTGATGAAACGGGAGCTCCAGCACTCCCTGTCATCAGCTTTCCATCCACCTCGGGAGTACTGCCCTGCTCGACTGGTGCTACAGTCTACTCCTCATGTTTACCTTCTGACAGAATACTTGATCATTAACTCTCTCTCTCTCTCTCTGTCACACACACACACACACACACACACACACACACACACACACACACACACATTGGATAACAAATCCCTACAATTACTGAAGTGATGTGCTACACCTCCTAACCCCCACACTCACTTGCACTCCACCATCACCTGAACCACGTCCAGTTAAGCTTCACTTTGCCTCTGAAGCACAGTGCATGACAGGCTTGCTGGAGTGAGGCGAGCAGAGCCAGGGTTCAAACAGGGTACCAATGAACTCAAAGGATCGACCACAGCAGGAGGTGATAGGCAGCCCAGAGGGAGGGAGTTTACTTGACTGGGACCCACACCTCCTTAACTCCTCCACACTCTTATATACTATAATCCTGTGTGTGTGTGTGTGTGTGTGTGTGTGTGTGTGTGTGTGTGTGTGTGTGTGTGTGTGTGTAGCACAGTCAGAATTGGACAAAAGGATTTTGATGAAACTAAGCATGATCGTTGGATCTGGGTCCCAGATGGGCCAGATTCAATTTCAGATCAAATAATATTTTCTGGAGGGGTGTTTTGGCCCCTAATAATTATTGTCCACATTGGTGTTACGTATCGCGTTTAAGGAAAAATACGGCGGGGCATTTCCGTGGAGTTTCATGTATCCCGCAGAGAGAGAGAGAGAGAGAGAGAGAGAGAGAGAGAGAGAGAGAGAGAGAGAGAGAGAGAGAAAGAGAGAGAGAGAGAGAGAGAGAGAGAGAGAGAAAGAGACAGACAGACAGACAGACAGACAGACAGACAGACAGAAACAGACACAGAGAGAGGGGGGTGGATTCAGTTCACCATTCCTATAGTCTAATGTCTAAGAATTCTAAAATGCTGTAAATAGACATTTTCATTCAGGAGAAAATTGTAGGACCTGTGATGATAATGGTGGTGATGGTGGTTGCTGTGATGATGATGGTGGTGGTAGCTGTGGTGGTGATGAATTGTCGTAGTGGCTGTGATAACTGTGGTGTGCAGAAACGGATTTCATTTGGACAAGTGTTGAGTGGGCCGGTAGGGCTACGAAGCACTTCCGCAATTCCATAATTTGCAACCTATTATGCAACTACAGGGTATTTGTTCCAACCTGATGAACATCCCTAACACCCTTTAACTCAGAATTACATGAAAAGAAAAAGATATTTGGCATAATCTTTATATCAATGTTAATTACAAATGAAATTTAATACAATATATTTTAATTAAAAACTAAAAAGTTACACTAACGATTACTGGTACATTATGAATAGTATCAACTATAATAGTAACAATAACTACTATAATAAAATGGCACCAAGACGAGAAATAATAATTATAATAATATTGATGATAATAATAATACCAGCAAGGAACAATGCGGTGCCCGGTGTCGTATGCACGGAGTTACTTATGCTGGAAGTAACCGTTTCGCTCAGTGCGCATGCGCCGAGTGGCCGTTTAGCTTCTGTTTTGAAAGTATCTGCATGTTATCTCAAATTTTGTGCCATTTATCAACAACATTGTATGAAATACATGTGTCAGGAAGATAGTTGGATGTCTTATCGACCTGTAGGTAACTATAGGTCAATATAAGGATATATATAAATAAAGATACATATGTATGTTACAGGCAGATTGTGAAATTAGTCATTTCGTGAATGAAGATTAGTTTAATTTAGGTTTATTTAACTAAGGTTGATCTAGGATAAGGTTAGGTTAAGGTTAGGATAGGTTTGGTTAGGTTAGGTTAATTTAGGCTTAGTAGAGAAGGGAACGGTAACTTCCAGCATAAAGTGCATATGACACCGGGATAATATATATATATATATATATATATATATATATATATATATATATATATATATATATATATATATATATATATATATATATATATATATAACCTTTTTTGGCGGCATAGCCTGGGACCCTGGTGGCTACCCACCTGTGGGTGACGACCCAGGGGCCAACTTTACCCAGTGAATCTAATCATATGTTCCCCCGTCGGCCCTTTTCCCCATGGACCAATATCCCCACTACCCATCCACCCTCCCACCCCTCTGACCACCTATTCTCATCCACACACCCTGTGCACCCACCCACAATCAGCCACCCACCCTGCTCACCAATCCACCGATTCTCCATGGAGGCATAAACCTATTTTCCCACAACCCACCCACTCAACCTTGCCACCCTGTCCACCCACTCACTATTCCCACACTGTCCATTCAGCCACACACCTATTCCCCTCATTAATCTATGTACTCATTACCCTCCTGCCCACCCACCCACTCACCCACACTCATCCACCCACCAACCCATCCTGCCCAACCATTTACCAATCCACGCTACTCTTCCCTGCTTCAACACATCCACCCACCCACCAGTCCTGCCCACCCGCACCACCCCACCTCTCCGCCCACCCACCAGAACCGTTTTAATGACAGTGTTATGGTAATGGGATAAAGGTAAAAACTCTATGGTAATTGCCCCCCAAGCTTCACCATGTTTACTTGATCACTGACGATAGTTCTAATTTTGGCCATCAGGGGCGCCACTTTACCAACTTTATATCACGCAAACATATTTCCAGAAAAAATAACTCATTTTAGACCCCTCTACAGCCCTCTTGATGATTCGCCGTTAATTTCTATAGTCGACAAAAACAGTCACACAGACAGACAGACAGACAGTTACTGAACTATAAATTAATAATAATAATAATAATAATAATAATAATAATGATAATATTATTATTATTATTATTATTATTATTATTATTAGTAGTAGTAGTAGTAGTAGTAGTATCATTATTGTTGCTATTAACATTATCATCACTATTATTATTATCACCTCTATTTTTATTATAATTTTATTATTATTATTATTATTATTATTATAAATGAATATTAGAGGAGAGAATAATTGCATTAGGTCATTTGGTCCAAGCTAGGCGGCATTTGCAAGAGTGACTAACTAATAGACCAGTCACGTATTGCCTGCTCCACCATAGGTTGGCGGTGACATAATGACAATAATAATAATGATTAAGTTCTCAATGGAATTTACGCAAGACATACCTATCACTACGTTTTCTTTAAAGGTGCTGTAAAATTGTATATACTTATTCTTAGAATTTGAATGAGCCGCTTACGCGGGTCCTTAATGACTAAGTCTCTCTCTCTCTCTCTCTCTCTCTCTCTCTCTCTCTCTCTCACTGTCAGTGTAGACCCACTAGAATCACTTTAATATCAGATGGAGAACTAGTGGTTTTATATCAATGTAAATAGCAGCCAGGAATATGATGAGGTGTATTATTCAAACTAAATCGCTTAGGAAGAAGTGCTACGTAGCCTCCTCTTCACTTACAATATAGACTTCATTCCTCTGGCAATACAAAGGCAAATCACTCCTTCACTTTGCCTCCATTAAGCACTTCACTCCGAGGACGTATTTCTCATTCAGTTCCTGCCACAGCGCTGGAGACGGACTTCTTCACTGCTGCACCGATATCATTAGGCGGCGGACCTGCCCGGTTATGCAAGAGTCCCTCAGTCCCGTCCCTATCCCCCGACAGGAGAATGGATGACTGTGTAAGGATGGAACTCAGGCCACCAGTCCACCGGGTTCACGTTTGGATGAGCCTGGTGTTGCTGCTGCTGTGGTTCGTTCACCTTAACTTGGTCCAGATTTTAGTCATTTTCCAGCTTGTTTGACAGCTCAGTGACAGAGCGAGACAGTGCCATGGTTCTACGACCTTGCTATAGCACTTCTTCGTGACAAGCATCATATTCTCGTGTTGACCAGTGGTTACATCTCAGCGGCATTGAAAACAGAGTGCTGGCATCTTTAGGCCATTTTAATGTAAAGAGAGTATACGACTGTTCTCGCTATCTTCTTATTAAAACAAAATCT
The DNA here is from genome assembly GCF_032717465.1 of Coenobita brevimanus. Lineage (NCBI taxonomy): Eukaryota > Metazoa > Arthropoda > Malacostraca > Decapoda > Coenobitidae > Coenobita > Coenobita brevimanus. The sequence continues at coordinate 23,630,864 of NC_137031.1, forward strand.
TATGACTTCAGTTAAGGAGGCATTGTTCACACCAGAAGGGATCGCTATTGTTTTTACTGATCCCTTCACTGGAATGAATAAAGGCGTCTGGGAATAGCATGAATTTATATGTAGTACAGGATGGTCCATATATAACGCCACTCAAGCCTCATGTGTTGCAGGGACGGCTCATTCAGCGTTATCAGTGCTTACCCTGCATCATCATCCTTGTCTCTAGACCTCTTCCATATTTTATAGTGCCTGCTTTTATACGTCTGGCGAATGCATAGTTTGGCTCGAAATTTTACAAAACAACTATAATATACGCTCCTCACAGTAGATAAGTGAGCCGTCCCTGCAAGACAAGAGAACTACGATGTGATATAGTGAACAAAAGGGTTGAAATCTGTAAATCGTGCTTGTGTTGGCTGACTCGCAGATAACGCAGGATTTCCTCAGCATGTTGGCTAATGACGTCACGCATTTACCTGTCTCACTGCTTCCGTTCATTTTGGATTTGGCTTCACTCATTTGCCTTTGTGTAGTTCTGCTGTTTGCCATTATTAATAATTTAGCTATATCAGTCATGTGTCAGGCAGATGGAATAGAGGCTGGAGTAGTATTCTCTCTCTCTCTCTCTCTCTCTCTCTCTCTCTCTCTCTCTCTCTGCAGTAGGTAGCATTGTCTTGTACAAAGTATTTAATCCTACACTAAACAAAATAATACTATGACATAATTAGTATGGTATTATACTCCACAATAACTTGGGTGAAAGTACTATTACTACTACTACTACTACTACTACAACTATTACTACTACCACTACTACTACTACTACTACTACTACTACTACCATTACTACTACTACTACAACTACAACAACAACAACAACAACAACAACTACTACTACTACTACTACTACTACTACTACTACTGCTACTACTACCACTACTACTACTACTACTACTACTAATAATAATAATAATAATGATAATAATAATAATAATAATAATAATAATAATAATAATAATAATAGTAGTATTAATGATAATAATAATAATAAGCCGGTAGGCGACGGTGGCCAGCTCTAAGCAGACCAAACTTTGTCAGTGACCGGAAGTGAGTTTCGACACTAAAATTCATTTCTGTATGGAGGTACTCCAGTGCAACATGCCACCCAAGAATCCTGGCCCTGGCTTAATAATCATCGAAGCCTTAGTATTTCGTGGGAGTATGGCCATAATTTTAACACTTCATTTTTTCTCCAATTGATGACCTTTGACCCCTTACCTGGCGGATATGTCATGCATGTACGAAGCACACTTATATCGCTCATTAATGTCTATAAACATGCAAAGTTTCATTCGATTCCATCCAACCACTGTGGAGCTAGGGAACTTGAAATTAGCGGAGTGGCCCACCAGAGGTACAATTTCTTCCTGGCGCCGGCAGCGACTGGAAGTTATTATTGACACTAAATGTCATTTTTTTGTATGAAGGCACTCCAGTGCAACATTCCACCAAAGAATCATGGTCCTGGCTTAATAATCTTCGGAGCCCTAGCATTTCACGCTAACATAGTCGTGATTTTAGTTCTTTCTGCCGTTTTTGCATTTGATGACCTTTGACCCTTGACCTGGCCAATGTGGCACATTGATGCACTGCAGAAAGTTGTAGTACTAATCAATGTCTATAAGCATGCAAAGCTTTAATCAGGTCCATTGAGCCACCGGGGAACTAGGGGAGCATTTTTGAAAACCAGTACTGGTTGCTAGAGACCCTGAGGCCAACCTTCGCAGAGTTGCCATTGGAAAACCAGACGAGGGAGAGGAATAAGGATGGCACACTTCCGATATGGAATGACCTCAAGATTACGACTAAAGAAGTTAAAGATTTCTACGTCTATTATCAATGCTTCTACACATTACTGGCACTACTAGGTTATGGGCTGGTCATTGCGTCCAAAGTTGGTCAGAATCGGTTAATTCTGAAAATTAGAAGTGCCTGCCTCAATTAAATGAGAAAGAAATCAAGCAAGAAAACGCAGCTAACAATAAGGGCAGCATAAGCTGGCAAAAAACATTTATAATGATAAAGAAAATATGCGGTATGCTTTCTGGCCAGCATACTGCCTCCACAGTGTTCCTATGTTTTTTGGCACTGTCATCTTTGCATCCTAATACTTTTTTTCTTATTTTCTTTTAATGTTTGTCACTGTTTATGACAGTAGCTGTAATGTAATGGATTTCTTATGTGGAAAATGTGGAGGAAATTGGCACTATGGAACGAAGATGGAGACAGGTATCGATGCTTTACTTTGCCTTGGTCATGAGTTTCGTTCATTTGCAACTTATTTTACGTAGCTCAGTGGCAGAAAGAGGTAGTGTATTGAATTTAAATTCTTTTCACAACACCCCTACGTGACTAACATTGTATTCCAGCGTTAATTTCTTGCGACAACACAGTATTCGAGATAGAGACGACAGTTTTAGGCAGAGATGAAGTAGAAAAATATAAAATTCAACCTGTGGGAGTAGCTTAGTTCCGTAGGTAAAAGAAAAAAAAATGTTATAGTTGAACCGTGCTGTAAAAAGCGAAAAAAAAGTCCAGCCTGTAGCCGGGCAGTCCAGCTCTGGAGAGATTCAGTGGTCAGGAGAAAAGTTTTTGGCCAAGTCAGTGGTAACAAGTGAAGGTCTCACAGGATCACGAATGGTTTATCACAATACTCAAACTCATTTCCTACTTATTTTTACGTTTGTATTTTGCTGCTGGAGAGGGACGCCTTCACCTGATGGCCTTGGCGGTGGACCCGCCCTTTATACAAACGTTTCCCAGTTCGTTCCCTGTCCCCTGAAAGGAGTATGGTGGACTGCAGGAGTAGGACAGCTTCAGCTTGAAGACCAACGGGTTCATATTCAGATATGACTGGGGCCACAGCAGCAAAGCTGGTATTTTGCACAGTACCTTATGGCAAAGCTGACGTCTTTTGGGAGTTTTGTCCTGCACAACCACACGATTCCATTCGCGTTATGGCAGCCCACATCAAAAACACTTTACCACTAATACAAAGACTACTACGACACATTTTCTCGCCGATCCTCTGCGTAAATTCGTATGATAAGAAGAGAATTTCATTTCATCAACGATGAGTTGGTCTGCTCTGCAGCACTCTTTCAGTGTTATATGCATCCTTCTTTAATTCTAACCTACCGACAATGACACCAAACGTTGTTAACTTTTTTTTTCCTCCAGCCCAGAGAAAGAAAGAGAGAGAGAGAGAGAAACAGAGTTAATTAGAGCTAATATTATGGCTGAAACGCAACACTGAATCGCCAGGATCGTGGGCGCGCGTACCCCCCTCCACACACACACACACACACACACACACACACACACACACACACATAGATAGATAGATAGATAGATGGATATAGATATAGATATAGATAGATTGATAGATATAAAGCCAGAGTTAGCTAGCCTTGGTTGGAAAATATTAAGAAAACAAAAAGATAGTAAAATCATGAAGAGTGAATAATTAGATTAGTCCACATCAGGACACATTAAATTAGTTCTTATTATTTTAGACTATTATGAGAGTATGATATCATAGTTGATGTTATTAGCAATCTCAATAATTTACCATAAGATAAAACATACCCAGTCATATTACGTTATGAGGTGCAGGAGAGGGACACCTTCACGTGGTGGCACTGATATAACCGGGCAATTGGTTTAAAACAAGCAAGTTTAGTCTGCAGTCAACCGGGTTCACTCTCAGATGGGCCCAGGTCAACAACAACAATAATAATAACAACAACAATATTTTACGACAGGCTAAGGTGGGCAATGTTAGGTTGCAGTGACCCATAGGTCGGCATTCACGTTATTTCAGAAAGCTCCCTAACACCTCTTCCTATGCGATTTATACTGCCTTTGACACATTGCCGTCATCATCTGTGTTACTTAAATAATTCTAATATCACAATACTCTACGGAAATATAGTACAACACGATATTAGCCGGCCAAGTTCCTTAATAAATCGGTAAGGAGAGGTATTACGGAGCTTCCTTGACCGACGAGATTACGAGTCCTAGTGATCAAATTCTGTCACTACTAGTCACGAGGAAGCGGCAGGTAAAGATAGGTTAACAGCAGACGGCAGGAGAGATAAGGTGATGAAAGGTCAAGTGATACAGAGTTAGGTCAATGGAATGACTATCTTACGGGTGTGCAATGAAAAGCCTAGTATTCTGGTAGATGGCTCCACGATTTGGACAAACACATTCCCCGCGCTGTTTAAAAAGCATATTTGTAATTTTATCCACCGGGTCGGTCAGGATCACTTGATGGTCGTGATCGTCAGCTTTTACCCTCCCGGAAGGGAGCTGAGAGCTCATATAGTCCGATCTAAGGGCAATGTTGTGACCTTCACACACCCGTCCCCTTGCTCCAGGGGGACAGTAACCACCCACTTCGTCAGTGAAACTTTTCGCAACCTGAGCGAGGCGCGAACTCCCGTCTGCCAGATGGCAAGCGAGAACGTTACCACTGCACCAGCGAGCAGTGTGTCTGTGTGTGTGTCTTTAATATCTACACTGTTGTGTGAAACTGTGAATCACGGTAATGTCACATACCGTAATATAAATAATACAAATAGAACGCGATTATACAACGTAGCGTGATCAGCTTATATTTATCATAAGCGGAAATTAAAATATCATTGATGGCACGCGATGGCAACTCACCATTTCAGTGGTCCTATATTATTTAATTTATGTTACATTTAGTGCAAGTTTGGTTCTTAATACATAGTTTGTTCAGACTGTAAATTACGCCTAGTGGGTAGCTTGACTTATTCGGCCTCTATGTGGGCAGAAATTTAATGTTGAGTAAATACTGGGACTCAACATTTTGCTCACTCCCTTCATGCATGCACACACAGGACAGTTCCGTGTGTTTTTTTTTTTTTTTTTTTTTTTTTTAGAGAGAGAGAGAGAGAGAGAGAGAGAGAGAGAGAGAGAGAGAGAGAGAGAGATTTGTTTTCAAAACAAACGCACGAGGACTAATGCTTAAAATAATACAATTTAGACTGCCTGTGGTCTGGTTAGGTTAGATGAAGTAAGGTACTGTAATTGCTTTGGAGGATCTGAGGGGCAACACGGGTCTGTCTTGTGGTGCGCATGCGTGAAAGGAGTGAGCAAAATGTTGAGTCCCAGTATTCACTCAACATTAAATTTCTGCCCACATAGAGACTGAATGAGTAAAGCTACCGACTAGGTGTAATTTACAGTCTGAACAAACTATGTATTAAGAACCTAACTAGCAGTATATGTAGCAGAAATTGAATAATATAGGACCACTGAAATGGTGGGTTGCCACCACATGCCATCAATGATATTTTAATTTCCATTTATGATAAATATGAACAATTCAGGTTACGTTATATATGCGTGTTCTATTTGTATTATTTATATTACGGTATATGACATTATTATGATTCACAGTTTCACACAGTGTAGATTTTTAACAAAGAAAAATATACTTTTTAAACAGCGCGGGGAATGTGTTTGTCCAAATCTTGGTGCCATCTACAGGAATACTAGCTTTGAAAGCACCCCATTGTGGGTCAACGGCCGTAAGTCAGTTCAGGTCAAAGCAGGCCAAACTAGATCACAATGGGCCAAGGAGCGTTGAAGTAGTTGAGTATATTTCCTCCATTAATCTCTCTCTCTCTCTAAGTGCTGGTAGGTCAAAGCCCGTTAGTAGTATCAGTAACGAGGTGGGAAGAGGTCGTTACCAAGATTGGGAACTCCAAGTGGTTAGTTAGCTAGCTGGGTCACTTCCTTCCTTTCTTCCTTCCTCCCTTGCGTCTTGTCCCTCTCCCTTCTTTACACACTCGATTCTTCCCTGCTGTCTTGGCCTCCTGTCTTCCCTTTTCCTTCCGCTCCCTCCGTCATTGCTTTCTCCAATCCTTGTTTTCTTTCTTCTTTCCTTGCTTCCTCCATTCCTTCTTTTCCTTTCTTTCTTCCTTCTCTATCTCTCTCATTCTTTCCATTCTTCCTTCCATTTTTTTGTTTTCTCGTCCCCTCTCTCTCTATATTTCGTCCTCTCTTTTCCTTCATTCTTTCTTTCCCTCCCTCCTCTCATCCTTCCTTTCTTTCTTCGTTCGTCCCTCCTTTCTCCATGTCTCATATGTCCTTTGCTCCCTCCGGCTCTAAGGAAGAGAAAAGGAAACTTTGGCTCTCTTAGCAGTTTACGTTAATGACCCTCTCTCTCTCTCTCTCTCTCTCTCTCTCTCTCTCTCTCTCCTCAATACCATGGCATATTGCACATTGTATATCAAATACATATTGCATATTCACTGCATGATTCCTGTGTGTGTGCATGTGTGGCAATATCTGTGATATACTTTCCAGTAGAATTAATTCAGCTCGGCCTACATTCTTTACACTATTAATGTGGACTAAAGTTTTTTTTTTCTTTACAACCGAAATAACTAGGCTTCCAAACTTATGGTGCGTTTGTACACATTACAGCAGTTAAAACAAGAATAGAGAGGACGGGAAAGAGGACTTTCGCACACACACACACACACACACACACACACACACACACACACACACACACACACACACACACACCAATATAATGCATTTCTACATAACATGCAGTCCCATACGGATATCTGCCGAATGTATACGAAACTCTCTCTCTCTCTCTCTCTCTCTCTCTCTCATTCCTGCCATTTCCTGACGATTTTATTCAACTTAGGACACACTTTTGGAGCTACAGGTATGGTAAATATCTTTAATAAATCCCTTCAGTACGAGAGGCCTTTCCTGATCTGAATAAAGTCGTGTGGCATCAGCAACAATGAACCAACTTGCACGTCACCGCCACTCACAGTATTATCTTTAACCTCTTCTCTCTCATTACCGATTTTTAGTTTTTATTTTATACTTGTTATGCTCCTCCTGATTTTCATCCTTTTGCAGTCTATTTCCCGAGCCTCAGTGGCAGAAAAAGACGATGCTACGGCTCTGCGTCCCTCCCATGGCACTTCTTCGTGACTAGCTTCATCTAAAAGCTTTAATATATTCTTCCAACTCAACGCTGAAGATGGACATCTCGTAGTTTAGGTCAGGTTAGCGTAAAAAAAAAAAAAAGTTTTGATTGATTTTATTAATCTAAGGAGATACTATTTGAACTACATGCACCAGATGGAGCCTGGTGTTGGAGAGGGACGCCTTCACGTGGTGGCATGGATATAACCAGGCGGCTCCACTGCCAGGCTATACTAACGTAATCCAACTCCCTACCAAATCCCCTAAAAGGAGGATGGTGGACTGCAGATAGGCAACTGAAACATTCACTCCATAAGGGTCAAGCTGCATGTTATATTGCTTCCAACGTCGCGTTTATGAAAATTTTAATAAGACTTCTGGAAATACAGGTGTTAAATATAGCTTAGTGCTGATGAGGGACCCCTTCACGTGGTAGCACTGATGTAACCGGTGGATCCGCTATTCAGTTATACAAATGTCCCACAACTTCCTTTCTGTTAACAAGAAGTAGGATGATGGCCTGCAGGAAAAGGACAGTTTCAGCTTATAGTTTACCGGGATCACGTCTTGAACCTGGGGCAGCAGCAACAACAACAACAGCAGCAGCAACAACAACAACAACAATAACAGTAACAGTAACAACAACAACAACGTCAAGCCACACACACAGCACACACCTCCGCCAACGTCTATACCAGACAACTCAGGTCACCGCCAACATTTAATCACCCTCCTTGGCCCATGACTCACATACCCACAAAAGTTCAATGAAATCCATCAGTATGTTTGCGAGATATGTTGTGGACAAACAAACACGCAGACAAACAGGGGTGAATACATAACCACCTCCTACTTCGATGGCGGAGGTAACAATAACAACATAAAAGATCATTCGTGCAGTTCAGTTGAAAGAATCGTCCAGAAAGATGAAAGAAAAGATAGATAGTCCGACTGAAGGTATTGAGCTATTGGAACTTTCTTACTCTAACCATGAAATACGAGGTGGCCAAGAGACATGGCGTAGAAATCATTAGATACAAGATACAGGATCAACATTCTTTTTATTTACATTTATTTCAACGATTTAAAGGACAGGCAGCTACTTCAGGCAATTAATGTTGTGGGACTGAAGGGGCTGTTCTTGTCAATAAAAGCAGTCTCACTTAAGTTGCACAAACCCATGCAATACACACAGTAACTGGCGTAAATTAACACAGACCTCATCACAGCCAGCCCAAAGGACTAACGGGGATTGCATCTTAACCTGCAACGAAAAACGTCTTTAACATCTTCAGTCCCATTAAATATTTACATAAGTTATTCTTGTTGCGTTCAGCTGACTACATTAGGTGACACTCCATATTGTTTACTGTAACCCAGGAAACCATTTACTAACCACATAATCAAATGACGCCTGGGCTCGAGTGGGATAAGGCGCTACACCTACATGGGATGGAGCAAAGTTTAATTCCTAGCGTTGAATGTGGTTTTTGCCTCACACTATACCACTCAGGGACGTGTGAGGCTGGTCATCCTTGCCTTCAATGTTGGGACTAAGTAGTGTATCCCCGGGTCCCTGCGTTTCTGATGAGACAGAAAATGACTGGATGATGGATGGAATGATGAATGGATGGCTGGATGGACGGACACACATCTGGTTGAGAAAGGACTGATGAAGCCTCCATCCCAGTTTTCCAGTACAAAGTCTTTGCAAAGTATCAGTAAAACCGTGTGGTAGTAGGAATAACGGAATACAAAATATATCATGGCAGTGAAGGAGCTAAGCTGAAGTAGATTAATGGTAGCAGCAGTATTGAACACTAAAAACTGAACAGTGAAAGTCAGGAGTTGGGTGTCGTTGTTTCGTTGCCATAAAGGCAGCAGGGTTGTATATACTGTAGGTCACCTGCCTTCTACCACATGACTGTGATGACCTAATGTATACATTATTACTGCCTCCACTAGGTGCTGGAGAGGGACGCCATCACGTGGTGGCACTGATATGACCGGGTGGTGGAGCTGCCCCGAATACATACGTCTCTCGTTCCCCCTCCCTTTCCCCCGTAAAGAGGACGGTGACTTGCTGAAGATGGACAACTTCATCCTGCAGTCCACTGGGTTTACATTCACACTGGCCTGAGGAAACAAGTACCTCTATTTTTGCTACCACTGCCACCAGTCGCCTTCATTTAGGCTTGGAGAGCACGTTTCGAACAGGAGATAAACAAAGGCTTCATCTACCCCTTCACTAATACAAGTCTGTCCTTAGCTGAATAAAATGGTGTAGGGGCAGCTGAATAAAGTACAGTAACGCGACATGCATTTATGGAGCTAATTACTGTGTTCCTCGCGATCGTGTAATAAAATACCCTAACAAGTAGCTACTGTGAACTGCATCTTAATTATACATTTTTGTTACACACCCTTTTACCTGATAATAATTAACTCTCTTTGTGTGTGTGTGTGTGCAAGATCAGTAAACCTTCTTCAATATCTTTTCTTCATCATGAAGTTTCGTATAAGGTTGTTTTTGTCTTAATTTTTGGTGATGTTGTTGTTGTAGACCCAGGCTTATTTGAATGTGAACGCGGTCAACTGCAGGCTAAAGTTACCCTGCTCCTGCAGTCCACCATCTTCCTTTCGAATACTCTGACAGAGGAGTCGCCCTTTTATATCAGAGTCACCACGAGAAGGTAATCTTTATCCAGGGCCATTTTCAATAACAGGGTCACTGAGTAAAAGTAGGTGAAACATACAGAAAACTAGAAATAAACAAAGGGATTTCTGTTAATGTATTGAACACAGTTGGTCCCTGACTTTCAAGTTCTAGACTGTGTAGCCTAGCCTCGGGCCCCTACTCTCCAGATGAGGGAAAACAGGATTGGATGATTATATATATATATATATATATATATATATATATATATATATATATATATGTAACTTGCTATACTTTGGTGATAGAAACTCCGTGTACAAACAGCTAGATAAGGAGTTTATTACGAGCTCACAGTAAAATAGTCTGCCCGTCTTGGCTGCCTGCTATGAACTGAACAGTGGCGCCGTCTTCCCAGGCTTCAGGTCCTGGGAAAGCGTGCTAGGTCAGCAAGTTTAGTGGAGGCATGTATGCATTGGTGGGGGGCATATATACATCGGCGGGTAGACATATTGTGGAGGGGGTACACTACTCCCCCGGGTAGCTGAGATGGTGTCTCCTGACACCAGGAGTTAAATGGTGTGTGATTATAGTATTAAGGGAAGGTCGGGGAGGTTTGTACAAGGGATAAGTATGATACAGGGGCAGTAGGGGAGACATGGCCATGGTGAAGGGAGGGAATTAGAAGGATATATACATATAAGATATACAAGGATTAATAGGTATGAGTCCAGTAAGGGTCGAAGGTATATATTGTCACGGGGTTTTTAAGATATCACGGGGTTTTTAAAATAAATGCTTAAATATTATTTAATTGATATTAATATTCAATAATATTAAAAAGCAGGGACAATGATTGTCTTGCTACATCAAGCAATAATTACTTTACGCTGGCCTGCTTCGCACGATTCTCTCAGAACGAGAATTTATAAACTTTCTCAACAGTACACAGCAGAGACTAATTACTCACAAATGCTGAATTAGTACTGTTAGCCTCTGGAGAAAGTTACTTCACCCCTGACAATAAATAATATTAATAATAATAACAGGTCCTTGCTGGTGCTTAACTCCTGGCACAACGGATTTTAAGTTAATACAACAAGACTGGTCTAAGTACCAGTTATGAATGTAAAACGTCTATGCGAGCTAGGAGCTATGTGGGAAATAAGCTTAATTTGGAGAAATGAAACAAGATTTTACTTTACATTAAGCTCAAGGAAAAGAACTGTTAAATTTATTGATTACAAAAAAATAAATTTAACGTTACATTTCAAATCAAATCAATGAGACGCACTCACTCACTCACACAAAAGCTAAATACTTACGCCTAGAAAAAAAAAACACCTTAATTAAACTCTTAAGACTAGGAAAACAAAAGGAAATACTGAACGATGAATGCTTTGTATCACCAAGGGGTGGGAGTTTGGAGAAACTGTACTCTGTGGAGCTTGGGTGCTAGCTGACCTCTCACACTTCTGGAGCACAGGACCTCTCTCCGTCAAAGCCACAACTTGACTGAATTCAAATGATGTATAGGCAGGACGCACAAGCCACCGGAAGAAGGCGTGGCTAACGGTTGAGGCAAGCAGGGGCGAACAATAAAGAAACAATTGTATCGCTCAGTAGAGCACTTAGTGACGTGCATTAAATCGGTCACTTTTGAAAGTGACGAATGTTTTGAAAAGTATACCCCGAAATGGAGAGAGAAACGGTTAACTGAGCGATACACAGTGAGTTTTCCACTAATAGTTCGTGGCTTCTCACAAAAGGGAAATGTCGCGAATTGATTCGTGACATTACGCCCCTACAAAATTAAATTTTTTCCTTATGGGAAAAAATTTGTGGATATATATATATATATATATATATATATATATATATATATATATATATATATGTACACATCCTAAGTCATTCACACAAGATTCACATTGTGGTGTGTGTGCTATCCTGCTACAGGAGAAAGTCGCAGTCGCCAGTGAGCGAAAAAAAACTCGTATTTACGTTAATAGAAGCAAGCTTGAGGGAAAAACTCCGTGACGACGGTGAAAATCCTGTACTCAGGTCAAACTGAGCGAAAAGTCGCTACATTTACACTGACAACTAATTGTTGTGTAGCATGGTGTATGTAATACACGGTGTAGGTGTGACAGTTGTAGTGTAACTGTACCTACGTGTAAAATGACACAGTAAATAATAATATGGCGACGACGAAGGCAGAGGAGAAGAGGTGGCAGCGTGCGGCAGACGATCAGCTGGTCCGCACAGCAAAACTGCTACACCCATTGCTGAACATGCAAAACCAATTAAGGTGGAGCATCAAAAGTGTCAATGAGACAAAATTCTTATTACGTTACAATTACTCTGCCTAGCAATCAGTACATGCTACGAAAAGTACACTCGAGGTCGCCATTAATTTTAGCACACGATTAGTGTCAGCAAGTTGAGAATCCTTGTGCAAACTCGGGTCTTCCATAGCCTCGAACTGCACACGGGTCCTCAACCTGTGCCTTAACCTACAGTTCTTATATTAATATCAGGAAGCTGAGAATCCTTTGCAAACTCGGGTCTTCCATAGCCTCAAGTCGCCTCTGTGGAGTGCTCACTTCCCCCTTAACCTACAGTACTTATATTAGTATCGGGGAGCTGAGAATCCTTGTGCAAACTTGGGTCTTCCATAGCCTCAAGTCGCCTCTGCGGAGTTCTCTCTCGAACTTCCCCCTTAACCTACAGTACTTATATTAGTATCGGGGAGCTGAGAATCCTTGTGCAAACTTGGGTCTTCCATAGCCTCAAGTCGCCTTTGCGGAGTTCTCACTTCCCCCTTAACCTACAGTACTTATATTAGTATCGGGGAGCTGAGAATCCTTGTGCAAACTTGGGTCTTCCATAGCCTCAAGTCGCCTTTGCGGAGTTCTCTCTCGAACTTCCCCCTTAACCTACAGTACTTATATTAGTATCGGGGAGCTGAGAATCCTTGTGCAAACTTGGGTCTTCCATAGCCTCAAGTCGCCTCTGCAGAGTTCTCACTTCCCCCTTAACCTACAGTACTTATATTAGTATCGGGGAGCTGAGAATCCTTGTGCAAACTTGGGTCTTCCATAGCCTCAAGTCGCCTTTGCGGAGTTCTCTCTCGAACTTCCCCCTTAACCTACAGTACTTATATTAGTATCGGGGAGCTGAGAATCCTTGTGCAAACTCGGGTCTTCCATAGCCTCGAGTCGCCTCTGCGGAATTCTCACTTCCCCCTTAACCTACATTACACGTGTATGTACAGGCCCTGGACATACTGTGTCCTGTGGGGCCAACAAGTGAGACGTCAGGTCTACACTTTTGACTGGGAACCAGGCTGGTCCTTGAATTACTCAAATCTCTGAGGATGCCTATCACAGAACCCAGCATACAACAACTGCCCATGTTAGTCAGCAGTTAGTAGGCGAGACATCAGGTCTGCACCTACGTTATCACTTCCCTTGATGTATCTCACAACAAGGTTAAACTGCTGTAAATACAGTGTCCAGCGTGTCAATCTTGCATTAGCCGTCTTGGTCGTGTTAAGACTAGTGAGTGGCATATGGTCAGTTTCCAGAACAAATGATGCCCCAAATAAATAATAATGATATTTTTTAACACCATCAACCACAGCCAAGAGTTCCTTCTCAACAGTACTATAATTCCTCTCGGCGGGTTTTAGCCTACGGCTGTGGTATGCCACTGGGAAGATTCCACCTTCCGATTCCTGCATCAATACGGCACCTACTCCATCTTGTGAAGCATCAGTGCGCAGTATGAAAGGTTTGCTGGAATCAGGCAACTGCAAGATAGGCTCCTTGCACAACATATTCTTGAGGTTGGCAAAAGATCTCTCTTGCGCTTCTCCCCATTCAATGGTGTTTGGAGCATATTTCCGTAGCACTTCGTACAACGGTTGGGCAATGAGAGCAAAGTTGGGGATAAAACTCCTATAATATCCCACTAGGCCAAGAAATGCCCTAACCTGTTTCTTGGTAACGGGTCTCGGGGCTTCTTTAACCTTCCTGATCTTGTCACCCTGACACCTGCAGTGATTGTTGCCAACAATATGACTGAGGAACTCCACCTCACTGTGAGCAATCTTGCATTTGCTAGGCTTCACAGTCATGTTGAAACTCTGGAGTCTACTGAAGACAATTTCCAAGAGTCTGAGGTGCTCCTCCAATGTGGCGGAATGAACGAGGACATCGTCAACGAACATCTCTACTCCTACAATACCATGGAGCACTTGTCTCATGGCACGATTGAATACTGCTGAGGAATTGGTAAGTCCAAATGGGAGGACTTTATACTGGTACAACCCCCTAGGAGTAGCAAAGGCAGTGAACTGACGACTCTCAGGATGAAGGGGAATCTGGAAGAATCCCTTCGCTAGGTCGAGCTTCGTGAAATATCGTGACCCTGCCAGCTTGGAGAAGATGGCAATATGGTCACCCATTGGCTCAGCATCCACTTTGGTGATTGCACTGAGCCTTCTATAGTCGCCACAAATCCTGACTCCACCATCTTTCTTGCGGACTACTACCATCGGACTACAGTAAGGAGATGAGGACTTTTCGATAATGCCTGCAGTCTCCATGTCAGCAATTTCCTTATCTACTGCACCCTGTAGTCGCATGGGAATCGGATATGGCTTAACCTTTATAGGAGCATTGCTGGTCAACTCAATTTTATGACACGCAACCTTTGCAAGTCTAGGTTGATCTGAGAAGACATCAGCATACTGACAGAGCAGTGACCATAAGGCATTTTGGTCCCCTACTGCTAAGTCAGGGTTAAGTAAAACATCTCCGACAGTCTCTTCCTGATGGGACTGAGCGGTTAAGGGCTCGTCATCATGGTCATCAGCTGGGATCACCACAGCTGCCCCGGTTTCTTCCAGTGGCTGGTCACTATCATCAGCTACTCGTAGGCCAGTCTCCTCGGGGTCTTCAACATGTTAATGTGGAACCTTTTACGAAGATTCCCCATCTGTATTATGTAGTTGAGGTCTGAAATGCGCTCTACTACATCGAATGGACCCTTCCACTGCGCCAACAACCTGTTCTGGGCAGTGGGGAGTAATACCAAGCATTTATCACCTGGACTAAACTTCCGAAGCTTTGCCTTCTTATCGTAATAAGCCTTTTGAACTTCACGCGCCTTGATCAGTTCTTCCTTAGCTAACTCGCACGTCGACTGGAGGCGGTCAGCCAAATCAAGGACGTAGGTGTAGGTGGTCTTGACTTCAGGGTCGGGTTCTTCATCGTCCCATAACTAACGAAGGACTTGAAGTGGGCCCCGGACCGACCTCCCATACACCAGTTCAAAGGGTGAGAATTTCAATGAATGCTGTGGAGCTTCTCGATAAGCAAATAGAAGAGGAGCAATGAACTGCGGCCATTCCTTTGGCTGTTCGGCGGTCATGCGCCTCAACATCTTCTTGAGAGTTCCATTGAACCTCTCACACAACCCGTTACACATGGGATGATAAGGCGTAGTTCGTAAGCCTCGGATGGACAGCAACCTGAACGTTTCGTTCATCATTGCCGAAGTGAACTGCGAACCCCAGTCGCTTAAGACCTCCTTAGGGATACCTACACGACAGAACACTTCAATTAATGCCTCAGCAACAGTGACGGCCTCTATATTCTTAAGGGCGACGGCTTCAGGCCACCGTGTGCTGAAATCAACTATAGTGAGGATATACTTTGATCCATCACTAGCCCTAGGAGAGATTGGCCCAACTATGTCAACTGCTACTCTCTCGAACGGTTCAGAGATTATGGGCATTGGCTTCAATGGCGCAGGACGGACACGTCCCCGGTCAGTGGTACGCTGACACACATCACAGGAACGTACGAGCCTCGTTATTTCCCGTCCCATTCCTGGCCAGAAAAAGTCAGCATGGATGCGGTCAGAGGTCTTCTTTTGACCCATGTGACCTCCCATCGCTGAACAGTGACCTAATTCAAACACTGCTCGGCGATACTTTGCAGGAACGACAAACTGCAGTCGAACCTCACCCTGGGGTGTCTGTGACTCACGGTACAGCCGTCCTCGCTTACGAAGGAACCTGGCTTGTCCTCCCCGTGAATACTTGATCACTTTACCCTCCAGCTTCTTGCGCACTGAGGCAAGTGTCGAGTCAGTCTGTTGCTCTTGGACAACATCTTGACTACGAATCAGATCTTGCGGCATTGCGACGGTCAATGGAGTGACGCGATTTGGAGCCTTGGCCATGGCTCGTGTTATCGCAGCAGCCGAAGTCTGAGTAGCAACATCTACGGCACAACTATTTTTGATGCCAGCGATGTTGCCTAATATGAGGTCAAATAGAGGTTCTGGCATGACAACTGCAAGTGTCGTACCAGTATAAAATGGAGATGCCACCTGGATACGTGCCTCAGGGAACAATCTCACTGATCCATCAATAAGTCTAACTTGGATCTGTCGACCTGTATACTCATCAGGCCGAACTAAACTCTGCTTAACAGAGCAACCTGAGGAACCATTGTCCCTCAGGACATTTACAGAAACACCTCCCACAGACCCTGGCTGAACAAGAAAGGCAGTGTTGCTGGTGGAAGGGTCTGAGGAGGTAGCAGCCAGTCATTCATGAGACTGCGGAACAACCGATGCAGCAAACGTGGCGCCCTGGGAACTAGGTGTCTGAGGAGAGTTCATGGTCGGAGGGGGACTTGTGAACTGTTGGGAAGTACCTGTACTGGTAGAGATGGCACCACCGGGTACTTGTGGAATGAAGGCTGCATTTGCCTCCTGCCTCCGATACACTAATTGACCTGACTGAGGGTTACGTGGCTTGTCCTTGTATTGCTGCTGCTGCTGCTTGGGGAACTGCTGCTGGTTGGGGTGCTTGTTGTACCGCTTCCAAGCAGGCTGCTGTGTATTTTGCCCCTGGTCCTTCTGTGGTTTTGGACCTTGGCCATTACTCTGAGAACGGCCTTGGTGCTGGGATTCAGTCTGAGACGGCTTCCCAGACTTGGCAGTATCTTTTTTGCTCCAGGTGTTTTGCTTACGAGCTTGATACCCGTATGCAGTAAAGAATGCGTCAGCCTTCTCTGCCATTTGGCTGGCATCTTTCACCTGGCAGATCTTAAGCTGTGCTATGAGCTCAGCAGGCCACGACCTCTCTAGCTGTGTACGCAGCATAAGGTCAATTATCCCCTCACGTGTGGAAGGAGTTTCATCTTTCTCCATCCACTCATTTAAGTAAGCTGTGAGACGATCAAGGAACTGAACAGCTGTCTCCTTGTCTTGGAGACGAGCTCGCATGAACTGAACTTTGGCGTCGTCTACTGTGAGACCATACGCCTTAATGAGTGCAGCTTTCATCATCTCATATGTGAGATTGTCTCCACGAATTCTGTGGAGAATATCGAGGGCAGGGCCCTCAAATAAACTAAGAAATTGGATCCGCTTAGCTGCCTCATCCAGTTGATACATGTCTGCCATGTCCTCAAAACGAGCTATGTACGGCTCGATTCGCTCGCTTTCCTTGTATGAAGGAAGCTTGATGCTTGGGGTTGCCAGGACATGTGCAGGGGGAACGCTCGTGGAGCTTGGACCAACTGCACCAGACGTGTCTGAAGCCAAGGAATCTCGCTTGAGCTTCATCATTTCAAGTTCATGTTTTTCGCGTGCTTCTCGCTCGGCACGTTCGTGTTCTCGTTCTCTCTCTCGTTCCTCACGCTGTTCTCGCTCATGTTCCAAGTCGAGTTCACGCTGTTTTCGCTAGTGTTCGCGCTCCTTTTCGCGTTCCTCACGCTGTTCTCGCTCATGTTTGCGTTGGATTCTACGCTCTTCACGAGCATCTTTCTCACGTTCTTGCTCGTAATTAAACCGGGAGAGAACGTAACTCTGTATTTTCTCTGGGTCTGTGAGACCCATATCTTTGGCTTCCTGTACATAAGCACTGGCTGCCATGATGCTAGCTTATTATGCAACCCGAAACTGAGCACTGACTGCTTCGCAAACGAATGCTAATGACACAAGTAAAGAGTACAGACACAAGCTAGTGGTGACCAGTCTTATCTAGTTAACTGGCAAAGAATAAATCAAAAATGTAAATGACTGGGAAGACTTAATAATAAACACAATGGGTACGGCGACTTCCCAGGAGCGAATAAAATCGTCTGGCGTTACAAAGAATAAACTAGAGTTAAGTACTCTATTGATTAATAAAGCAAAAATTCACTTGCTAAATTAACTGTAAACACCAGTAAGCTTGTGCCTATAAACTTTAATGATAAATACCTAAATATGAACGAGTGAGCACTATCTCGTGAATAGCTTTATAGCTAGGAGTTAATATCCTGGAATGAGGTCGCCAATTGTCACGGGGTTTTTAAGATATCACGGGGTTTTTAAAATAAATGCTTAAATATTATTTAATTGATATTAATATTCAATAATATTAAAGAGCAGGGACAATGATTGTCTTGCCACATCAAGCAATAATTACTTTACGCTGGCCTGCTTCGCACGATTCTCTCAGAACGAGAATTTATAAACTTTCTCAACAGTACATATCAGAGACTAATTACTCACAAATGCTGAATTAGTACTGTTAGCCTCTGGAGAAAGTTACTTCACCCCTGACAATAAATAATACTAATAATAATAACAGGTCCTTGCTGGTGCTTAACTCCTGGCACAACGGATTTTAAGTTAATACAACAAGACTGGTCTAAGTACCAGTTATGAATGTAAAACGTCTATGCGAGCTAGGAGCTATGTGGGAAATAAGCTTAATTTGGAGAAATGAAACAAGATTTTACTTTACATTAAGCTCAAGGAAAAGAACTGTTAAATTTATTGATTACAAAAAAATAAATTTAACGTTACATTTCAAATCAAATCAATGAGACGCACTCACTCACTCACACAAAAGCTAAATACTTACGCCTAGAAAAAAAAACACCTTAATTAAACTCTTAAGACTAGGAAAACAAAAGGAAATACTGAACGATGAATGCTTTGTATCACCAAGGGGTGGGAGTTTGGAGAAACTGTACTCTGTGGAGCTTGGGTGCTAGCTGACCTCTCACACTTCTGGAGCACAGGACCTCTCTCCGTCAAAGCCACAACTCGACTAAATTCAAATGATGTATAGGCAGGACACACAAGCCACCGGAAGAAGGCGTGGCTAACGGTTGAGGCAAGCAGGGGCGAACAATAAAGAAACAATTGTATCGCTCAGTAGAGCACTTAGTGACGTGCATTAAATCGGTCACTTTTGAAAGTGATGAATGTTTTGAAAAGTATACCCCGAAATGGAGAGAGAAACGGTTAACTGAGCGATACACAGTGAGTTTTCCACTAATAGTTCGTGGCTTCTCACAAAAGGGAAATGTCGCGAATTGATTCGTGACATATATAAACATAATGGGAATTACACAATAATAGTTTGATACGTGATAAACAAGGAGTAGAGATGAGAGTTCTATTGGTGTTCTTCGTTCATTTTTTTTTTTTTTGTATTTTCCGTAGGATACACTGTCACTCAGTAATGCAGTAAAGAAATACAATCATTGTCTAGTAGGCAGAGTTCTGTTCACAGTTTGGTTAATTGTCAGATGGCATTGGTAGTCACTGAATGTGAGGGCACTAAGTACGGGGAGTTTCTACGTCGTGTGTAGGGCGTACTATGCCTGTAGCGACTCTGATTTCCTGGAGTCGACGTTCCATTTTTCTGACACAACAATGCACTGCACATATGATGAATAGAAAACCTATGAAAGCGATAACCACAGGGGGAAACACAACTGTTGGATGAACCCATGAATGGCTGAAGGCCAGAGAAAATTGATCCATAATGAAATCATTGTCATTGAGGAAGGTTAGCATGCGCAAGTTAGGGGAGGTGATGGTAATGTTGGCAGATGGTAGGGTTGAAGGCATGTCGATTGGTTGAAAGATGTCATAGGAGTGTTTACGGACAGCTTGGTGATAGCGAGTGGCGTAAGTGATGACGGACTCTGATTTGACGGTATAATAGTCAGGTGCTTTGTAGAGACCACTAGCGGGGACGGATCGAACCGAAGAACCAGGACACATGATTGTGACAGAGATGGGAACAGCAAAGAAGAAGTACTGGACATGGTTGAGGTGAGCATGGTGGACCGGGAGGTCAGGAGCTGGGACAAAAGAACAGGCCAAGTAGATAGAATGGTTGCGAACTAAAGCAGACTCACAGGGTGTAGCACTGCTAGGGAAGATAGCAAAAAGGTGGGCAGCACAGAGACGAGAGGTCGGAGTAAGGGAGGAACATTTCTGGAGGTCTGTGGAAGAAAGGAAAGCAACTGAAAGATGATCATGGGAGAGAAGGAAATATTCTGAAGGAACAAATACTTGTAACAAGGAGTTGTTGAGGCAGAAAGGGAAGAGAATGATGTGGAAAAGGTTAAAGGTTATGGCAGAACGGAGAGGAATATGGACGACGACGTATGTGGTGAGAAAAGTGGCTTCGAGAACAGGATAATAATATTCAAGGGAGGAGTAGGGGAGGACTGGGGAGAGACCGAAGGTGGAGTGAGTCCATTCCAGGACAGAACGGAGAGCTGAGACAGGTACTAAGTCGGCAGTGACACGTCCATTGATAGCATCGACCAGGATACGAACCAAGGTAGAGACTTGAGACAGGAGAGAGTCAATGGCCAGTTGGAGATTATCCATGTTGAGTTTGAGGTAGAAGAACTGAGAGATAACGTTGAGATCTGAAAGGTGGCATTGTAAGATATCGGTGAAATTGTTTAGAGTGGACGTGACTTCATTGAGGCGGGTCGTGAGCTTCTGTAACATAGTGTGTTGGATTTTAATGACTCAGCGTTGGGATTCTAGAGCTGAAGCTAAATGAGTGAGATCAGATTTGACGCCAGAAATGTCACGGGCTGTAGCAACGCCAAACAAGCCACTCAAAATCTCACCGCCAAAGTCGAAGAGACCTCGTTTCACATGAGAACGACCCACGGGTGTCTGAATGGAAAATGTGTCATTGAGCTCAGTGAATCTGTTACTTATGTATTGCAATTGGCAGGAGAGTGGTAAGAAAAGATTATAGAGATACTCATTCGGGTTGTGTGTCCCCATGATGGCCGTGAGATGGTTTCTGATTCCGTGGAGCTGGTGCACGTAGGCAGGTAGGGCAATGGCTACGTCGGCCAGGGGCGCAAGATCATAGCGCAAGGAGGCTATTTCTTCGATAAGCATTACCTCGCCTCCCGAGCCGACCAAGGCCCTGGGACGTACTCCACCATCGTCCTGACCTGACCCAGACCCCAGGAGGGTCAGCACTGCCAGCAGGGAGATTGCTAACATCGTACCTAGAAAATCAGGGTAGAGTTAATGGGGGAGGTCGTGAAGAGGTTGATGGGCAGAGCGCAGTTTGGACCGATATTGATTGGTTGATGAATGAGCAGGTGGAGGTGGAGTGGAAGGAGAATGAGGGATAGGTGGAGACAAAGTAGACTGAGGGATGTGTGGAGGGAAAGAGGTGGCAGGAGGTTGTGTAAGTGACTCTTCCAACACGAGGCCACGGGGTGCTCGCTTTAAGTCATCGACGTGGACCCATCTGGTGTCCTTAGTGGACAGGTCCTGGAGGTGAAATTTGTTGCCTTGTTGAGTGAGGACGCGGTGGGCCCTTTAAATTTGTCATCCAACTTAGAGGAACGCGTATGGGAATGAGCAAAGACAAGATCGCCTACATTGATGGTGATAGGAGAGGCGGATTTATGTTGGCGCTGCAGCATGTCCTCCTGAGAGGAAGCCAAAGTGGATTGGACATACTGGTGGATTGTCTGGAAGTTGGCCACTTTGAGTTTAACATAATCATCCATGCTGTAGATGGGTTCTGGGTTTGAGGATAAGAGAGAGTATGGGAGGTCCTTGTCAAAACCAGAGAGGACGAAGAAGGGAGATTCAGCAATGGATGCATTGATGGAGCTATTGATTGAGGATGCCACTTGGGGAATCCAGTCATCCCAGGACGAACTATGGGAGCCTAGATGTCTAAGGCACTCTAAGATTTTTCGGTTGTGGCGTTCTACAAGGCCATTGGAAGCCGGATGGTTAGGCACGACATTGCACTTACTGATATGAAAGCGGCGACAGATCTCATCTAGAAGGCTATTGTTGAACTCTGTACCGTTGTCAGTAAGAATGGTATGAGGGGTACTGAACGGGCAAATTACGTGATCTACAAAGGCACGTGCAACGCTCTTCGCGGTCTTGTCGGAGAGGGGTACGAGGACACAGTAGCGGGAGAAGTGGTCGACCGCTACGAACAAGTACTCAGCGCCAGATTCTGTGAGAGGTAGTTTTAAGAGATCGATTGAGACAGTTTCCCATGGTCGTGACGGGATTGGGTATTGTAAGAGAGGTGCTGGTAAGCCGGTTGATCCTTTGTGGCGGTGGCAGGAGAGGCAAGAGTCACAGTGGGCATTGATATCGCAGTGCATGGTTGGCCAATAGTATTTGAGACGTGCTTGGCGCAAGCATCGGTCTTTACCTGGATGGGAAGCCTGAGGAGTATTATGAACAATATGAAGAACCTTTGGTATCAGGGCAGTGGGGACAACAAGTTGGCGTACTTCGTGATTAGCCATATCTTTGCCTGTTAGCAGTGTTTTCCTGTGCAAGAGATCATCATCTAGCATGAACTCATCTAGTGATACTGGCAGAGTAGGTAAGGTTGAGACCGCCACAGTCTAAGAAATAAATGACTTTGGACCACAAGGGGTCTTGGCGCTGAAAGTTTCGAACAACTTCTGATGTTAGTGTAGTGTTTTCAATTACTTCGGGCTGCAGTGATATTATAGCTGCTGCTACGTGACGTGAGAGTGCATCTGCGACTACATTCAACTTGCCTGGTACATACTGAAAAGTGGGATTAAAGTCCTGGATGATGACAGACCATATAGCTAACCTACCTGTTAGGTTGCGGTTCTTGAACAAATCACATAGTGGAAGGTGGTCTGTTTGGATATGCACTGGATAACCATAGACTATATCTCTGAAATGTTTCAAAGACCTGACTACCGCTAGCGCTTCGAGATCTGTGACACTGTAGTTACGTTCAGCAGTTGTAAGGGTGCGACTAGCATACGCTATTACGCGCTTCCTTGATGCTTCATCGAGTTGCATCAAAATGGCACCAAGTCCAGTGCCTGAGGCGTCTGTGCAGAGGAGGAAGGGTGTGGTATAATCAGGGAACGCTAGAACAGGGGCATTTACAAGAGCTGTCTTTAGCTTTTGGAAGGCCTGTGACTGGTCGTTAGTCCAAAAAAAGGGCACATTCTGCTTGAGTAAGTGGGTCAGAGGAGCGGCGATCTTTGCATAATCCTGTATGAATCGACGATAATAGCCACTGAGGCCCACGAAACTTCGTACAGCTTCGATAGTGGTAGATTCTGGGAAGTTAATAATTGCCTTAGTTTTATCCTCATTAGTATGAATGCCTTGTGCATCTATGACATGGCCTAGGAATTTGATTTTCTTTCGCAGATTGATTTTCAGGCCTGCGAGCTGGAGGCGTTCAAAGACTTGCTGGAGTTTGGTAAAATGATCAGGGATGGATTTACTCACAACAATGATATCATCTAGGTAAGCAAAAAGAGAGTGTCCCATCATACCGCTGAAGACTGAATGGATAAGTCGCATGAACACGGAAGGAGCATTTCTCAGACCAAAAGGGAGTCTCTTAAACTGAAAATGTCCAGAAGGGGTGCTAAAGGCGAGAGGACTCTTCCATTTCGACCTGCCAGTACCCGCTGAGGAGGTCTAAAGATGAAAAGACTACGTTATTTTCACCAAGGGATTCTAGCAAATCAGTTAGGACGGGTAACGGGAAACAGTCTGGAACGGTGACAGAATTGACCTTACGATAGTCGACTACTGGTCTAAAGTTGCCGTCCTTCTTTGGTACTAAGAAAAGTGGGCTATTCCATGGACTGACGGAGGGTTCAATAATGTCTTGGTCTAACATGTTCTGTACCATTTGATCTGTCTGCTTTCTCTGGCTGTGAGGAAATCGATACGCTGGTATGTAAATCGGCTGAGTTCCTGGTAGTAGTTCAATCGTATGTTTGACAAGGTCTGTTCTACCCATCGGTTCACCGGGTAAGGCAACCACGTTTCTGTACGAGGTCAGAAGGTCGAGGAGTTGAGGCGTATTTTCTGGGAAATCTGTGCAAGTGAGATGTGAGAGCATATTGGGTGAATAAGTCAGCAAAGATCCTGTAGAGTTAAAAGTACATACACCGATTGGCGTACTATCATCAGTCTGAATAGTAGGAATTGAGGAATCCTGGCACACCTTTACGGCTGCTGGGTATACTAGGAAGTCTCCAATCTTTACACCACTTTTAAGTTTTAGTGGAGCATTCGTGACATTGAGCAAGTACAGGTAGCATAAACTGTCCTCTAAGATGGTACACCACGCTGACTCATAAGTCAAGCCATTCACACAACACGTCTCAGGTAGTGTTAGTACATCCACTCCTTCTTTTGCACCGGCAACACAAACAGAGACTTTGGTGAACTCATGCGGTAACAAAATTGTGCACATATTCGTTACTGCACATTTCGTCTCTGCGTTTTGGAGAAGATCAGTCACACTGTGTGAGGTAGATAATTGAGACATGTCTGAGTCAGCGACAGTGTTGTCGGGAGAGGAGGTAAGAGCCATGTCCGAAGGCTGAGATGATGTATCAGTAGACATTGAGGAATTTATGTCCTTGCTCGCAGTCAGGAAAGGAATGATCTCTATATTCTCAGGTGATGATAGTGGTGGTTTGGGCTGGGTTGGACTTTTTGGTAGTGATAGGTACAGAGGTAATTGAAGGACTGATTTAATCATAAGAACAGGACGGGGACATTCCATAGTGTACACCGGGAATCCAGAAATGTCTATACTACCACAAGCAGGTAATAATGCAATGGAGTGTTGTGCCATGGTGAAGAAATCAATAAGGGCATCTGCGGGATACTGCAAGTCATTAGTGACATGAAATTCAATGGGGATAGGGGGCAAATCTCTGTGGAGTTTGACTTCAAGGGTGACTCTTCCCTTAACCTTAAACTCGGAGCCTTCGACACCACATAGGCGAATGTCTGGTGGTTCTAGGAAACTGACGTGGTTGTGATGTCGATGAATAATTTGTAAGGAAGTGTCGGAGATGAGATTTACTATAGATCCTGTGTCCAAGAAGAATGACGTTGGTATGTCATGACTGCATCCGAGAATGACTAAACCCTAGGATGTTATGGGATCTACATGGCGGATGGGGAGTTGGGTTTCTGGTTCTACATGATATTGGTCCGATACAGGCGCGGTGCTTCCCCCAACTGTTGGCGGTTGAGGTAACAACATTCCTCAGTGGTGTGAGTCGTGCTTGATTTGTGGTATTTGCAGTGTGGACGACGTGAGCGGGAAGGCATACGCTGTCTGGTTTGGGAGTGAGGACGTAGGTATGTACGGTTGCAACTGGATGCTTGATGTCCAGGATGACCACAGTGCCAGCAAAGAATCGAAGATTGTCTGTTCCGTCGGACGCTAGATTGATCACGACCTGTGGTAGGAGAACGATGTGTGGCAGGTCTGTCGCGTGTGGTGGGACGGGAGCGAGATTGGGCTGGGGTAGTGGAGGTGTGACAGACTAAGGAGGCCAAGGGTTGGGTGGTGCCCTGATGCGTGTAGTTCGAACCTGTTCTTTCTTGAATGGCTTTAGTGACCTGAATAATTTTATCTCCTGGATTGAAACCGATTTCCAAGGCTAGCTCTCGCTGTTTAGGAGTAAGCCAGTGAAGGAATCTCAGGTAACCAATTAAGTCAGCAAAGTTGGTGAGCGAAAGCACTGGAATGCCATTCGTGTCTTCTAACCATTTCGTGCCTACCAGTAATTGGAGCATCTCGCTACTAGTTGCTTTCATGGCGGCAGCAGCTTCGCGGAGCTTGGCATATTGCGCTTGGATGTGCAAGTCCTCATCTAGTTGGTTTAGGAGATTAATGAATCCCATGAGAGACGCGGTATTTGAATGCTGGCAACAAAGGCTGATGAGTTCCGTATGAAAATCAGCAAAGGTACGAATGCTATCGAAATGTCCTGCACGGATCGCGGATCCGATGTCCGATTTGCTGTGGTGCAAGCGACCCATGAGGTAGGCTACTTTGAGCAATTCATCGGTGTACCCCCTCCACAATATGTCTACCCCCAGATGTATATATGCCCCCCACCAATGCATACATGCCCCCACCAAACTTGCTGACCTAGCACGCTTTCCCAGGACCTGAAGCCTGGGAAGACGGCACCACTGTTCAGTTCATAGCAGGCAGCCAAGATGGGCAGACTATTTTACTGTGAGCTCGTAATAAACTCCTTATCTAGCTGTTTGCACACGGAGTTTCTATCACCAAAGTATAGCAAGTTACATTTGGTAGCAGCGGTGTTTCGAACCATCAGATTCTGATCGCCTCCTCCGATTTTTACTGACACCACAAGATACATGACGTCTCGCATCTCCCAGCATCGCCCCTCCTCAGTGCCTCTAGTGGTGTAATACCTGGCTGTGCTTTCCGAGTGTACAATTTCTCTCACCAATCCTCACCTCTCAAACAACCCCACCCACACGCCTTGTTCCTGACCGCAAGTGTCACCATCGCCGACCTACGCACCTGTTGCACCTGTTCCTAGCACCTGTTCCCAGCACCTGTTCCGAACTCATCATAACTCCTGCCCCCACGGTGCCACTTATCACTGTCTCCCCACTGCCTGCCCATCACCATTCTCTGCATTTGCAACTCAACAGCTCTACACCTGCCTTGAACCAACATCTGCCCTCACAACCCACCACCGGCCCCATCGCCGCCACGCCCTGCCGTCACCCACATCTGGTCCGCATTACGTGAGCCTCCTAAGACCGCCACTCCCTGCCGGTGACTCATCGCGGCGTCTCTTCTCTCCGCCCAGCTGTCTCTCCACCGCCGCCCCGCCTCGCCCCGCCCAGCCCCGCCCCGCCCCGCCCCAGCCCAGCTACGCCCGGCCACCCCAGCACGTCATACATCTCGACGCTCCCGTCTCTGCTGTGTAACTATAGTATATCTTTCCTTTCTATAGAGATTATCCTCGATTTTCTCTACAGATTGGATATTGTAAATATTCCATCTCATTTCCATTACCCCATTTTCATCTTCACCTACGTTATTTATACTCCATCTCATCCTTCGCCTTTTATTTAAACCATCCATCCCCGCACCTTCATTCATTTTCACACCTACTCGTGTATTCTATTCTCTCATTGTTATATTCTACATTTCCTCCTACGTATCCATCTTCATCCTTTCATCTTCCATTGCCACATTAAATGTCATACTTTCCACGTCAACCGCTTCACACCAGCTCTCTCGACCCGGAAACATCACCTGATCATACACCGTCTGCCGACTCTAACACAATCACTCATTAACGAAGTGGCAAAGAGTACCACCGCCCTGTACCTGAGACTCCCGTTTCACTTCCCGCAGAATCACTTACTACCCATCCTACACTCGTAAATCCAGATACCTCCTCCTCTACTCCTGCCTCTACACTCCCTTCTTCTTCCTCTACTCCTTCCCCTGTCGTTCCCTCTCCTGCCTCCCTCCATACCCCGTCTTGCTCGCCCTTACTTGCTACTACCTTCTCTCTCTCCCACACCTCTCCTGCCGCCGCTTCTGCACTTCCAGCCATGGCCAACCCTCCACAGTCTATCTATCTCGACGATGCCAATCATCCCAAATTTACCGGCCAGGACCCAACTTGGTCTGTCTATGATTTCCTCAGAGAAGTCGAAACAGAAATTCACAATAGACAGATCAAGTTGGGTCTTGGCCGGTAAATTTGGGACGATTGGCATCGTCGAGATAGATAGACTGTGGAGGGTACATATATATATATATATATATATATATATATATATATATATATATATATATATATATATATATATATATATATATATATATATATATATATATATATACACTGTTTTTTCTGTTAACCAGTGAAATTGGTTAAGATATTTTATGGAACTGGAGGGGGATGCCCTCACGTGGTGGCACCGATCTAACCGGATTCATCCACTGCCTGGTTATGCAAACGTCTCTCAGCTCCCTTTCAATCTCCATGAGGAAGATGGAAGGCTTTAGAAGAAGGACAATATCAGCCTACATTCCACTGATCTCACGTTAAGATCAACCTGGTGCCACAAGACCAAACCAATCTTTTTACGAAATGAGACTCCAGGCACTATAATCTATTTAGTTCGTCCTTCTTTTTCCTCTTCTCTTTCTTTTCTCTTAATCACACTGTCCTCTCTCCCCTTCGTTAACCCCTCTCTCTCTCTCTCTCTCTCTCTCTCTCTCTCTCTCAAATACCGCATTACTTTGGTTAAATAACCTCATCTGAGGCTCCAGATATTTAGAGGACTTATTGTATTAGTCAGCTATTTGATTTTCCATTTGCCTCTTCCTTGTGTCAGTGACGAGAGAGAGAGAGAGAGAGAGAGAGAGAGAGAGAGAAGGAGAATTACTGAGGGGTGACGGTAATAGACAGACAAATAGAGGTGGGCAGGTGGAAAGACCGACCGATCGATGAATCGCTCAGTCGATCGCCCAACAAGTACATAAACAGGCAGACAGGCAGACAAACAGACATAAATTGATAGATACAGATGTCTATAAAGATAGGCAGATAGACAAATGATTGACTGATTTCTGACTGATTGATGCAGGTATCGATAGGCAAAGACAGTGACAGACACGAGGAAATTGTCTTTACACACACACACACACACACACACACACACACACACACACACACACACACACACAAACACACACACACACACACACACACACACACACACACACACACACATCTATCTATCTATCTATCTACCTATATTAATATAAAAGAGCCGCGTTGTTTGTATGTTGGTTTCTTTGTCCTTCAATCACGCCCAAATCATGGATCAGAGACCCAAGACACATATACAGTATATTCTGAATCATGGTGACCCAAGGATGGTTTTAGAGGGGCCAAAATACAGATCTGCGTCATTCGAGGTCACCGGTAGAGTGTTCGCCTTTTTTTTTGGGGGGGGGGCAACGCCGGCTACCCCAGCAGCCCAATTTTTGGAGTGGAGACACATGACCTCCAGTTCGGACATGGGATACTTGAGGTTGACCTCCGAGGTCATTTGAGGCCACTTGTCGGAGGTCATTTAAGGTCACTGGAAATACATGCTCGAAATAAATGTGCATTATCTTTCTAGAGAAGAAAGATTGAACTACTGTAGAACAAATAGAATTGCAGTGTTCGCCTTTTTGGCCCGGGGAGCGCTGGATGCACCTGTTAGTATATATATATATATATATATATATATATACTGGCCAGCTTCATGCAGCCCTCATTGTTAGTCGCGTTTTCTTTCTTGTATTCTTGTTAGGGGGAGTTAGTCAGAACGTCCCTGTACCTGAACTCGACTCTCCCGAAATTGTACCACTTAAGATAAAACTAGATGCGTAAAATCTGTCCCACACATTTGACCAACAACGAAGCTACTGGTCCGGATGGAATCCCCAGTTATTTTGTAAGTCTTCCCCAGAACTTGCTCCTGTTCTGACTATATTATTCAGACTACGCATCCATACTTTTTCATTTCCTAATTCTTGGAAAGAAGCCAATATCAACCCAATCTCGAAGAATGGAAGTCCCTCTAACCCCTCTGATTACAGACCAATGGCTATCAAATCTTCTTTTAGTAAAGTATTTGAGATTCTAATTAATAAAAATATTGTTAAACATGTTGAACAGAATAACTTAATTAGTGACAGACGTATGGTTTTTGCCACGAAAGGTACACTGTTGATATACTCAATCTCCTGACTCATACCATCCGTCAGGCAATTGACCAACATGAAGAAACCCATGAAGTAGCTCTTTATATTTCTGAAGCTTTTGACTGAGTGTGTCACCTTTCCCTGCTATTCAAGCTCCCTTGCTATGGCCTATCTTCTTTTGTTCCAATGATTTCCTCATATCTCAGGGATGGAAAGATAAAAGTAGGTGGTGTATATACCATTTTCTACTCGATTAATGTCGGCGTGCCACAAGGATCAGTCCTGGCTCCTACTCTATTCCTAATTCATATTAATGGTATCTTATCTATCACTCATAATCCCATTCACTATATATATAATGTGCTAATAGACAGATATTGCCTAATTCATGTATGATCTTCAATGCTACCAATTTTCCTATCGCTAAAAGTATTAATATTCTCGGTGTTCCACTTAACAATAGCCTCTGCTGGGCCTCTCATGTTGGATCACTTGCTATAACTGCTTGAAAGAAACTTGGAATGTAGTATAGTATCTGCAACTACTTCTCAGACGAGCAGTTGGTATAATTTACAAGACTCATGTTCTCTCTCAGCTACAATATTGCTCACCTTTGTGGAGTGTATGCGTAGAGGTTGCACTAAATCAACTGAAGAAAATGCAGAACAAAGGTGTAAGAATTAATTATTAATAACTTTACAGTTACAAATGACCCCTACAAGTAAGAAGGAATGTTGCCTTCCTTGCATTATTTTGTAAATAATTTTATGGCAAATGCTCAGACGAAGTTGCAGCCTTTTTGCCACCTCTCCACGCCTTTCTTCGTGCTACACGGGTATCTCGTAGCGCTCATGAGTGCTCTGTCGTACTGATATATTTCAGAATTTCTTCCTAACATAATTCTGATATTTCCAGAGCTGCATCTCTTTGGAATTCTATTCCCCAGAGAGGTTTCCCCAAAAAAACTATGTCGAATTACATATTTTTTTTATTTTTATTAAAGGAGGTCACCTGTAATCTTAAGTATGGGTTCTGAAGAAGCATTGGAGACGCATTAACCATACAGATATTTTTCGTAATGTTTCGGTAATCTAGTTGGTATAATGAACAACCAAAGTTAGGTGAATCGAAACTCAAAATACTGTCATTTGCATGTTCTGATTTGATATAACAACAGGTGTCACCCTAATCATGGAAGTTTGTGAGGACATGGTAACCAGGAAAACTGAATGAGGATGTCAGTAGAGGGAGAGGATTGGGTTTTTGTGAGGAAAAGGGCTAGAGGGAATACAGACTGGAAGAAAAATGAACAGAATTTAAATTGGTACTAAGGCAACGGATAGTAGGAAAACATTAGGCAGAACCCGCACTTCTCCTCTGACGACCATTAGTGTTTGCAATAACCACTGTCGACACAACCGCTTGACTGCGACCAAGAGGGCCATGTGCCGCCAGCCCTACCCTGCCGGCGGTGGCATTCCGAGATACCACTGAATTTGCTGACAATACCTCAGCGGCCTTTGCTATAAGATGTGAATGGAAGATGCCACGCTCACACACACCACAAAGCCAGCCAGGAGACACGACGTGTGTGCTGGGCAATTCCCAGGTCCTGTCCTCCTCTCTTGGTATTTTTTTAACCAGCCCATATCCCACTGGCTGGGCTAATGAATGGCCCGGCCTGCATTATATGTGCAGGAAATCTTTAAACAAACGAACGAAAGATGCTACGCTTGTTATGGACGTTTGTGAGGACATGGCAACCAGGAAAACGAAATAGGGATATGTCAGTAGAGGGAAAGATTTGGGTTTCTATAAGGAAAAGGGCAAGGAATACAGATTGGAGGAAAACGTTAACAGAATTTAGATTGGCACTAAGGCAACGAATTTTAGAAAAATATAAAGCCAAACCCTCACTTCTCCTCTGACGACCATTAGTGTTTTCAGTAATCACTGTCGATGCAATCGCTTGATTGTGACGAGGAGGACCCTGTGCCACCAGCCCTACCCTGCCGGTGGTGGTAATCTCAGTTACCACCGAATTTGCTAATAATACTGCGCGGCCATTGCTAGGAGCGGATGTAAATAGAAGGTGTAATATCTAATGTGCATGTAGTGTGGTGGAGACAGTTGGAGGTAGAGGTATAATGAGAGTATGCTGGCCTACTCTCTGTTAAAGAAATTACTGAGAATGTTCAGCAAAGGGAAATGGTCAGGAACATGTCTTGTGGACTGGCGAAACTAGAGCACCAGCTCTCCCTGCCACAAGCTTGCCATCCACCTCAGGGGTACCGCCCTGTTCGACTGGTGTTACATTCTACTCCCTGTAATATTGTAGGAGAGGGTGTAGCTAAGGTGCGGAAATGGTACTCAGCCGGACGTGTTCAACCTAACATTAACAAATTAGCAGAATTAAATGCAACTTATGAGGAAAGGGAGTCTTAGAAGGAAGGAGAGAGGGAATGATTGAGGGCGGGAAGAAGAGACTGTATGGAAGGAGAAGGAGGGAGAATAGAGGGAAAGAGGGAATAAGAGAGAGGGAAGGAAGGAAGATTGGAGGAAGAAAAGAAACAGGATTTCGATCAGGAAACAAGGGATCATGGAGAAGGGAAATTGAGAGAGAAAGAGAGAGAGAGAGAGAGAGAGAGAGAGAGAGAGAGAGAGAGAGAGAGAGAGAGAATGTTTGTTTTTGCTTATGTGGGTGAGTGTTTGTTCTTGTGCGTCTGCTTGTGTGTAATTAGACATGTTTTCTGCATCAGGTCGAGAGGGTGGATATACTGATATTGTACAGAATTTGTGTGTGTGTGTGTGTGTGTGTGTGTGTGTGTGTGTGTGTGTGTGTGTGTGTGTGTGTGTGTGTGTGTGTGTGTGTGTGTGTGTGTGTGTGTGTGTGTGTGTGTGTGTAAGAGAGAGAGAGGGAGGGATTTTGCATGATCAATTTAAGACAATAAACTCCAAATCAGTCTCCCACCGAATACATATCACCTGCCACCATTAAGATGCTAGATCAGTAATCCTATTGCTCTCGTAGGCATATCGCAGCTTCGCTAAAATCGGAAGAAAGATTTTTACGATATCACTGTTAACTCCTACTGAGTTAAGTATCACACTAGCATTCAGAAGCCTGAAGTCAATGGTATTATGCTGGTGATGGTCATTGATTGTAACAGGTCTTTGAAGAATTTTTAAATTAAACTTTAAATAGTCCTTTATATTGTTGAGGGTATGACAGAAACTGGTGAATAATGTCAAGCTAACAGAAAAAGCTATACGGTATTTTTTTTCTTGCAAGATAGTTTGGCAGTCGGAAGCTTATCATCGCTGCATCGCCAAAATTATTAACAAACAAGGCATACATCCCAGGATACTGCCCAGGAAGCTTGGTTATGATTTGCCTGCTTGAGTCTGAGGTATTTTTGTAAGTCACACACACACACACACACACACACACACACACACACACACACACACACACCGCTCGCTGGTGCAGTGGTAACGTTTTCGCTTGCCAACTGGTGGACGGGAGTTCGCGCCTCGCTCAGGTTGCGAAAAGTTTCACTGACGAAGTGGGTGGTTACTGTCCCCGTTGAGCAAGGGGACGGGTGTGTGCGTGTGTGAAGGTCACAGCCTTGCCCTTAGATCGGACTATATGAGCTCTCAGCTCCCTTCCGGGAGGGTAAAAGTTGACGATCACAACCATCAAGTGATCCTGACCGACCCGGTGAATTACACACACACACACACACACACACAGGCGATTACATTTTCTCCTTGGCAGGTTGGTGATAACGAAGTAGAGGGGAAAATGATTACCAGGATAGATAGGGAGGGAAGGAAAACTGTAATTGAAGACATTAGATTCATAAGGAGAGAGAGAGAGAGAGAGAGAGAGAGAGAGAGAGAGAGAGATTAACACATACTGGTAAATTGGAGAGAATACGTTACGCTTTTACCTTCCACGTTAATAAAAATGGAAGCCTCCCCCGTCCCTCTACCTGATCGCCAGTTATCGCCTCAAGATTTATTGTAACCAGTAAATAATTATTAATGATAAGCTTTGTACATTAGCACAGTCTGCCACATTACAGTTACTGCCAGTCCAGATTACAGTTACTAAAGTTCGTTCACCTTAACATGGCCCAGATATTCTTCCTTGTGCAGCATATTCTGCATAGCTCTGTGGCAAAAACAGGTAATGCTGGGGTACTGAATCCTTTCCATAGCGCTTCCTCCTGACTAGCGCCAACTTGTGGAATTAATCTCTTGTTACAACTGAGCAGTCAAGATGGAGAGATGACAAGGTTTAGGCCAAGTTGAAGTAAATAGAATAGTTCCCCCCATCCCATCCAACCCACCCGACCAGACACTGAAAACGTCAGCACAAGAATTAAGGACGCCGCTAACTAATTATTAATATAGAACTTGTATATTACCAGTCTGCCAAAATGCATATTCAATTAACTCTGAGGTTTGAGACACCAATATATAAGACTATGGGATGTTCTTACACCCACGCCAGCACGATAGCATGTATTGTTAGCTGGTCGTGTTTGTCTGTGTGTCTGAGAGTGAATGTGTACCTTAAGGAATTATCATCCCAAAATTTATGTAAACTTACATGAGTGACTGATGAGCAGTCAAGGGGTTAAGCCATAGTTCTCAAAAAAAGTGGATTCTCTCTCTCTCTCTCTCTCTCTCTCTCTCTCTCTCTCTCTCTCTCTCTCTCTCTCTCTCTCTCCTGGCCTCAATAATCGTAACCAATTTGTAGGTGAGGCCATTAGCCAGGCCATATTTATTGGGTGGCGGGTAAAAGCAGGGGAAACACTGGATTAGGGGAATATTATTTAGTGGAAAAACACGGTAATCTGGGACGTAGAAAAAATATATTGTGAGAAAAAAATTGTAGAAGTTGTTATGTAGGTTATGCTTGGCGTTGAAAATTACACAGGATGAAAATGATAAAAATAATTCAGGGAGGAAAAGATATGGACAAGGGAGAGAAAATAGAAACGAGAAACGTGTGCTGAGAGAGAGAGAGAGAGAGAGAGAGAGAGAGAGAGAGAGAGAGAGAGAGAGACGTACAAATTCGTCGAGATAACGGGAAGGAGAGGGGGAAAATGAATGGCATGGATAAATAGAGAAAGAAATATTAGAAATGGAATCCCGATATGTACAAGAGAGAGAGAGAAAGAGAGAGAGAGGTTGTGATAATGATGATATTAAAATCTTCGTCACCAATTCTGTGCCTCAGATTGTGTTCTAAATGGAATATTAATCTCTCTCTCTCTCTCTCTCTCTCTCTCTCTCTCTCTCTCATCATCTCTGAGAGCCTCTCATTTTTTTTTTCTCTCCCTTTCGTGTCTATCTGTCATTCAGTTGTTTGTGTATCTGATTGCCTGTCTTGCTGTCGGTCTTTTTGGCTTTCTGTCTGCCTTTCCGGTAAAAACAGTTAATCTATCTGTCTGTCTATCCATCCATCTATCTATCTATCCATCTATCTGTATCAGTCAGCCTATCTTCCCATGTATCTGTCATTCTCTTTGTCTATCCATCTTTATGTCTGTCAAGCTATCTATTTGTATTTCCAGCTTTATGCCTGTCTGTCAACGTATGTACGTGTGTCAGTGTAAATATGTACCTATGCATGTATGTACCTTGATATACTTGTCTGTCAGGTTATGTATATATTTATCTCTTATTAGTACATCCATCAATTGTGTCTACCTGCCTGTCTGTCTATATGTGACCAGTCTATCTATCTATTACCTTATCTGTCTATATACCTATATCTGTATGTGTTTATCCTTTGATCTACCAGTGTATATATCAGTCAAAATACATCTACAGTACATCTATCACAAATTGTCTATCACCACCCCTCAGTAATTCCCTGTCCATCCCCGGTCCCTCTATCTGTCAGTCTATGTATCCCTTTATCTATCTCTATCTATCTCTTTATCTATCTCTCTCTCTTTAAGTGACTAATTTAAAGAAGCATCAATAGGGAAATTAAGGGACTGAATGAGTCCTAAGGTCTTTAAGGTTTCAGGCAAGTTTATTTCACCTATGCGATGTGGGATTTTAGGGAGAGAGAGAGAGAGAGAGAGAGAGAGAGAGAGAGAGACAGACAGACAGACAGACAGACAGAGACAGAGACAGAGAGGGAGATGTATGTAAGATGAGGTCTTTAAGGTTTCAGGTAAGTTTATTTCACCTATGCGATGTGGGATTTTAGAGACAGACAGACAGACAGACAGAGACAGAGACAGAGAGGGAGATGTATATAAGAAAGGGTCGAAATTGTACAAGCACTGCCCCTTCTACTTTAATGTAAACAAACGATGGGATGACTTCATTTATGTGGGATAGAATGCAGGGAGGGAAGGAGGGAGGGAAGAAGGAAGGAGGGAATAAGGAAAACAGAAGAGAAGGAAGTAGAGGCGAGGAAAAGAGGAAGGGAAGACAAGGGAGAGAAAGAATAGTAGGAGAGGGAGTAGTTAGGGGGCCGAGATGGTACTCAGCCGGACCCTCCCAACATAATATATACAAAACAGCCGAGTAAAATATAACTTATGAAGCAAGAGAGGCTTAGAAGCATGGAGAGATAGAATGAAGGAGAGAGGGAACGAGGGAGGCAAGGGAAAGAGAAGCGATGGCGGGAGGAAGGATGGAGAAAAGAAGGAATGAAGGAATAAGAGAGAGAAGAAAGAAAAGAAGATTGGAGGAAGAGATAAATCAGGCTTAGGATCACGGAAAAAAATAAAGGATTATGGAAAACGGAAATTGAGAGAGAGAGAGAGAGAGAGAGAGAGAGAGAGAGAGAGACAGAGACAGACAGACAGAAAGGCAGAAAGACAGACAGGCAGAGACAGAGATAAAGACAGACAGAAAGACAGACAGAGAGGCAGACAGACGCCGAACAATTGTTTGTATTTGTTCATGTGCGTGACTATGTTGTGTGGTCGCGCGCGTGTGCTTTTGCGTAAATAGATTTGTCTCCTGCATTAGTTTCAGCCTCAATGTTTTGGTATTGCAACGATTTGAGAGCCAGTGTACTCGTATGAGAGAGAGAGAGAGAGAGAGAGAGAGAGTGGACGGACTATGCATGACAAATACTGACACAAAGAGGGGGAAATGAGTACCAGGATCGATTGGCGGTGAAATGATAGGAAAGCTGCAGAGAGAGAGAGAGAGAGAGAGAGAGAGAGAGAGTAAACCGTACAGCAAAATTGGAATCCGTAACGAATTTACCTTCTGTGTCAATAAATATGGAGGCCTTCCTCGTCCATGTACCTAATTCCCAGTTATATGGAGAACATAGCTGCAAGATTTATTGTAACCAGTAAATGATTATTAATGATAAGCTTTGTACATTACCACAGTGTGCCACATTACAGTTACTGCCAGTCCAGATTACAGTTACTAAAGTTCGTTCACCTTAACATGGCCCAGATATTCTTCCTTGTGCAGCATATTCTGCATAGCTCTGTGGCAAAAACAGGTAATGCTGGGGTACTGAATCCTTTCCATAGCGCTTCCTCCTGACTAGCACCAACTTGTGGAATTAATCTCTTGTTACAACTGAGCAGTCAAGATGGAGAGATGGCAAGGTTTAGGCCAAGTTGAAGTAAATAGAATAGTTCCCCCCATCCCATCCAACCCACCCGACCAGACACTGAAAACGTCAGCACAAGAATTAAGGACGCCGCTAACTAATTATTAATATAGAACTTGTATATTACCAGTCTGCCAAAATGCAAATTCAATTAACTCTGAGGTTTGAGACACCAATATATAAGACTATGGGATGTTGTTACACCCACGCGCGCACAACAGAAGGTATTGTTAGCTGCTCGCGTTTGTCCTTGTCTCTGAGAAGGAATGTGCATCTGACGCATATTCTCATCCGAAAATCTATATAAACTTACTTGAATGACTGGTGAGCAGTTAAGGGGTTAACCCATAGTTCACAAAAAAGTAGATCTCTCTCTCTCTCTCTTTCTCTCTCTCTCTCTCTCTCTCTCTCTCTCTCTCCTGGCCTCAACTATCGTAAATAGGGTGTAGGTGAGGCCATTAGCCAGGCCATATATTGGGTGGCGGGCAAAAGCAGGAAAACACTGGATTAGGGGAAAATTGCTCTATGGAAAAACACGGTAATCTGGGACTTAGAAAAATTATATTGTGAGAAAAAAAATATGAAAATTGTTATGTAGGTTATACTTGGCGCTGAAAATTACACAGGATAAAAGTAATAAAAATAATTCAGGGAGGAAAAGATATGGACAAGGGTGAGAAAAAATAGAAAGGGGAAAAGTGGGTCGAGAGAGAGAGAGAGAGAGAGAGAGAGAGAGAGAGAGAGCGAGAGAGAGGTGATGATAATGACTGATAATGATGATGATGTTAAGATCTTCCACAGCAATTCTATGCCTCAGCCTGTTATGTAAATCGAGTATTAATATCATTCTCTCTCTCTCTCTCTCTCTCTCTCTCTCTCTCTCTCTCTCTCTCGAGTATCATCTCTGAGAGCTTCTCATTTTCTTTCCTTCCCTTGTCTGTCAGTCTGCCGTTGTTTGTCTCTCTGATCTACTGTTTGTCATACTGTCGGTCTTTTTGGCTTTCTGTCTGCCTTTCCGGTAAAACTGTTAATCTGTCTGTCTATCTATCTATCTATCTATCTGTATATCTATCTATCTATCAGTCTATATCTACCCATTTATCTATCTTTCTATTTGTCTATCCATCTGTCTGTCTGTCTACCTATCTTTCTATCTTTCCATTGTTATGGCTGTGTGTCAACGTATGTACGTAGCCTATGTTAGTGTAAATATGTCCGTCTATATGTATGTACCTTGTCCCTACCGATGTACTCAGCTGTCTATTTATGTATCTATTTATCTCTTCTGACGACATCCATCAATTTACCTGTGTCCGCCTGTCTGTCTATATGTGACCAATCTGTGTGAAGCTATTTGTCTATCTGTATGTGACTTGTATATCTGTGTATCTATCAATCTATCTGTCTGTATATCTGTATTGGTTTGTCGCTTGATTCACCAGTCCATACATCGATCTATCCACCTATCTATTTCTATCACTAATTGTCTATCATCATCCCTATGTAATTCCATTCCCACCCCCTCTCCCTCTATGTGTCTGCCTATCTAACTATGTGTCTATCTATCTGTCTCAAAGTAACTGATTTAAGGAAGCATCGACAGGAAAATTAAAGGACTGAATAAGTCCTGAGGACTTTGTTTCTGGTAAGCTTATTTCATCCATACGATGTGGAATTTTCGAGAGAGAGAGAGAGAGAGAGAGAGAGAGAGAGAGAGAGAGAGAGAGAGAGAAACAGACAGACAGACAGATAGACAGACAGAGACAGAGATACATAGACAGAAAGAGACGTATGTAAGAAGGGGTCGAGATCGTAAATTCACTGCCAACTGTACCTTAATGTAAACAAACTATGAGATGATCTCATTTATGTGGGATAGAATGCAGGGAGGGAACGAGGGAGGGAAGAAGGAAGGAGGGAATGAGGAAACCAAAAGAGAAGGAAGTAGTGGCGAGGAAAGAGGAAGGGAAGACAAGCGGAAGTCGGAGAGGGAGTGGTTAATGAGCCGAGATGGTACTCAGCCAGACCCTCCCAACCTAATATAAACAAATTAGCGAAGGAAAATAAAACTTATGAAGCAAGAGAGGCTTAGAAGGAAGGAGAGAGGGAATGAAGGAGGGAGGGAAGAAGAAGAGAAAGGATGGCAGGAGGAAGGGGAGAGAGAGGAGAAGGAAAGAGGGAATAAGAGAGAGAAGGAAGAATGGAAGATTGGAGGAAGAGAAGAGAAAGCATTTGGTTCAGGAAACAAGGGAAATGGAAAACGGAAATTGAGAAAGAGAGAGAGATAGATAGATAGATATAGATAGATAGATAGATAGAGAGAGAGAGAGAGAGAGAGAGAGTGTGTGTGTCAGACAGACAAAGAGACAGACAGACAGACAGACAGACAGACAAAAAAAAAGATGGACAGGATGACAGACAAACAGACGGACAGGATGACAGACAGAGAGGCAGACAAACGGAGAGTAAATGTTTGTGTTTGTTCATGTGCGAGACTGTGTGTTCTGTGTTCGCGTGCGTGTGTTTTTGTGTAAATAGATTTGACTCCTGCATTAGTTTGTCCCTGAATGTTTTCGTATAGTACCGAATTGAGCCTGTGTACTCGAATGACTGTGTGTGTGTGTGTGTGTGTGTGTGTGTGTGTGTGTGTGTAACAGATACAAGAGACTGTGCATGACAAAATCTTACACAGCGAAAGAGGGGCAAATGGATATAAGGATAGACTCGCAGGTAAATGAAAGGGAAATTAGAGAGAGAGAGAGAGAGAGAGAGAGAGAGAGAGAAACACATACCTCTAAATTTGAGGGAATGTGTATGAAATTCCCTTCCAAGTTAATATATATGGAAGCCTCCCCCCCCCCTCCCTCTACCAGATCTCCAGTTGTACAGAAAACGCCTCTGCAAGATTTATTGTAACCAGTAAATAATTATTAATAATAAGCTTTGTACATTACCACAGTGTGCCACATTACAGTTACTGCCAGTCCAGATTACAGTTACTAAAGTTCGTTCACCTTAACATGGCCCAGATATTCTTCCTTGTGCAGCATATTCTGCATAGCTCTGTGGCAAAAACAGGTAATGCTGGGGTACTGAATCCTTTCCATAGCGCTTCCTCCTGACTAGCACCAACTTGTGGAATTAATCTCTTGTTACAACTGAGCAGTCAAGATGGAGAGATGGCAAGGTTTAGGCCAAGTTGAAGTAAATAGAATAGTTCCCCCCATCCCATCCAACCCACCCGACCAGACACTGAAAACGTCAGCACAAGAATTAAGGACGCCGCTAACTAATTATTAATATAGAACTTGTATATTACCAGTCTGCCAAAATGCATATTCAATTAACTCTGAGGTTTGAGACACCAATATATAAGACTATGGGATGTTCTTACACCCACGCCAGCACGATAGCAGGTATTGTTAGCTGGTCGCGTTTGTCTGTGTGTCTGAGAGTGAATGTGTACCTTAAGCAATTCTCATCTGAAAATTTACAGTATGTAAACTTACATGAATGACTGATGAGCAGTCAAGGGGTTAACCCATAGTTCTAAAAAAAGTAGCTCTCTCTCTCTCTCTCTCTCTCTCTCTCTCTCACACACACACACACACACACACACACACACACACACACACACACACACACACACACACACACACACACACACACACACACACACACACACACACACATGGCCTCAATAATCGTTACCAGGGTGTAGGTGAGGCCATTAGCCAGGTCATATACATTGGGTGGCGGGCAAAAGCTGGGAAACACTGGATTAGGGGAAAAATAATCAGTGGGAAAACACGGTAATCTGGGACTTAGAAAAAATATATTGTGACGAATAAAAAAAAAGAAAATTGTTATGTAGGTTATATTTGACGTTGAAAATTACATAGGATAAAAGTAATAAAAATAATTCAGGGAGAGAAAGATAGGGACAAGGGAGAGAAAAAATAGAAATGGGAAAAGTGGAGAGAGAGAGAGAGAGAGAGAGAGAGAGAGAGAGAGAGAGAGAGAGAGCTGTGATGAAGACTGATGATGATGACGATGATGGTGATATTAAGATCTTCCAGAACAATTCTCTGCCTCAGCCTGTGATCTAAATCGAATATTAATATCATTCTCTCTCTCTTTCTCTCTCTCTCTCTCTCTCTCTCTCTCTCTCTCTCTCTCTCTC
The DNA here is from genome assembly GCF_032717465.1 of Coenobita brevimanus. Classification (NCBI taxonomy): domain Eukaryota; kingdom Metazoa; phylum Arthropoda; class Malacostraca; order Decapoda; family Coenobitidae; genus Coenobita; species Coenobita brevimanus. The sequence continues at coordinate 23,672,277 of NC_137031.1, forward strand.
TCTTACACGTTGGTTAGACCTTAGTAGAATTAGCTTTTTTTTTTTTTTTCCAACACATAACCTTGTCATGGGTTAGTAGACCTAATGTTATATGTACTTACCATGTACACCTACTCGTACTGTACGTCCTCTCTCTCTCTCTCTCTATCTATCTATCTATCTATCTATCTGTCTATCTATCTCTCGAGTGTCATGTCCGAAAGCCTGTAATTTTCTTTCTTTCTCTTGCCGTCTATCTGTCATTCAGTTGTTTGTCTTTCTGATTGGCTGTTTTTCATACTGTCGGTCTTTTTGGCTTTCTGTCTGCCTTCCCGGTAAAATTGTTAATCTATGTGTCTGTCTATCCACCCATCTTTCCATCGATCTATCTTTATCAATCAGTCTATCTTCCCATGTATCTATCATTCTCTTTGTCTGTCTGTCTGTCTAGCTATCTTTCTATCTTTTCAGCTTTATGCCAGTATCTGTCAACGTATATACGTATGTCAATGTATAGACGTCTAATGTATGTTGGTATGGATTGATTTATGTATGAATTTATGTATGTATGTATGTACGCACCTTGTCGCTATCGATTTATTCAACTGCCTTTTTATGTATCTATTTATCTTTTATTAATACATCCATCTATTTATCTGTGTCTATCTGTCAGTCAATCTGCCTACCTACATCTGTCTATATCTGACCAATCTATCTATCTATCTATCAGTGTATCTGTCTATATACCTATATCTGTATTTGTTTGTTTGTTTAACTACCCAGTGTGTATATCAGTCTATCAACCTATCTCTGTCTATTACTGTCTATCACCGCCCCTCAGTAATTCCCCTCCCCACTCTCTCTCTCTCTCTCTCTCTCTCTCTCTCTCTCTCTCTCTCGTATCATCACTGAGAGCCTCTCATTTTCTTTCTCCTGCCGTCTGTCTGTCAGTCAGTGTTTTGTCTTTCTGGTTGACTGTTTGTCATGCTGTCGGTCTGTTTGGCTTTCTGTCTGCCTTGCCGGTAAATCTGTTAATCTATCTGTCTATCCACCCATCTGGCTATCTATCCCTCCAGTTTCAATCAGTCTGTCTTCCCATGTATCATCAATCTCGTTGTCTGCCTGTCTGTCTATCTGTCTATCTATCTTTCTATCTGTCCAGCTTTATGGCTGTATCTGTCAATGTATGTACGTACGTGCGAGTGATATATATATATATATATATATATATATATATATATATATATATATATATATATATAATTTCAGTGGTATACAGGGGCGCTCGCCATCCGCTCACTAGATGTAGTGCTGCTCTTGGATGTCTACCCTTTCCTCTTCTCCATTCTTCTTTCCTTCCATCCTCTTCTGTCTTTCCTTCATTCTTTCCTCTTCCTTCTGCCTACGGGAGACTTTACACTCCCTCTTCTTTCCTTCCTTCCTTCTTTCTTCTTCCTTCTGCCTGTGGGTGACTCTACACTGAGTGACATGTCACATGGTTTCCTGTACACCAGGAAACTATTTACTACCTTGGGTGGTAACCATATAGCCAGATTTTGGCGCCTGGTGGTTTAGTGGGTAATTACGGCACTCCAGTCGGATTGAGCCGGTGAAGGTTTATATCCAGTGGATGGTTGGAGTTTATTGCTCACGTAATGCCACTCAGGGATGAGTGAGGTTGGTCACTCTCATCTTAAATGTCAGTACAAACTTGCCTAGCTCCCGACTCGTACGCTTCTAATGGGGCAACTTAGGATTGGATAATGGATGGATGGATGGATATATATATTTAACGCATTAGTGCCCAGTGTCCTCATTATGGGACGGAACTGGGCATTTTCAAAATTTAATAAAGAAGGGAACCCAGGGGAAGGGATCTACAAGCTTCGCGACTATGAGCTGACAGGCGGAGGGCGGTACACCTAGCACCCTTCCAGCAAAATTCGTCGCACAGGAACCATGGGAGCCAATCGGACACACACACACACACACACACACACACACACACACACACACATATATATATATATATATATATATATATATATATATTGTTACATAGCCTATGATTTCATCATCCTTTGTGTAATTTTAACGCACAGTATGCTGCATGTTTGATCACGAGCGTGTTCTGCCTCAGTTCCCCTCTTCTACCGTTATAGTAGAGTAAGTCGTCCTTTCTGTTGTTCAGAGCGGGATTGTCAACTCTTTGTCCCCTGTGGCTTCATTTGCGCGTCCTTCTTACAAGTTGTATCAAGCTCTGCTGGCCCCTATATAATGAGCTCAGTCTCTGCATCATTGCCACTTAGATCTACTCCTCATTTTGTTCACATCTCTGTCCTCCCCTGTACCGTTATTATTATTGTGAGTGCTCCGGAAGTCTCCAACCATCTAGCAGCTGTGTAATTTGAGTATAACTGTTATAGCATTTTTTCCTTGTACTGTATAGCATAAGGTGTTGATTTGTAGGCCTAGTGAGTTTTTTTTGTAATTTATGTAGGATTCATTTTGTCAGCCAGTTTTAATATTATTTTTTATCTGTAATAATTTATCTTGCATTAACTGAGCATTACCCAGTGTATTTTCATTTTATCAGGGCTGACTTAGGTAAATTTACTCTTGCTAATTTCATGTTAATAGAGGCTATTGCAGTTAACCATATATTTAACCTGTTTTTTGCCATTACATTATCCTTATGAGTCCTGAATGTTTTGTTGTTAGTTTGAGCATTAAACTTTAACTTGTAATTTTACCTAACTCTTTTGTTGTGAACCTGGAACTTTGCGGGACAGTAGTGATTTTTAGTATTCTCACTTAAAGTGTACATTATCTTTCTCTGTTCCGTAACATAAATTTGGCGACCTCTTATCAGGATATTCAGGATATTATCATAAGGATATTGTTTGATATTTTGTGACTGTGATTTATTCATGATGTCTACCATTTCTACACTTATTGAAGCCAAAGATTTTTTGTCAAATGTGCAAACAGTGTGTGATGTAGAAAACAGAACAAAGAATGAACTTAAGCTTGTTGCTCAACAATTGGGAATTGCTGTTCGCTCTCATCATTCTAAAGGTCAAATTGTTGACATGATTAATGAAAGCTTGTTTAATGTAACTCCTCCAAATGAGCAAACACAGATTGAATTAGCTAAGTTACAGCTAGCCCTGCAGGAGTCTCGTGCTAAGGAGGCGGAGGCTCGTATTCAGGAGGCACAGATACACGCACAAGTTGAACTTGCCAGGATTCAGGCAGACCATGAGTATCGCATGAAACAAGGTGGAACTGGATCATCTAGCTCTGATGATTTTGATGTGGCTAAAAATGTTAAACTTGTCCCTCCTTTTAATGAATCTGATTTAACTAAGTATTTTCAGTTGTTTGAGAGGGTAGCTACAGGTTTTAATTGGCCCAAAAGGTATTGGCCAGTACTCCTTCAAACTGTTCTCACCGGTAAAGCTCAAGTAACTTATGCATCTTTGCCTCAGGATCAATCTGATAATTATGATGTAGTTAAGAGCTTGATTCTTAAGGCCTATGAGCTTGTTCCTGAAGCCTATAGAGTAAAATTTAGGACAACTTACAAGCAAGATAAGCAATCCCATGTTGAGTATGCAAAAATCAAAGAAGATCTGTTAGAGCAGTGGTTAAATTCTAAGACTGTGGATTCTGATTTTGGTAAATTTAAGCAGATGATTTTGCTGGAGGACTTCAAGAGGTGTATTTATAAAGTTGTAAGCCTATATCTTGATGAGAGAAGAATTGATAATTTATCTGATGCTGCAGTTTTAGCTGATGAATATGTTCTCACTCACAAGAGATATTCTAAAGAAAAAGGGAAAGCTGAGAGTAAGTACCTTGCCTCTACTCAGAGTACAGGTAACAGGAAAGAGAATAAAGATGATGTTTCTCAGGAAGTAAATACCAGCTTCACCTCTAGATTTCGGAAAAGTAAATGTACTTATTGTAGTAAGCTTGGTCATACTACGGAGAGATGTTTCAGGAGACAGCGTGATGTGAACAAAAAGGAGTCTTTAAATATTCAGTCAATTGGTCTAGTGTCCACTCTTGAGAGTTCCCAGAATTCTTTAACTGAGTTAACTGAACCTGCTTTGAGGGGTAACTTAAATTCTCATGATGGAGCTCCTCTTTTGAGCAGTAACGTGGGTGACACTCTCAAAAGTTCATGTGCTAATTTCCTGTCTGATGGTTTTGTCAGTCCTCTGGACAGTAATGACAGGAAATCAGTTAAAATATATCGTGATACAGGTGCTTGCCAATCCCTTATGCTGACCAGTGTTCTAGGCTCTAATGTTAATTCCTCTGATGAAACTGTAATCTTACAAGGTGTAGGGAATAATTACTTCTCTGTCCCTCTGTGCAGAGGGAATTTAGAGTCTGGTTTTGTTAATGGTTCCGTTATGGTTGGGTTGGTTGAGACACTCCCAATGTCAGGTGTAACTTTCTTACTTGGAAATGATATTGGTGGAAGTCAAGTGTGTCCAGCTCCTCAGTTGTCTAGTGAGCCAGTGGCTGCGTCCCAGGATTGTGATGTCCCTGATGTGTTCCCTGCATGTGCTGTCACTAGGGCTGAGTCTAAAGTTACTGGTGATTTAGAGGATAATGATGATGATGATGTTATCCTAGCTGACACTTTTCTTGCTAATTTGGACCACTCACCAGATGAGGCAGTACCCCGTAGTGTTGATAATTTGTCTCGTCAAGAGTTGGTTGAGTTGCAGGTTGCTGACCCTGAGTTGAAAGGTCTAGCTAACTCTGCTTGCAGTGAGGAAGAGTCAGCTGGTGCTTCTACTTGTTATTATATAAAGTCAGGAGTGCTTATGAGGAAGTGGAGACCCCCAACAGCATCAGCCGACTGTGAATGGGAGGTTGTACATCAAGTTGTCATCCCTCGTGTTTGTAGGCAGGATATCATTAGAGTGGCTCATGATTCCAGTTTGGCAGGACACCTTGGAGTGAGGAAGACTGTGGCACGCATTTTGAAACACTTCTACTGGCCAGGTATCTTCAGGGATGTTTCCTGGTATTGTAAGTCTTGTCACACCTGTCAAGTTGTGGGGAAGTGTAATCAGACCGAAAAGGTTGCACCTCTAGTTCCCATTCCTCCTTTTGAGGCGCCATTCACCCGTGTGTTGGTGGATATTGTGGGCCCTCTTCCTAAGACTTCTTCAGGATTTTCTTATGTGTTGACCCTGATTGATATGGCTACTCGTTATCCTGAAGCCATTCCACTTAGAAATATCTCAGCAAAGAACGTGGTTAAGGAAATGCTAGGGTTCTTCACAAAGTTTGGTCTGCCCAAGGAGGTACAGTCAGACCGGGGAAGTAATTTCATGTTGAATGTTTTCAAGCAGTCTCTGAAAGAGTTGGGCATCACCCAGATCATGTCTTCAGCTTACCATCCCCAGACCCAAGGAGTGTTGGAGAGATATCATCAAACACTCAAATCGATGCTCAAGAAATACTGTTTGGAACATCAGAAAGACTGGGATAAAGGTCTTCCATTCATCGTATTTGCCGCAAGAGAATCTCCAAATGAATCACTGGGCTTCTCACCCTTTGAACTACTGTTTGGCCATGAAGTAAGAGGACCCCTTAAGCTACTCAAGGAATGCTGGCTGTCGGAGGAAGATGACGTCAACCTGCTGGAGTATGTGATGAAGTTCAAAGAACGGCTGTCCACTGCTTTACAGCTGGCGAGAGAGAATTTAGGAGCTGCTCAGAAGATGAAGACTTGGTATGATAAGAAGTCCAGGTTACGCCACTTTCAGCCAGGAGATCAGGTTTTGATTCTGCTACCGGTGCATGGGCAACCTCTTCAAGCCAAGTTTAGTGGTCCTTATTTCGTGGAGAAGAAACTCAGTGATGTCAACTATGTCATCGCCACACCAGATCGTAGAAAGAGGAAGCAACTATGTCACATCAACATGCTAAAGTTATATCACAGGCGGGACGAAAATAATCCAGTCTGCACTGTAGCTGTTCCACCCGAGTCTGCAAGTGAAGCTCTCCCATGCAGTATGAGCCTGAGTGATAGTTTGGGGAAGAATCCTGATATCATGAATGATCTCCAGACTAAGCTTTCTCATCTACCTCCCGAGGAAAGGCAGGAGTTTTCGGCATTACTGCAGGAGTACCCGCAAGTGTTCTGTGCCACTCCAGGAAGAACCACTTTGTTGATGCATGATGTCAATGTTGGAGACGCAAAGCCAATTAAATTGCCTCCTTACCGTGTGAACCCAGTGAAAGTTCCTCTCATCCAGAAGGAGCTTGGTTACCTGTTGGACCACAAGATGATTGAGCCCTGTCAGAGCAAGTGGAGTTCTTCTGCCACTCTTGTCCCTAAGCCAGGTGGGTCACAGCGGCTTTGCATTGACTACAGACGTGTTAATCAGATAACCAAAACAGACACTTACCCTCTCCCTCGCGTGGAAGATTGCATAGACAAGATCGGAAAGGCTAGGTACATAAGTAAGTTTGATTTGTTAAAGGGATACTGGCAAGTAGAGTGTTGGCCTGCAGTCCTGACGGACCCGGGTTCAAATCCCGCTGAGGCAGGGAACAGTTTAAGGATTTGAATTTCATAAAATCAGACTTTACTGATCTACCAGAAGACCCGCCGACATGTCGTAAAAATACCCCCGCTAATACCAATACATCAGTCCTATATGAGACAGCCCTAGCATGTATTCAGTATGGACGATGGGTGTTAGCGCCGAAGTGGTGACATGTAGAGGTGTGCGGTACGTAGGAGGACTACTGGGCCTTGAAATCAGGCTGTGAAGCCTATGCCCAGAGTCGGTCACATAAAAAAAAAAAAAAAAAAAAAAAAGTACCTATGACTGAACGTGCTAGGGAGATCTCATGTTTTGTAACACTAGGAAAGACTTTTGCATGTTCGGTAATGCCATATGGTATGAAGAATGCACCAGCCACATTTCAGAAGCTCATGAATGTTGTAACAGAGGGTTTGGCAGGGTGTGTTGTTTATATTGATGATGTATTAATCTTCAGTGACAACTGGAAAGATCACCTATGCCATATCAGTAAATTTCTTGAGCGTTTAGTTCAGGCTAATCTTGTAGCTAATTTATCAAAGTGTGAGTTTGGTAAAGCTAAAGTTCAGTACCTTGGGTACGTAATTGGTGATGGACATGTTGCACCGCCAGGAGCTAAGGTTCAGGTTATAAGTGATCTTCCCAGACCTAAAAGTAGGAAAGAGCTACAAAGATTTTTGGGAATGGTGGGTTATTACAGGAGATTTGTTCTTAACTTTTCAATTCTTGTATCACCACTTACAGACCTACTGAAAAAGGGAGTTAAATTTGTCTGGACCGATAACTGTGAATCCTCTTTCAACAAACTTAAAGCTATCCTATTAAGTCAGCCAGTGCTCGCTACTCCAAATTTTGCTAAGCCTTTTAAGATGGCTGTTGATGCAAGTGATACAGGAGCTGGGGCTGTTTTGCTGCAAGAGGATGATCAGGGTATTGAACATCCTGTATCTTATTACAGTAAGAAGTTCACTCCACCTCAAAAGAACTACTCAACTATTGAGAAAGAGCTTTTGGCCTTGATTTTGGGTTTACAACATTTTTCATTTTATTTGTGTTCTAGTTTTGACCCCATAGTCATTTATAGCGATCATAACCCACTGAAATTCCTTAGTAAGTTTAAAGATAAAAATCAGAGATTGACAAGATGGAGTCTACTTCTTCAGGAGTATTCATTAGACATACAACATGTCAAGGGGAAAGAAAATGTTATTGCAGATTGCTTATCTAGACTTTAGACAGATTGTTTTAGAGTAATAAGAAATTTCCTTTGTAAATTTCTTTTCCTTTGTGGGGAGGTGTTACATATCCTATGATTTCATCATCCTTTGTGTAATTTTAACGCACAGTATGCTGCATGTTTGATCACGAGCGTGTTCTGCCTCAGTTCCCCCCTTCTACCGTTATAGTAGAATAAGTCGTCCTTTCTGTTGTTCAGAGCGGGATTGTCGGCTCTTTGTCCCCTGTGGCTTCATTTGCGCGTCCTTCTTACAAGTTGTATCAAGCTCTGCTGGCCCCTATATAATGAGCTCAGTCTCTGCATCATTGCCACTTAGATCTACTCCTCATTTTGTTCACATCTCTGTCCTCCCCTGTACCGTTATTATTATTGTGAGTGCTCCGGAAGTCTCCAACCATCTAGCAGCCGTGTAATTTGAGTATAACTGTTATTGCATTTTTTCCTTGTACTGTATAGCATAAGGTGTTGATTTGTAGGCCTAGTGAGTTTTTTTTGTAATTTATGTAGGATTCATTTTGTCAGCCAGTTTTAATATTATTTTGTATCTGTAATAATTTATCTTGCATTAACTGAGCATTACCCAGTGTATTTTTATTTTATCATGGCTGACTTAGGTAAATTTACTCCTGCTAATTTCATGTTAATAGAGGCTATTGCAGTTAACCATATATTTAATCTGTTTTTTGCCATTGCATTATCCTTATGAGTGCTGAATGTTTTGTTGTTAGTTTGAGCATTCAACTTTAACTTGTAATTTTACCTAACTCTTTTGTTTTGAACCTGGAACTTTACGGGACAGTAGTGATTTTTAGTATTCTCACTTAAAGTGTACATTATCTTTCTCTGTTCCGTAACAATATATATATATATATATATATATATATATATATATATATATATATATATATATATATATATATATATATATATATCGATGTACTCAGCTCAGCTGCGTTTCTATTTTTGTATCTATATACCTCTTATTTAGATATCTACCTTTCTATCGCTATCTATCTGTCTGTCTTTCTGTCCACCCATCTATATCAATATGAGACCAATCTGTCTATCTATCAGTGTATCTGCCTACATCCCTATATCTGTATTGGTTTGCCTGTTGATACACCAGTACATATATTAATCTGTCATCTATATATCTTAATCACCATTAGTCTACCACCACTTACCTTCCTAGTCTGTCTCTCTCTACCTTTTTATCTACTTGTCTCTAATTGACTGATTTAAGGAAGAAATAACAGGGAAATTAGAGTCCTAAGGTCATTAAGGCTTCACGTAAGTTTATTTCACATATGCAATGTGGGATTTGAGAGAGAGAGAGAGAGAGAGAGAGAGAGAGAGAGAGAGAGAGAGAGACGTATAAAGGAAGATCGAGATTGCACATAGACTGTCTCTTCTGTCTGAATGTAAACAAACTATGGGATGATCTGATTTATGTGAGATAGAATGCAGGGAGGGAAGGAGGGAGGGAAGAAGGAAGGAAGGAAGGAATAAGGAAAACAGAAGAGAAAGAAGTAGAGGCGAGGAAAAGAGGAAGGGAAGACAAGGGAGAGAAAGAATAGTATGAGAGGGACTAGTTAGGGGGCCGAGATGGTACTCAGCCGGACCCTCCCAACATAATATAAACAAAACAGCCGAGTAAAATATAACTTATGAAGCAAGAGAGGCTTAGAAGCAAGGAGAGATAGAATGAAGGAGAGAGGGAACGAGGGAGGCAAGGGAAAGAGAAGCGATGGCGGGAGGAAGGATGGAGAAAAGAAGGAATGAAGGAATAAGAGAGAGAAGAAAGAAAAGAAGATTGGAGGAAGAGATAAATCAGGCTTAGGATCACGAAAAAAAAAGGGATTATGGAAAATTGAAATTGAGAGAGAAAGACAGACAGATAGACAGACAGACAGACGGACAGACAGACGGACAGACAGACAAATGGAGAGTTAATGTTCGTATATGTTCATGTGTGCGACTGTGTGTTCTGTGCTCGCGTGCGTGTGCTTTTGTGTAAATACATTTGTCTTCTGTATTAGTTTGTGTTTTGGAATAGTACCGAACTGAGCCTTTGTACTCGTATGATTGTGTGTGTGGGGGGGAGGGGGACTTTTTGCGTCGATTATTTTTAACTGAATGTGTTGAATATATTTGCTTTTGTGTGTGCAACCAATATTCATGGCATGGTCTTTGAAAATATGTAAGTGTACTTGTGTGTTATCGTGTGTGTGTGTGTGTGTGTGTGTGTGTGTGTGTGTGTGTGTAAAACTACACGAAAACTTCAGAGGAAGTAAGTATGCATTATTTGGTACAATACAGTGACTGTTTCATTAGTGTGTGTGTGTGTGTGTGTGTGTGTGTGTGTGTGTATTTGTGTGTGTAAGAGAGAGAAGTGACTGATGACAAATGCTGACACAGCAAAAGAGTGGAAAACCAATACCAGGGTAGATTGGCAGGGAAATGAGAGAGAGAGAGAGAGAGAGAGAGAGAGAGAGAGAGAGAGAGAGAGAGAGAGAGAGAGAGAGAGAGAGAGAAACACACAGTACAGTACCTCTAAATTTTAGGAAATGCATATGAAAATTACCTTTCAAGTTAATATATCTGGAAGCCTCACCCCCTTCATCTACTAGGTTCCCACTTGTACAGACAACGCCGCTGCAAAATTTATTGTAACCAGTAAATGATTATTAATGATAAGCTTTGTACATTACCACAGTCTGCCACATTACAGTTACTGCCAGTCCAGTTTACAGTTACTAAAGTTCGTTCACCTTAACATGGCCCAGATATTCTTCCTTGTGCAGCATATTCTGCATAGCTCTGTGGCAAAAACAGGTAATGCTGAGGTACTGAATCCTTTCCATAGCGCTTCCTCCTGACTAGCACCAACTTGTGGAATTAATCTCTTGTTACTACTGAGCAGTCAAGATGGAGAGATGACAAGGTTTAGGCCAAGTTGAAGTAAATAGAATAGTTCCCCCCATCCCATCCAACCCACCCGACCAGACACTGAAAACGTCAGCACAAGAATTAAGGACACCGCTAACTAATTATTAATATAGAACTTGTATATTACCAGTCTGCCAAAATGCATATTCAATTAACTCTGAGGTTTGAGACACCAATATATAAGACTATGGGATGTTCTTACACCCACGCCAGCACGATAGCAGGTATTGTTAGCTGGTCGTGATTGTCTGTGTGTCTGAGAGTGAATGTGTACCTCAAGCAATTATCATCCTATCTATCTATCTATCTAATCCCAGACACCTGAATCCCGTTTGGGGTGGCCACAAACAAATCGCCTCCAAGTCGCCCTGTCCCCCGCCATTTCACTGCCCTGCTCCCAACTCACACCCCCCTCTCTCATATACCTCTCCACCCCATCCCTCCATCTCATCCTCGGCCTCCCCCTCCCTCTTCCCCCCTCCACCTCACTCACATACAATCTCTTCGTAAGTCTTTCACCCTCCATCCTCTCCACATGGCCAAACCACCTCAGTGTGTTCCTCATAACGCTTCCTATCACATCCACATCCACATCACAACGCTCCTTTATATCCTCATTCGTCAGCCTGTCTCTCCACGTGACTCCACAGGCTCCTCTTAAATAACTCATTTCCACAGCTCTCACTCTTGACTTGTGTCCTTCCAACAATGTCCAAGCTTCATACGTTAGAGTTGGTATCACAATACTGTCATGTAGTAACTTTTTCACTTCCATGCTCACTTCCCTGTTTCTTATCACTGCTTTCAAAGAACCAGCAACCTTTCTTCCCTGCTGTACCCTTTCAAGCACTTCATCCTCCAAACTTCCATCCTTACTCATCACACTACCCAAGTACTTAAACGTACTCACATTTTCCAATTCCTCACCATCCAACCTCGCTATACATTCACTAACTTCTCCTCTCTCAAAGACCATCACTTTACTCTTCCCTACATTCACCTTTAGATTCCGTTTCTTACACACTCTCTCAAACTCATCCACCAAGCCTTGCAGCTCCCCTTCGTCTTCACTCAACAACACAGTATCATCTGCAAACATCAGTACAGGGAGTTTCCAAACACTATCCTCTTTCACCAGGGCCACTCCAACATCCACTACCCTACCTTGTACCTCTTTATTACCCCATCCATGTACAGATTGAACAACCATGGAGATATGACACATCCCTGTTTCAACCCAACTTTCAAAGAGAAAAATTCACTTAGTTCACCATCCACACGCACTGCAGCCTTTGCACCATCGTACATACTCTTCACAGCATTCAACAACATCCCATCTACTCCATATATTCTTAACACTTTCCACAATCCTTGTCTATCCACCCTGTCATATGCTTTCTCCAAATCCATGAAAGCCGCATACAACTTCTTTCCCTTCTCTAGAAACTTTTCCACTAAAGATCTAAGAATGAATATCTAATCTACACAACCTCTTCCCTTCCTAAAGGCTCCCTGTTCTTCTCCAACTAATTTCTCTGTTCTTTCTCTAACTCCTACCATACACTTTTCCTATTATACTAAGAAGACAAATGCCCCTATGATTACCACACACTTCTTTTTCCCCTTTTCCTTTGTACAAGGGAATAATTATACCTGACTTCCAATCCTCTGGGACTCTACCTTCCTCCCAGGCCAATCTGCACATCTTCCACATCCATTCTACTACTATCTCTCCCCCATGCTTCAGCATTTCACCACACACTCCATCAATTCCTGGGGCTTTCCCCGATTTAGCTTTCTTCATTGCTTCCACAACTTCTATCCTACTGATTTCCTCCTGTCTTCAAACCTCTCTCCTTCTCCCAGCCATTCCCCAGCCACTTATACTCGCATTACTTCCATCTTCTACGTTCAACAATTCCTTAAAGTGTTCTCTCCATCTGCTCACTTTTTCTCCCTTCTCCACTAGTAATCTACCAGTTTTATCTTTCACTTCCCTGCTAACTTCACTTCCACCCTGTCTTACTCTTTTCACTTCTCTCCAGAACATTTTCTTACAGTCCCTCCACTTTACACTCAAATTCCTTCCAAATTCCTCATCCACTCTCTTCTTACTCTCTCTTACTAATCTTTTCACCTCTCTCTTTCTTTCCACATATAACTCTCTCTTCCGCCTCTCAACTTCTTCCACGCCCCTATTTCTCATCCATTCATTGTATGCTTTCTTCTTTTGTGCCACAGCCTGTCTCACCTCTTCAGTCTACCACGCTGTTCCTTGCACCCCCCTCCGTCTTCTCTTCCTTCCACACACCACATCACATGCTTCACATATTTCTTCTGTAAATATCCTACACACACCTTCCACGTCTCCCATCTGCTCCAATTCATATTTGCCCAATCGTTCCTCCACTTCTCTCTTATACTCAGCCTTTTTCTCATCCTCTTGTAACCTTTCCACTCTCCTTGCAACTACTCCTTCCTCTCGTCTTTCCCTTCTTCTATTCCTCCATCTTACTTGCATTCTAATTCTGGCCACCACCAAGTAGTGGTCAGAAAGTCCACTCCCCCAACCTCTATACACTCTTGCATCCTTTACACATCTTCGCATCCTTTCATCCACACACACATAATCAAACATTGCCTTCCTTTCATTCAGTTCACCACCCACCCTTCTCATCACTCGTCATGTATACCTGTGGATCATTTTATGCCTGAAGAGGGTATTGGCTATCACCAACCCCCTCCCAGCACAAATGTCCACTAACGCACTCCCATTCTCATCTATCTCAGTAGGCACACCCCACTCACCAACTATTCCATCCACATTCACATTCCCAACTTTACCATTCATATCACCAATCGAAAACACTCTCTTATTCCTTCCAAACTTTTCCATGCACACTTCCACATTTGTCCAAAATTTTTATATACTTACTTGAATGAGTGATGAGCAGTAAAGGTGTTAAGCCATAGTTCTCAAAAAAGTAGATCTCTCTCTCTCTCTCTCTCTCTCTCTCTCTCTCTCTCTCTATTGTCATAAAAGACTTAGAAATAATGTCATAAAAGACTTTGTAGTAAACTTGTAGAGAAGTTATACATATATTAGACTTGTGGACGAGCGGCTGTTATACGTGAGTAGCTTGTAAGTAGATAATTCTCGTTCCCATTTGTCATGCAATGACAGGAGAGGTAAAGAATAGTATGGGACTATTTTTGTCTTGGAATATTAACAAAGTCTCTCACACACGAGTGAAGTTAAGTAGAGTCCCGCCTGCTACCTCCTGTCTCGCTCTCTCTCTTCCATGTTGCTAAGCCCTTCTCCCTACTACCTGTCCGTTCTATGGCCTGTCTCCTTCTGCCTCTGCTTCCTAAATTCTGGTGTAGCAGGGGTCGTGTTACGTGTGTTACACTGTTGTTGGAAAGTTCTAGAAGCCTGTGTGTGAGTATGTGCGTATGGTCACGAGGCGCCGTCGTGTGCCTATAAAGCATTCCTTGAGTTAAGAGTGTGTAAGCATGTTTAGCATTGCTCAATTCTCGCAGACACAATACCTTATCATCTGACATCCTGCTTCTATCTGTCTCTCTATCTATCTATTTATCTATTATGATTTGTAATTATAATATGGAGTCCTAACACTATGACAATATTCGAAAACAGGGTGTAGGTGAGGCCATTAACCAGACCATATATTGGGTGGCGGGGAAAAAACAGGGAAACACTGCATGACGGGTTAATTGCTATTTGTAAAAACACAGTAATATGAAATTTGGAAAAGTTATATTGGAGATAAAAGTTTTGTGAAAATTCTGATAAATATTTTGGAAGTGAAAAATTACGATATTCGACAGTAAAGCAAGGATAGGGAGTAAATAAAATCAGAGCGGAGAGAAGAAAAATGTGCGTGTGTGTGTGTGTGTGTGTGTGTGAGAGAGAGAGAGAGAGAGAGAGAGAGAGAGAGAGAATTTTCCTTTACAAAAGTGGAGAAATAAAAGATACGAGGGAATGACAGCACGGATAAATGGGTGAGAAAATGAATGAGAGGGGAAGCAGTAAGACCGGAGATGCATAAGGAAGAAGTAAAAGATAGATAAATAGATAAAGAGAGAGATATAATGGGTGGATTGATAGCCGTGTTAATGAATTATGGTTTATAGATCGGTTGTTAGATGGATGAGTGTTTGGGTGGATAATCTATGAGAAAGAGATTGGAAATACACTGATGAGTTGGTAATATATATATATATATATATATATATATATATATATATATATATATATATATATATATATATAAAAGGGTATAGACAGATCAGTACATAGATGCAGATAGTTTTAGTGACTAATCGATCAATAGAGGGAGAGAGAGATGTATATAATAAGAAAAAGATAGAACGGTATACATATCCATAGACTGACAAATTAACGGGTATACAAGATAGATAGATAAAATGATTTATGTATTCACTGACTGATTCATTGATATACAGACGGAAGAACACGTTGTGCAATTAAAGGAAAGATAAAGATTGATTTACTCGTAGATCTGAGGACAGACAGATCTACAAATGAATACACTCGTATATACAGTTGTATATATTTAGATAAACTGAGTGACTGAAAGACAGATAGACCAGTACACAAGGAGACTGAAGGATTAACTGAGAGAGAGAGAGAGAGAGAGAGAGAGAGAGAGAGAGAGAGAGAGTTGCTAGTCCATAACCTTAAAGCAGCACAACACAAAGTAATCAAGCAACTGTCATTACCACCACAGTACATTTGCACGCTTTCACTGCACTTTGCACTGCGACTGGGGCTGAAGTTTAGATTAAAGACAGCAAACTGGAATGTAGACAGGGAGACAGAGTGAGACAAACAGGTGAATGAAAGAGATGTGTGTGGAAGAGTTGGTTTGTATGATGATGATGGTGATGATGATGAAGATGAGGATGACTAATATGGTGGCGCTAAAGATGCTGCTGTTGCTGTTTTCGTTGTTGTTGCTACTGCTGCTGCTCTTGATAATGATGATAATGATCGTGATTATGATGATGAGTTTGGTGATTAATGTGATGGTTGTGACGATGGTGGTGATGATGATAATCAGTATTGTGAAAATAATTATGATGATGGTGAAGAAGATATTCCAAAACTGTTCCCTACGTCATCCTAGGATGGTAGTGGAATTTTAGGATCAGCACCTGTCTATCTGTCTGTCTGCCTATATGTCTGTCATAAAGACTTTGTAGTTACTTGTAGAGAAGTATATTTTAGACTTGTGGTCGAGCGGCTTTTATATCTTGTAGTAGTTTCCCCACCAGATGCCATGTAGTGACGGGAGAGGTAAAGAATAGTATGGGACTATTTTTATTTGTCTTGGAAATATTAAACAGGTATAATAGTATAAGTCCTGGGTAGCTACCTCCCTGTCTCGCTATCTCTCTCTCTCTCTGTTCTAAAGCTAATCTCCGTCTCGACCTCTCTCTAGGGTCGCTTGTCTTCTTCTAAACTCTCTTTCCTCAAATCTCGTGTAGTAGGGTGTGTGTGTCACGTATCTTCCTCATGGCAACAGAACTTTCTCACGAGAGGACTGCTGACAGCTAACTGAATCATCTCCTTACTGGCCGCTGTCGTCAGCTTTCCCCCGTGTAAGCGTTTAGCGCTGCTCGCTTCTCGCAAACACAACACCTTCTCATCATTTGACTTCCTGCTTCTATCTGTCTCTCTATCTATCTATTTATCTATCTATTTATTATGTAGTCCTATATTTGCTCGGCCGCGCGAAAATGACGTACCATCGACATTTAATAGTTATAATATATTAATACATACTACATACACATTATAATGAACTTATAAGCTAATTAAGTGAAATACATAATATTGTAAAGTAACATAATTGTATGAATATTGTATACATATATTATTCATAGTAAATAGTGATTATTCAGTAATATTACATTTAAACAAGTTGTATACATATTTGAATAAATGCAATGGTTGTTGTATAACACTTGTAAGACGTGCATGTACAACAGACGTACGCATATAATTGTGCAATGGTAATACTGCTAGGTTATACATTACATATTTGAGTTATCACTTTAGTAATGTCTAATATTTCACCTAACTTGTATGATGATACTGGTAATATAGAATTGTGCTATAATTGTATGACTTATAATATTGTACTAACATTGTGGTACTACATAATTGTAACATTTTATGAATTGTTACCAAATATTGTGTTAATGCATAATTGTGTTGGCCTTATAATTATAGTTACATAAAAGTTACATCTTGTTAATGCAACTGTTTTGTCGTTACATAATTGTTACATATCGTTTGTAGGTACATAATTGTTGTTAAAGTTACATAAAAGTTACATCTTGTTAATGCAACCGTTACATAATTGGCAAAGTGTAACATAATGCAATCGTTTGTCGTTACATAATTGTTACATATCGTTTGTAGGTACATAATTGTAGTTAAAGTTACATAAAAGTTACATCTTGTTAATGCAACTGTTACATAATGGTACATATCGTTTGTAGTTACAAAATTGTAGTTAGTGTAACATAATGCAATCGTTTGTCGTTACCTAATTATAATATGGAGTAACATAATTGTAATAACTGCAGTCCTAACATATGCTGCGGTCGATGATAGTGATGATGTGTCGTGCCACTTGTATGTGGAGACAACAATTTGCTTTTTTTGTTTGTAGTTGATGTGGTATTTTGGCATATGTAGTAACACTTACACTTATTTTCATTTGTTTGTTATGTGATCTTACTTTATTTCTCTTTTTTCCTTCTTACTTTTCTTTCTTTCTTTCCTTTCCTTTTCTTTCTTTTTTTTTTTTTTTTTTTTTTTTTTTTTTGTATGTATTGATTTTCCATAGTTTGTTTCTCTTTGCTTGCGTACGCTTTTTTCCATGTTGTTCATGGTTGCATAATTGCTGACTAATTTCCTTGAGATACTTTTTTAAAGTTTAGTTTATATTGCACAGAGATTATAAAATGATATTATATAGTCCCATATTTTGTTATTTTATATAAAATATATATATATACACTATATACAGTATTAACTATACACACTGACTTGTTGTTCACCTGTACCTATCGTGGGTAATATGTGTGTCAGCACTGTGTGGAAATCATTGTCTTCACGATTGTGTTGAAGATGTTCACTCTTGCTAACGGCATTTGTGTTGGCCATTTTTTTTTTTTTTTTTCTAGTTTACCTTGTAACTTAATTTGTCTGTTTCCACTAGGTAGCTTTAATTAATAAATGTTTAATACAGTTCTTTTAATTGCTCACTGAGTAACTGTGATGGTATATTTTCTTTATCGCTTGTAGATATAATAATGTATAGTTGTATGTATGAAACACGTATTTTATGTAGGTATGAATGGTAACACTCGTTGGTAGTAAATAAATGTTATAATAAATGAATGAATATATACAGTGTAGAATATTTATTGTTGGTGATTATTTAGTGTTTGAGTTATGGAGATAACTGAAGTAAGTATGTGTATTTAAACTGTAACTATACAACACGTTTTATATGTTTGTGCAGAAGCTTATTGTCTATCACTGTGTATTGTATAAATGAAGTAACTATGTAACTTACTAATTTTTACCGTGGTGGGAAATGGTGTGAGTGGTGGTGCAGGTGGTGATAGCGTTGTCCTTTGCGGGTTGATTGGCGTGTTGTCGTCTCAGCACATGGTGACGTCGGCTTCCCACACTGGTAGCTGTGGTGAGTGAATGAGTAGCGATGAGTAACTTGAGTGAAGACGAGTGAGTAAGATGAGTTGTAAATCGTGTCTCACTCTTCGTTTGTTTGTTCCCTTTATTCTATGTGGAAGTTTTCTCTGTCCTTTTCTCTAGTGATTTATTCGTTGTAGGATGAAGACTGCCGCTACTTGTAGGTGCGTGTAGAAGATTATACAGACGACGTAGAGTTGTTAATTGTAGTTGATTGTAGATGGCTGTAGTTCGCTTATTCGTCGTAGACTTGTAGACTATTTGCACTGTAGGCTGTATTTTGTAGGATTCAATGTAGAACTGAAGCTAACCTTGTAGTCTCGGTTGCTTTTGTAGAAATTTGCTTTTAATTCGGAGACGATGTCCGCAGATTTGCTGGTTTGTCGTTAAGCTACTTGCAAGGCGTCGAGTGATCTCTTGACCTCTGCATCAGCGTAATGATCTGGGAGACGGAGGGGGCAGGAGCTGATATTGTTGGTTGTTGTCAATCTTGATATTTTGTAGGAATTTAATGTTGATTCGTAGACGAGGTTCGTATACGTTCGCTGCTACCAAATGTCATAAAGACTTTGTAGTTACTTGTAGAGAAGTATATTTTAGACTTGTGGTCGAGCGGCTTTTATATCTTGTAGTAGTTTCCCCACCAGATGTCATGTAGTGACGGGAGAGGTAAAGAATAGTATGGGACTATTTTTATTTGTCTTGGAAATATTAAACAGGTATAATAGTATAAGTCCTGGGTAGCTACCTCCCTGTCTCGCTATCTCTCTCTCTCTCTCTGTTCTAAAGCTAATCTCCGTCTCGACCTCTCTCTAGGGTCGCTTGTCTTCTTCTAAACTCTCTTTCCTCAAATCTCGTGTAGTAGGGTGTGTGTGTCACGTATCTTCCTCATGGCAACAGAACTTTCTCACGAGAGGACTGCTGACAGCTAACTGAATCATCTCCTTACTGGCCGCTGTCGTCAGCTTTCCCCCGTGTAAGCGTTTAGCGCTGCTCGCTTCTCGCAAACACAACACCTTCTCATCATTTGACTTCCTGCTTCTATCTGTCTCTCTATCTATCTATTTATCTATCTATTTATTATGTAGTCCTATATGTCTGAGTCTCAGTCTCGGGTATTATCTCTCACTTTCTGTCCGTCTTCCTAATCTCTCTGTGTCAGTCAGTTGTCTGTCTTGTTGACGGCTTGTCTGACAGCCGGTCTTTTTGTATTTCTACCAGTGTGTCGTGCACCTCCCTGTCTGTATATCTAACTCAATCAATGCACCTATATATATATATATATATATATATATATATATATATATATATATATATATATATATACTGTATATAGTGGTGGGTGGGGGCGCTCACCATCCACTCACTCGATATAGTGCTGCTCTCGGGTGACTACCATTTCCTCTCTTCCTTCCTTCCTTCGTCTTCTATCTTTCTTTCCTTCATTCTTTCCTCTTCCTTCTGTCTACGGGTGACTCTACACTAAGTGACAAACCAAATGGTTTCCTGTACACTAGGAAATTATTTATCACACTGAGTGGTGACCATATAACCAAATTATGGTGCCTGGTGGTTTAGTGAGTAATTAAGGTGCTCCAATCGGATTGAGCCTGGGCAGGTTTATATCCAAGGGATGGTTGGGGTTTACTGCTCAAGTAATGCTACTCAGGAATGAGTGAGGCTGAACTCTCATCTGTCAGGACCAACTTGCCTAGGCCCGGGTTCCTATGCTGCATGGTGTAACACGAGACTGGATGATTATATATATATATATATATATATATATATATATATATATATATATATATATATATATACTGTGTCTATCTTTGTCTATCTATCGATTTCTGCAGTAGTTAATCAGTTAGTCAAAAATCAGTTACTTGTTTATCTACCTATCTATAGAGCCATCTGTATCTACCCATTTATGTCTATCTGTCTGCCTGTCGCTCTGTTGATTTATGTACTTATCGATCGATCGATTAATAGGTCGATTGATTGGTCGGTGTTTCCTTCTGCCTATCTCTATATGTCTGTTGTTACGGAACAGAGAAAGATAATGTACACTTTAAGTGAGAATACTAAAAATCACTACTGCCCCGTAAAGTTCCAGGTTCAAAACAAAAGAGTTAGGTAAAATTACAAGTTAAAGTTTAATACTCAAACTAACAACAAAACATTCAGGACTCATAAGGATAATGTAATGGCAAAAAAACAGGTTAAATATATGGTTAACTGCAATAGCCTCTATTAACACGAAATTAGCAAGAGTAAATTTATCTAAGTCAGCCCTGATAAAATGACAATACACTGGGTAATGCTCAGTTAATGCAAGATAAATTATTACAGATACAAACTATTATTAATAATTGCTGACAATAAGAATCTTTACATAAATTACAAAAAAAACTCACTAGGCCTACAGATCAACACCCCATGCTACACAGCACAAGGGAAAAATGCTACAACAGTCATACTCAAATTACACAGCTGCTAGATGGTTGGAGACCTCCGGAGCACTCACAACAATAATAACGGTAGAAGGGAGGACAGAGATGTGAACAAAATGAGGAGTAGATCTAAGTGGCAATGATGCAGAGACTGAGCTCACTATATAGGGGCCAGCAGAGCTTGATACAACTTGTAAGAAGGACGCGCAAATGAAGCCATGGGGACAAAGAGTTGACAATCCCGCACTGATCAACAGAAAGGACGACTTACTCTACTATAACGGTAGAAGGGGGGGACTGAGGCAGAACACGCTCGTGATCAAACAGGCAGCACACTGTACGTTAGAATTACACAAAGGATGATGAAATCATAGGCTATGTAACACTGTCTACCAGTTCCCCTCAGTATTTCTCTCTCTCTCTCTCTCTCTCTCTCTCTCTCTCTCTCATCACTGATATAAGGATGCAGCAATTGGGAAATTAAAGAACTAAGTCCTCTGAATTTTTGAAGCCTCAGATAAATTATTGAACCAAAGAAATGTAGTATTTATTAGAAATAGCTCTGTTTGATTATGTTAAATACAGATTGGTGACTTCTATGTACACCCAGCGGCCGTACGTGTATGCCAAGATTTCCCACGCTGTGTTGCCGATGTGTGCTCAGTTACTCAGTCCACCGATATGCCATCTAACCTTGAATCTCATGTGAAACAGAGTGATTACCCAGAATACAGAAGTCACTTAATCTCTTGCAAGACCATCGCGAAGGCGTAGCCCTACCCGGTGAGAATATGGGCAAGACAGATTTAATAAAGTGTCAAATTACATTACAGCCCGGAGCTCAGCCAGTATAATATATACCTGCCTACCGTTTACCACGCAGCAGCCGTTGACACCACCCGTGTCCAACCCCAGACCGTTACAGACTGCTACTGCTCGGCTCTCACCGGCTTGGGCGGTGGTGCGGCCACCAAACCCATGGTTCAGCAAAGTTTTGAATTCAAGCCAGACATAGCAAGCGCTCACAGACATAGCAACTACTTACATACTATACTTACACACTACATATTAATACAAATGGTTACAAACAGTTTTGCCCCTCATCAAAAAGTGTGTCTCCTGACACAGTGGTGGAGGCATTAAGTTGTGACAAGAATGCAAGTGGACAGAGTATACAGTCAACCGGGACTACATGGGATTAATATATTTACAGTACATGGCCATGTTGGAAAGGTAGGGAAGGTTATAAGTACTAGTAAATACAAAAGAAGGATGTAAATAATGCACTATCGTGGTATAGGCCACGAATTAACTAGGCACAAGGTATATGACAAGAGTAGTGATAGCATACATATAGGTTTGGTCAACTTACAAATGGATGTCGTATTATACAGTATATATATATATATACATAGTAAGTACTAGTAATCACAATGATACCTGTATGCGAAATATAGTAACAGAATGCACCAATTTATACACTCCAGTTTATCTTACATAGAATGCGCTGTCAGATATTCACTTCCCTTATCTCACTTTTATTTCACTAGTTTTCATACCCTTCACTCACTGTGTAGTAATTATAGGAATATTATTACATTTTGTTTCAAGTAGCTCAAATTTCAATTTTGCACCGGGATTTCTTGTCTTTTCTTTCCTTCAGTATGATCTTCACATCTTCACCAATCATAATGAGTGTTACTTAGAACTACCAGTTTCCAGGTCTTTTGGTTGTCGCACTAACCTTGCTACACGGATCTCATGCAACCTTTTGTCCATTCGCTTGAGACAACAGTACAGGATACATACAATTGCAATAAAACCTAGAAGACATAAAACCACTGGAGGAAATACAAAGACTGGATGTACCCAGGAGCGGTTAAAAGCTGAAGAGAACTGGTTCATAATGAAACTAGACTGATTCAAAAAGTTCAAGGTACTTAGGTTGTCTGATGTGATGAAAAGATTGTCTGTTGGTAGATGAAAGGTAGTATTAATAGGTTTGAAGATGTCATATTTGTGGGACCGAAGTGCGAAGTGATAATGTGTAGCATGGGCTATTACAGACTCAGACTTTACTGTACAGTAATCAGGGGCCTTATACAAACCAACTGCGAATAGTGAACATACAGGGGTTCCTGGACAAACAAGACTGACAGGAGTTGAGACACTAAAGAAGAAATAGCGGATGTGATTTAGAAGTGCATGGTGTACCTGGCTTTTGGGGGCCGGAACAAAGGTACAGACAGGTTGTACTGAGAAGTTATGGACTAAGGCAGATTCGCAAGGAGCAACGCTGCCAGGAAAAATTGTTAGGAGGTACGCAGCACAAACACGAGAGTTGGGTGTGAGAAGGGCACATCTACCGAGGTCACTTGAGGAGAGGAAGGCAAAATAGAGATGATCATGGGAGAGAAGAAATACTCTGAGGAGACAGAGGCTTGTACCAGGGAGTTATTGTACCAGAAGGGAAAAGGAATGATGTGAAAGAGATCGAGTATGATGGAAGAACGAAGAGGAATATGAACAATTATATCTTTAGTAAGGAATGTGGCTTCTAGTATTGGGTAGTAGTGTTCTAAACAGGAAAATGGAATCATAGGAGACAACCCGAATGTTGAGTGAGCCAATTCCAAGGTAGAGCGAAGGTCAGAGAGAGGTACTAAATCTAGGGTACACGACCATCAACAGCATTGACTAAAATACGAATTAGGCTAGAGACTTGGGAGACAAGAGAGTCCAGAGAAACCTGCAAATTATCTACATGTAATTTAACATACATCAACTCTGATATAACATTTACCTTTGATACTTCACGCTTAAGAATAGATGTAAAATTATTTAAGGTACTGGTAACATCACTTAAATGGTGTGTCATCTCTTGTAGTATAGAATGTTGAACATTTAACACCTTTTCTGGGACTCTAGAGCATTTGCTAATTGAAATAAGTCTTCCTTAAATCCAGAAAGGTCACGGGCAGTCGCTACACCAAATAATCCGCTCAGAATTTCTCCTCCAAGATCAAAAAGTCCACGTTTCACTCGTGAGCGGCCCACAGGCGTTCGGTTAGGGAAGGAATCTTGGAGATGGTTGAACTGAAAATGAAGATAATCTAACTTCCAGCAGATGGGCAGGTAGAGTGGATACAAAAATGTGTCTGTGGGATGTTGATTTTTAATATCTGACAGGAGTCCCTGCAGGTCCTCTAGCTGACGTGCAAAGTCAGGCAGGGGGATGGCCACGGCAGCCAGCGGCTCTAGGTCGTAGCGCAAGCAGACTACATCTTTCACTACCATTACCTCGCCTCCTGCGCCAACCAAGGCCCCGGGCCGTGCGACACCATCGTCCTCACCCGATCCAGACCCGAGCAGTCAGCATTGCCAGCACGTAGACCCACAGCATCTTTCCTATAAAATTAGTTGATGTTAGAGATGATGTTAATGCAGATGGTAACGACAGTGTGAGATTATAGAGTTATGCAAGAGACAGTGGCAGAACGCAAAATGGCACGATAGTTATTAACAGTAGGGGAAGGTTGAATAGTAGTGTCAGAAGGAGGACTTAGAGAAGAGGAAGAAGGTTGAGTAGGAGTTTGTTGTGGAGATGTGGTCTCTCTTAGTGGCTCCTCCAAGACTATGCGTTTTGATGCACGTTTGAGGTTATCTGCATGCACCCATGTCGTCTCTGCCTTGTACGGATCTCTTAATTCGAATTTATTACCTTTACAAGATATGACACGGAAGGGACCCAAGAATTTACTCTTTAGTTTTGAATCTCTGTCATGATCTAGGGCAAAAAACTAAGTCACCTACTTGGATGGTAACATCTGTGGCAGCGGCATGTTGGTTACATACCATCTCCTCATTTGTAAGGGCCAGATTATCCTGAACGTATTTATGAATTTTCTGGAAGTTGGATATGTGGACTCGCACGTAGTTATCGTAGTTGTAGATCGGATCCGGTTTGGATTGCGGCAGTGAATAAGGTAGTCTTTTGTCAAAGCCATAGATGACAAAGAATGGTGTTTCACCAATTGACTTATTGATGGATGAATTAATCAGTGGCGCCCTACTTGGATCCTGCTTACAAATACTTACATACTATACTTACACACTACATATTATTACAAATGGTTACAAACAATTATATTTTTTTCTGTAAGGTTTAACCTGCCTGTATTTAGTAACCCTGCGATTCAAAATGGTGCTGGATAAAAATAACCTTCTCGTTGTAACATCGAAATAACAGCGCGACTCCGATGTCCGGGTGTCATAAGGACTTTGTAGTTACTTGTAGAGAAGTATATTTTAGACTTGTGGTCGAGCGGCTTTTATATCTTGTAGTAGTTTCCCCACCAGATGTCATGTAGTGACGGGAGAGGTAAAGAATAGTATGGGACTATTTTTATTTGTCTTGGAAATATTAAACAGGTCTCTCTATGGGAAGAGTATAAATCCCGGGTAGCTACCTCCCTGTCTCGCTATCTCTCTCTCTTTCTGTTCTAAGGCTAATCTCCGTCTCGACCTCTCTCTAGGGTCGCTTGTCTCCTTCTAAACTCTCTTTCCTAAAATCTGGTGTAGCAGGGGTGTGTCACGTATGTTCCTCATGGTTACCAGATCTTTCTTCACGAGAGGACTGCTGACAGCTAACTGCATCATCTCCTTACTGGCCGCTGTCGTCAGCTTTCCTCCGTGTAAGCATGTTTAGCACTGCTCGATTCTCGCAGACACAACACCTTCTCATCATTTGACTTCCTGCTTCTATCTGTCTCTCTATCTATCTATCTATTATGGTTTGCAATTATAATATGGAGACCTACCACATTGCTCGGCCGCGCAAAAATTGCGTACCATCGACATTTAATAGTTATAACATATTAATACATACTACATACACATTATAATGAACTTATAAGCTAATTAAGTGAAATACATAATATTGTAAAGTAACATAATTGTATGAATATTGTATACATATATTATTCATAGTAAGTAGTGATTATTCAGTAATATTACATTTTAAATAAGTTGTATACATATTTGAATAAATGCATTAAAGTAAATTATTTAACTGTAATACAGTATGTACTTGGGATATTATAGTGAAATGCATACATGCAAGAATAAAAATAGTTTAAAATTAAGATTATTGTAAGAGTTATTAATATTTCATTCAAAGATAATGGTACTGGTCTGTCATATATGGGTCATTCTTCTTTGTATTATTATTATTATTATTATTATTATTTATATATATATATATATATATATATATATATATATATATATATATATATATATATATATATATATATATATATATAATTAATACTATATACAAAATATATACACTTCATTCAGGGTGGTTAACTGTGATGTTAACTCTCCCCCCACTAAACAATGACTCCAAATTAGCAATTCTTGCATGCATTCTGTGCATTGCCAACAGCAATACTGCAACTACAATGCAGATGATTATAAAGACAGAAGGTGCTTGGCTATACACATAATATGGGTTGAACATACTCAAACTCAAATCTTCCCAGGGCTTCATTGTTTCATTGATCAGCTGCATAGTTTCAAACTTAGGTGAAGTCAGCTTAATACTTGTGCTCATGTTTAAGTTCATATCAGGCAGTGGGTGGAAATGTTTGTGTGTATGGTTGATAATGGCGTAGTGATTGATGGTGGAAAAAGTAGACATGGATGGTGTAAATACCGCACAGTAGTCTGGTGCTATGTATAATCCTGAGGCTGATGTATGAGATGGTGGTATATCTGGACAGACTATGTAAACTGATGTGTTATGAGGGAAATAAAAAAACTGCGAGTGTCCAATGCGTTGATGGTGTACAAGTTTATCTGGAGCAAAAGTGAAGTTGCAATGATGATGAATATTGTTATTGCTGATGATAGCCATTTCACAAGGGACCGTATCAGTAGGCTGAAACGTGAAAATGTACGCAGGACAAAGATGAACAGCATGTAAGGATAAAAAGGGCACTTTCGCTCAATCGTTGACTCACTTGCGAAAGTGACAGTGTCTCGTCTCTTGGAGACCATGATGAGTTCGGTGTCTGTGTTGATGTTGATGATGACCAAAGTGTTGTTGTTTCTATAGGGGAAGGGGTGTATTTGGTATACTGTGAACAGGTCTTCCGTGATGAATGGTACATGAACTATCACTGATGTTGGTGTTAGTGTTGCTTCTAAGTACGGGTAATATTGCATAAATTCCCTACTGCGGAACAATGGCTTCAATTTATGTTTATGTATGCCTTGACTAACTATCTGACGTAGCTCATGAAATGGGAGTAAGTCATTTGTGATCTTGCCATCACCAGCATTCGAAATTCCTTGCATAAGTGCCCTGAAATGATCTCTAGTGTTCTCTAATTGTAGTAGAATTGTGTCAATATGTTCTGTGATGATGGAGAAGTGCTGGAAAAGAGTAACGTTGCCCTCTAAGTCATTTATTTTATCTATACTCTCGAGAGCTACGTTTTCTGCTTGTTTCAGATTTTTCACAATTGTCTTCATTGCCGAGTTCTGTCCTGTGATGAATTTATCCTGGTATGTTAGTACCTGAGCTATCTTATTAAATTTGTTTTTTATTTCTTTAAGGTCATCCTCTGTAGCCAATCCAAAGATGTTCCCAAGAATTGCGCCGCCCAGATCGAACAAACCGCGCTTTTGGCGAGTACGTGTGATATTGTTCCTGTCGCTCAGTACCTCCGTTCCATAAGATGGGAGATCTTGGATCATGACGAGCATAGTTGACTTCGCCTGTTCTAGTTTCCATTTCGCTAACTTCACCATTTCATCCACTTCCTTGGTGTTATGTGCTTGTGAAACATAATTCCCTATCTTGAAGTCCAGAGTTCGCATCGGCGTCGCAAGTCTTTCTACATAAGTAGGTAAGTCATACAAGTAATCTAGACTTATTTCAGTACTCATGACGTCCTTGACGATTGTAGTCGTGGCCGTTGGAGCTATGAGGCATCCTTGTCGTACTATATGCTTGGGGTCTAGGTGCGCATATACTCTTACTATGTATAGGAGAATCCATAGCATAAGTCCCTTCATCGTAACCTACCGAAAAAAAAAAAAAATTATTAATTTCCTATAAAGCTGTGGTTGATGATAGTGATGATGTGCGTTATGGTTGGCTGTTATTTCATTTATAGAACGAGTTTAAATTGATATTTAATTCTCGTAAATGATGTACTGTAGATTTCATTGGAATAGTTGCACCTATGTTCGATTGTTTGGTATATGACCTTAATTTCTTTTTGTAATCATTGTTGTGTTCTTGCTTGGTTTCTTGAGGTACGTTCACCTGTTCGGTTGTATCCGAGGCTGAATAATTATGTGATAATTCCCTTGAAACTCGTTTTAAATGGTCAATATGAACTTGTTTTTCCTCGCCACTTAAAGGTGACCTAATTAAAACTTTGTTTGCTTGTATGTTAATTACTCTGTATGGGCCCTCAAATTTAGGGGATAATTTATTGTCTCTCGTATGAATGACTCTGTAAACAATGTCTCCTAAGCTGATAGGTGAATCTTTTGCCTTCTTGTTAAATGCCTCCGTCATTTCTTCCTTGGACATCGTTAATTGTTTTTTCACTCTTTTGTGAATGTCCTGGAATTCACGTAAACGGAGTTTAGAGTAATCATCGTAATTGTATATAGGCATGCTGTCACCTTCTAGGAGCTCATATGGTAATTTTTTATCTGTGCCATATATAATGAAATGTGGTGTGTCACCAATGGATTTATTTATAGACCCATTAATGGAGGCCTCTACTCTGGGAATCCAATCATCCCAGCTTGCATAATTTTCACTGAGAATGTGTCGTAGCACATGTAATACCTTTTTATTTTGTCTCTCTACCAACCCATTCGATGCTGGGTGATAGGCCAAAACGTTAACCTTTTTGATGTTGTATTGTTTACATATTTCTTGTAAGATCTCAGAATTAAATTCCCCTCCATTATCACTTATTAATACCTTTGGGGTAGTAAAGCGACATATTACATTATCTGTTATTGCCTTTGCTACTGTCTCTGCTGTCTTATCTTTAATTGGAGCTAAAATGACATAACGGGAAAAAAGATCCGTTGCAACGAATAAGTATAGGTTATTATTGTATGATAATGGCATCTTGAGTAAATCAACAGCGACAACGTCCCATGGTTGATGTGGTACTGGGTAATTACCCATCGGTGCAGGTGTGATTGGGTATCCTTTGTGTTTCGCACATGATTCGCATCTGTCTATATGATTGTTTATATCTCTTCGTAATGAAGGCCAGTAATATAATAGCTGGGCTTGGTTGAATGTCTTATCCTTTCCAGGGTGTCCTGCATGTGGGCTGTCGTGTATCATGCGTAATACTTGGGGTATCATGTCATTAGGTACTACCAACTGGTTAGTATTTCTTTGGCGTTTTGGTTGTTTAGAGTTAATTTTGTATAATGTATTATTGACCATTGTGAATTGTTCAAGTGGGACATGAAGTTTGGGTAATTGTATGTCATCTCCACTTTCTAACTTGTATATTACTTTTGACCATACTGGGTCAAGTCTTTGTGCCTTTGCGATATCCTCGTGGTTTGGGATATTTCCTTTGAGATCTAACGCCGCGACCTGAATTGTGTTCGGGTTCCTAGATAATGCGTCAGCTACTATATTCATTTTACCTTGTATATAATGTATTTGTACATTGTAGTTTTCAACTGTACATTTCCATCTTGCTCTCCTCCCAGAAAGGAGTTTTTCTTTAAACATACCCACCAGTGGTTTATGGTCGGTGAATAAGTGGATTTCGTAACCATATTCCAAATCTCGAAACTTTTGTAATGCAAAAATCACTGCAAGTGCCTCTAAGTCTGTAGTGCTATAATTTTTCTCCACACCTCTTGTTTGTCTGCTGGCAAATGCAATTGGTTGATTCTTTCCTCTTTTATCTTCCTGCATCAGTACAGCCCCTAATCCTTTAACTGATGCGTCTGTACAAATAAGAAATGATTTTGTGTAATCTGAATATGCTAAACAAGGTGCATTTGTTAGTTTAATTTTTAGATTGTTAAATGCCCTTTTTTGTTCTTCTTCCCATTGGAATACAGCATCTTTTTTGAGTAGTTGGAATAGAGGGAAGGCTATATGAGAGAACTGTGGTACGAAGGACCTATAGTACCCAGCCAGACCTAAAAATTGTCTAACTTCGTCAGTCGTAGTGGGTTCAGGAAAATCTCTCACTGCCTGTATTTTGTCATCAGTGGTGTGAATACCATCAGAGCTTAATTTGTGGCCTAAGAAATTTATTTCCTTAAAGCAAAATTTGCATTTAGAAAGTTTAATTTTTAATCCAGCATCACTAAGCTTTTGTAAGAGTAAGTCTAATTTCCTGAGATGATCCTTAATATTCTCCGTTGCGATAATAATATCGTCAAGATAAACAAATATTCCTTGTCCTAAAATTCCGGACAATACGTAATTCATAAGACGCTGGAACGTACCGGGGGCTGTCCTCAGTCCCATTGGCATTCTTGTATATTGATAATGGCCTCTGTTTGTTGAAAAGGCAGTGTATTTACGTGACTCCTGAGATACCGGAATCTGATAGTATCCGTTTAGGAGATCGATGGTCGAGAATATATTATTCTCAGGACCAATATTCTGTAGAACATCACTTAGCAATGGCATGGGAAATCTGTCTGGGATTGTGTGATTATTTAGTTTACGGTAATCTACTACCGCACGCATTTCTCCATTTCTCTTGGGCACAAAGAAAAGGGGAGCGTTCCACGGAGAAACTGAAGGCTCAATAATTCCAAGCTTTAACATTTCATCGACATACTGATTTGCAAGTGTACGTTGGGAGTGTGGTATGCGATAAGCTGGTACGAAAATTGGTGGTGTTTCTGGGTGCACATTAATCATGTGATTAATCAAGTTAGTACACCCTAATTGTTCTCCGGGCAATGCTACGGTGTCCCTGTGTGTTTCCAGCAGGGTTAACAAATCATTTTCTTCGTCAAATTCACCTGAGTGAATTAAATTCTCTTTTATTCTTTCTCTATCCGTAGATTTTATCTCACTTGTTACTCCACCAATATTTATTTCCTTCACAGGGGCGAAACATTTTTCAATATTAACTATGCAAGTTCCCTTCTTCAACTGAACTTCCCCATTCATGTGATTAATAATGAATATCTGAGTTAGCCCTTCGTCGTTCGTATGACATAATGCGTTTTCTACTGACAATCCCTTTACTTTACATAATTCTTCTAAGACAAGAACAGTACTATTCCGTAATTTGCTCTTTATGGTAACCTTCATGTATGAATTAGGTGGTATAACCAAATCATTAGTGAGATGGGCTGGAAAAATTGATAAATCAGTAATGTTATCTGGGTCACTAATTCTGGAGGATGGTGTTGCTGGTGTAAGTGGATTTATACACTCATCTGTTTGTGTATGTTTGTTTAAGCCTTTAATATTACCAATTCTTTTTGGCTCTGTTCTACCAATCGGTGAGGGCTCTGAAAGTATTTCCTCTATGAATTCATTATCAAAGTCTATTCCATTCATTTGTGGGAGTATAGTTATGTTCTCAGTTCTCATGGATCTTAAGCCCAGTAACATATGAGCTTTAATTGCTAAGTTTTCAACGATATAGAACAATGCAGAGAATGGTCTTGTAGTTTCTGTGAAACTGAGATTTAAACTTATCATACCTTTTACTGTAATCTCTTGACCATCTACTGTGTATAATTCTAAATCAGCTTCATCCAGAAAAGTTACTTTCTTTTTATTTTTAAGAATTCTGTTTAGTTCTTCATGTGTTATTAAGTTCACTGGAGAGCCTGTATCTAAAAATAAGGAAACGTTTTGATCCTCACATACAGCTGGTATCAAGATACACTCATTTCCCAACATGCCTCCTATGTGAAGTTTAACCTTGTTCTTCTTTACGTTTGTTCGTTTTTTGTCATGACTTGGTCTTCCCCCTATTTGAACATAGACACAATTTTTTCTACTGTTTTGCAATCACTAGTCCAGTGCCCTTGGTATCTATGATGCCTACAGTAAGGACCAAATCCTTGTGTCTTTTGATTATCCTCTTTTGCCTTGATAAAGCATTCATACCTTGTGTGTCCTGGTTTTGCACAGTAATGACACAGAATGGACCTATCCCTTGACTGTGACCTACGAGGTGATTTCCCATAAGAAGTGTTGTTTATGGCGCGAGACCTGCTCGGGCTGCGCGAAAACTTATGAAACTGCCTGTAGGAAGGCGTGTGGGAACGAGGTCTAGGCGTCTTTGTTTGTTTGGGCTGCCTCATTTCTGGTCGCGATCGATTTTGTTCTCTGTTTGGGGTCGGTGTAGATGTTTTCACAGCTGATACTGTCTCAGGTACCCTGATTCTACCAGAATGTGCATGTGTGTCGACCACACCTGCTTTACTGCACTGCATCTCTACCTCGTTCATTAAGTCTAGTAAGCACATTCCTGGGGTGTACGCGATTGTTTTGGCGATCTTAAGGGTTCTATCAGGTAATTTACACAAGGCAGCTACATAACCAATGATGTCCACGACGAGGTCTGGGGACATCTTTCCATCATCTGTTATCCACTTAGAATTCTCCAGAGTAGCTAATAGGGTTCTCTTGATTGTGGAGACATCAGCAGTTATTTCACTGAGCACATGGTTTGTAGTGTGCTCCCTTACAAGATCTACAATTTTATGTAATTCTGGAATTATAGTTGGCAAGAAGTTCATACCTCCAGAAAATTTCTTCAGAAATTCATTTTTAAATTCATCATATGTCCTAGCACGATGTAGCTTATCGGAGCGCAATAAATTGCTTGCTGGACATCTTTCCTGGCTTATGCAAGATGAAAAAATAGCAATTTTCTCTTGTTCATCTAGTATGTGGCGCTTGATGAACATTTGTTCGCACTGACTGATTAATGAAATGACATCAATGCGATCCTTGTCTGTGCCAGAGAATTTTGGGGCAGTCTTATCCTCGTGATACACAAAAACGTGAGGTGTGGTTTTTAGATCAGCAGTATTTGGTTCTTGATTCATATTTAATGATTGCCCTGTTAATTCAACTTGTACGAGTTTATCGTTATGTGAGGGAATGGTGGAATATGTATGACTGGACCGGTGAACCCTGTTAAGTATATTGGCATACGTATGCAAGGCAGCTGCAAAGTCGACACTCTCTATGTCTGAAGGGGTTTCCCACTCATCATCCGAAACTCCCGTATTTGTTTCTTTATCTTTAACGTGTGGTGTGGGTTGTACAATGGGTGGGCTATCTCTTAATTGTGAGTCTGATGTAGTGGCAATTTGTGTGTCATCTGGTATTAACGTGGGTGGTGGCGAAAATATTCCTGTCATTAAGATATGATGTTATGAAATACGCCTCTTGTTTATTTATGTCCTAGCAAACTAGATGAGTAAATAAGTTGAATATAGCTACTTTTAGCACTGAGAAGAAATGAGCAAGTATAATTTTACCCACTTGATACAGATCGTAGAGGTGTGTCGATACAAAAGTCAATCTCGGAAGAAAATACAGGTTTGATTGAAGATCTCTTGATAATTCTAGTGGTGTGTTGATGGACGATATTACTCAGGAAACTCCATGGCCTGGTATTTGTAGTGGTTAACGGCTGTCCCAGGCAAACCTCAGCATAGAACGTCGAATTTCCAACTTAACTGTGAAAATAAGTGAATATGAGTAGGAGCTATGTGAATAATGAGTAATGAGTAGTGGGTGAGAAGAGCCTGGTGTCAGTCACACGTTGCTTGGCATGGCAGACTCGCGTTGTGATGTCATCTCAGCACATGGTGACGTCGGCTTCCCACACTGGTAGCTGTGGTGTGTGAATGAGTAGCGATGAGTAACTTGAGTGAAGACGAGTGAGTAAGATGAGTTGTGAGTCGTGTCTCACTCTTCGTTTGTTTGTTCCGTTTTTCTATGTGGAAGTTTTCTCGGTCCTTTTCTCTAGTGATTTACTCGTTGTGGGATGAAGACTGCCGCTACTTGTAGGTGCGTGTAGAAGATTATACAGACGACGTAGAGTTGTTAATTGTAGTTGATTGTAGATGGCTGTAGTTGATTGTAGATGGCTGTAGACTTTGTAGACTATTTGCACTGTAGACTGTATTTTGTGGGATTCAATGTAGAACTGAAGCTAATCTTGTAGTCTCGGTTGCTTTTGTAGAAATTTGCTTTTAATTCGGAGACGATGTCCGCAGATTTGCTGGTTTGTCGTTAAGCTACTTGCAAGGCGTCGAGTGATCTCTTGACCTCTGCATCAGCGTAATGATCTGGGAGACGGAGGGGGCTGAATGGAGAGAATACTGTCAGGAGCTGATGTTGTTGGTTGTTTTCAATCTTGATATTTTGTAGGAATTTAATGTTGATTCGTAGACGAGGTTCGTATACGTTCGCTGCTACCAAATGTCATAAGGACTTTGTAGTTACTTGTAGAGAAGTATATTTTAGACTTGTGGTCGAGCGGCTTTTATATCTTGTAGTAGTTTCCCCACCAGATGTCATGTAGTGATGGGAGAGGTAAAGAATAGTATGGGACTATTTTTATTTGTCTTGGAAATATTAAACAGGTCTCTCTATGGGAAGAGTATAAATCCCGGGTAGCTACCTCCCTGTCTCGCTATCTCTCTCTCTTTCTGTTCTAAGGCTAATCTCCGTCTCGACCTCTCTCTAGGGTCGCTTGTCTCCTTCTAAACTCTCTTTCCTAAAATCTGGTGTAGCAGGGGTGTGTCACGTATGTTCCTCATGGTTACCAGATCTTTCTTCACGAGAGGACTGCTGACAGCTAACTGCATCATCTCCTTACTGGCCGCTGTCGTCAGCTTTCCTCCGTGTAAGCATGTTTAGCACTGCTCGATTCTCGCAGACACAACACCTTCTCATCATTTGACTTCCTGCTTCTATCTGTCTCTCTGTCTATCTATCTATTATGGCTTGCAATTATAATATGGAGACCTACCACACGGGTATTCGATAATTGGATGGTGGACTGCAGGAGGAGGGCAACTTTAGCCTGCAGCCGACCGCGTTTACGTTTTGATGAATCTGGGTTTACAACAACAACAACAACAACAACAACTACATGACTGAAACTGGAAAAAAAAAAAAACTTTTATGTAACTTCATGAAGAAAGATACTGAACAGAGTTTATTGATCTTACACACACACACACACACACACACACACACACACACACACACACACACACACACACGGTAAATATTATCAGGTAAAGGGGTGTGTAATAAAGATGTATAATTAAGATGCACTTCACAGTAGCTACTTGTTAGGGTATTTTATTACACGATCGCGAGGAACACAGTAATTAGCTCCATAAATGCATGTCGCGTTACTGTACTTTATTCAGCTGCCCCTACACCATTATATTCAACTAAGGACAGATTTGTATTAGTGAAGGGGTACATGAAGCCTTATTTATCTCCTGTTCCAAACCTGCTCTCCAAACCTGAGTGAAGCCGACTGGTGGTAGCAGTAGCAAAAACAGTGGTACTTGTTTCCTCAGGCCAGTGTGAATGTGAACCCAGTGGACTGCAGGATGAAGTTGTCCATCTTCAGCAAGCCACCGTCCTCTATTCGGGGGAAAGGGAGGGGGAACGAGGGACGTTGTATACGGGGCAGCTCCACCACCCGGTCATATCAGTGCCAGCACGTGATAGCGTCCCTCTCCAGCACCTAGTGGAGGCAGTAATAATGTATACATTAGGTCATCACAGTCATGTGGTAGAAGGCAGGTGACCTACAGTATATACAACCCTGCTGCCTTTATGGCAACGAAACAACGGCATAGGACTCTGACTTTCACTCTTGCCTTTTTTTCTTTTTCTTTTTGTTCCTGCTGCCAACCCTTACCTATTTTAGCTTAACTCCTTCACAACCATGATATATTTTTTATTCCATTATTCCTACTACCACACGATATTACTGAAGCTTTGTAGAGACTTTGTATTGGAAAACTGGGATAGAGGTTTCATCAATTCTCTCTCAGCCAGATGTGTTTGTCCGTTCATTCAACCCATCCATCCACTCATCCATCTATCCATCCACTTATCATCCAGTCAGTTTCTGCCCCATCAGAAACGCAGGGACCCGGGGATACATTAGTTAGTTCCTACACTGAAGGAAAGGATGACCAGCCTCACACGTCCCTGAGTGGTATTGTGTGAGGCAAAAAACACATTCAGCCCTAGGATGTAAGCCTTTGCTCCATGTAGTTGGAGTGCCCAATCCCATTCGATCCCAGGCGTCATTTGATTATGTACTTAAGACCTGGCGTAGTAAATGGTTTCATGGGTTACAGTAAACAATATGGCGTGTCTCCTAATGTAGTCACCTGAAGGCAACAAGAATAAATTATGTAAATATTTAATGGGACTGAAGGTGATAAAGACGTTTGTTGTTGCAGGTTAAGATGCAATCCCCGTTAGTCCTTTGGGCTGGCTGTGATGAGGTCTGTGTTAATTCACGCCATTTACCGTGTGTATTGCATGGGTTTGTGCAACTTAAGTGAGACTGATTTTACTGACAGGAATAGCCCCTTCAGTACGACAGCATTAAATGACTGAAGTAACTGCCTATCCTACAAATAGTTGAATTAAACGAAAATAAATAGATTGTTGATCCAGTAAGATATGGATATTATACAGTATAAATAAATCTGAGTCGTTCTTACTAATCCAGCGGCGATAAAATCCCCTAAGACTATTTTTCCTTCAGTGGTTCAGAGTGGTGTAGGGTGACAGCTATAAACTGCCTCACTATAGTCCTTTCACTTCAATTTGGCCCAGAAATTCTTCCTTTTGATGCTTATTTCATGTATCTCAATGGCAGAACAAAAAATACTAGGGCTTGACATCCTTTCTATAGCACTTCTTTGTGACTAGCTCCATATTATAATGTTAATCTATTTTTCACCTAGTATTCCGCATGGAGAGATGACAATTTAAGGCCAAGCTAGAGGAAAAAGGATATAACATGTCTTAGTTATATCCACACCCACCCAAACCTTGTAGGGCTGGTAACGAAAGCGTCCTTCTCACAAATGACTGTAATTTATAGGCTCCATCTGTATTTCCTATTTTCTATGACCTCCAGTCTTTCAGATCAGTGTATCCAGGCATGCATCTCGAAATGAATGGATCTTGAATTTGGCTCTTTTTTTTTTTTTTTTTTTTTATTGGTGGGAAAGGTTTGCGGGCTCCTGGCCTTTTGTTCCTTCTTCCTTGCATAAAAAGAAAAATGGTGGTGATGGCGTGATTATGGGGCAAGATTAATGCAAGGTTTGACGTCTTCATGGAGCACAGAATTTACGTATTTTACTGCCTTATTTAGCATTTTTCCTGTGTGTGTGTGTGTGTGTGTGTGTGTGTGTGTCTGTCCTGCAGTTCAGTGACATAAGCCAATACTTCGGCTCTACATCCCTTCCATAGCACGTCTTCGTGACTAAGACCATATTTAATTGTCTTGCTACAGCTCTGCATTCAAGAAGGGTATGCAACAATTTTATGCCAGGCTGAAGTGAACAGAGTATAGTGAGTGTAATTATGAGGTCAGCAGTGAAGTGTAATTATCAGATCAGCAGTGAAGTGCAATACTGAGGCCAGCTGAAGTGAAATTATCGGATCAGCAGTGAAGTGTTATCAGATCAGCAGTGAAGTGAAATTATGAGGTCAGCAGCGAAGTGTAATTATGAGGTCAGTTGTGAAGTGTAATTGTAAGGTCAGCAGTGAAGTGTAATTATGAGGTCAGCAGTGAAGTGTAATTATGAGGTCAGCAGTGAAGGATATGAAGGTAATTGTTAGGCTGTTATAAACTACGTCAAGCGATAGTTAAGTGAGAGGATTGGCTTGAATTAATCGCTGAGGAATAGGTGTTAGGGAACCTCCTTAAACGACGAGAATACAGTTAAATCTTCAGGGAATATTGTGTAAGACATTGTGTATTAGATTCACTATTCCAAAACTCTCCTTTGTTCTTGTTTGTCTCGTCTAGTCACGTAGCTTATATGTCATGGTGTATATCAGGACCCATATACATACGTATATCTCGCTTCTCGTATCTCTTATCTGTCATCTCGCGTCTCGTCCCTCGTATCTCTCATGTAGCACCATATATTGTATAGTGTACCTCAAATCTCGTATCTCTCATCTCGTATCTCACATATTGCATCTTGTGTGTAGTATTTAGTCACATGTATTTTCTGGAAAGCTCTGCAAGAGACTTAATGGTGCAAGAGATAATGGTATAACATCTTGTAGCATTTACCTCGTATCTTGAATCTTATACCCACTACCTCATATCTCTTAGTTACCTCGTGAGTGAGAGTGGGAGACCGACGAGAAGAGTGTATGTGAGTGAGGTGGAGGGGGGGAGAGGGAGGGGGAGGCCAAGGATGAGATGGAGGGATGGAATGGAGAGAAATATGAGAGAGGGGTGTGTGAGCTGGGAGCCGGGCAGTGAAATGGCGGGGGACAGGGCGACACGGAGGCGATTTGTTTGTGGCCACCTCTTACGGGATTAAGACGTCTGGCAACAGATAGATAGATAGACAGTCCCGGTATTTCATGGTTAGAATAAGTAAGTTCCAAAAGTTTAATATCTTCAGTTGGATGGCCTTTTTATTTTTTTTATTTTTTTTTTTTTTTGTCTCTACACGATTTTTAAAACTAAACCGCACAAATGATCTTTTATGTTGTTATTGTTACCTCCTCTAAAGAAGCTGGAGGTGGCTATGTGTTCAGCCCTGTTTGTCTGCGTGTTTGTTTGTCCACAACATATCTCGCAAACATACTGATGGATTTCACTGAACTTTTGTGGGTATGTGAGTCATGGGCCAAGGAAGGGTAATTATATTTTGGCGGTGACCTGAGTTGTCTGGTATAGACGTTGGCGGAGGTGTGTGCTGTGTGTGTGCGCTTGACGTTGTTGTTATTGTTGTTGGTGGTGGTGGTGCTGTTGTTGTTGTTGTTGTTGTCGTTGTTGTTGTCATAGTTGTTATTGTTGTTGTTGCTGTTGTTGTTGTTGTTACCCCAGGTTCATCAAGACGTGATCCCGGTAAAGTATAAGCTGAAGCTGTCCTTTCCCTGCAGGCCATCATCCTACTTCCTGTTGATAGAAAGGAAGTTGGGGGACATTTGTATAGCTGAATAGCGAATCCACCGGTTACATCAGTGCTACCACGTGAAGGCGTCCCTCATCAGCACTAAGCTATATTTAACACCTGTATTTCCAGTAGTCTTTTAAGAGGTTTCATACATCCGACTTAGGAAGCAAAATAACATGCAGCTTGACCCTAATGAAGTGAATGTTTCAGTTGGCTGTCTGCAGTCCACCATCCTCCTTTTAGGGGATGTGGTAGGGAGTTGAGGGACGTTAGTATAACCAGGCAGTGGAGCCGCCTGGTTATATCGATGCCACCACGTGAAGGCGTCCTTCTCCAACACCAGGCTGCATCTGGCGCCAGTTGTTCGAAAAGTGTCTCCTTAGATTAATAAAATAAATCAAAACTATCCTTCTTTACACTCACTTCACCTAAACTACGATATCTCCATCTTCAGCGTTGAGTTGGAAGAATATATTAAAGCTTTTAGATGAAGCTAGTCACGAAGAAGTGCCATGGGAGGGACGCAGAGCCGTAGCATCGTCTTTTTCTGCCACTGAGGCTCGGGAAATAGACTGCAAAAGGATGAAAATCAGGAGGAGCATAACAAGTATAAAATAAAAACTAAAAATCGGTAATGAGAGAGAAGAGGTTAAAGATAATACTGTGAGTGGCGGTGACGTGCAAGTTGGTTCATTGTTGCTGATGCCACACGACTTTATTCAGATCAGGAAAGGCCTCTCGTACTGAAGGGGTTTATTAAAGATATTTACCATACCTGTAGCTCCAAAAGTGTGTCCTAAGTTGAATAAAATCGTCAGGAAATGGCAGGAATGAGAGAGAGAGAGAGAGAGAGAGAGAGAGAGAGAGAGAGAATGTTTATTATACATTCTGCAGATGTCGTATGGGACTGCATGTTATGTTGTAAATGCATTATACTGGTGTGTGTGTGTGTGTGTGTGTGTGTGTGTGTGTGTGTGTGTGTGTGTGTGTGTGTGTGTGTGTGTGTGTGTGTGTGTGTATGTGTGTGTGTGTGTGTGTGTGTGTGTGTGTGTGTGTGTGTGTGTGTGTGTGTGTGTGTGTGTGTGTGTTGCAACGTTCTTCTCGTCCTCTCTCCGATCCTATCCGATCTTATTATAACTTCAGTAATGTGTACAAACGCACAATAATATTGGTAACCAAGTTATTTCGGTTCTGGTAAAGAAAAAAAAAGTTTCATCCACATTATTAGCGTCATGCATGTAAGACGAATTAAATTAATTCTGCTGGAAAGTAAATCACAGATATTGAAATACATGCACACACACACAAGGACCATGCAGTGAATATACTATATGTATTTGATATACAGAATGCTATGATATATATATATATATATATATATATATATATATATATATATATATCTATATATATACTCCCGAGGTTGATGGCAAGCTGGTGATAGGGAGAGCTGGAGCTCCTGTTTCACCAGCCCTTAGGACTTCATCCTGACCATCTCCCTTTGCTGAATATTTTCAGTGCATTCATTTACACAGACAGTAGGCCAGCATGCTCTCTTAATACCTCTACCTTCAACAGTCTACACCACACTACATGCACATATCACACCATCTGTTCACTCTCTTTAGCAATGGCCGCTGCAATGTTACTATCAAATGAGGTGGTACCTTGGACTGCCACCTCTGGCAGGGTAGGGCTGGCGGCACAGGGTCCTCCCGGTCGCCATCAAGCGACTGTGCTGGCAGTGACTCTTGCAATTTCCAGTAATGCTCGTCACCGGAGAAGTGACATGGAGAAACTCATGGAGTAGCCCTTGATATTTTGAAAGATTACGACAGAGTATGGCACCGTTCTCTGCTGTCCGGACTCCCTTGCTATGGACTAACGTCTTTCGTTACCTTGATTTCCTCATATCTCAGTGACAGGAAAATAAAAGTAAAAGTAGATGATGTATATTCCAATTTCCACTCAGTTAACGCCGGCGTGCCGCAGGGATCAGTTCTGGCGCCAACCCTGTTCCTGATTCATATTAATGATCTCTTATCCGGTACCCACAATCCCATCCACTCATATGCAGATGACTCAACACATAGTTCATTCACACTCAGACACCCATTTACAAAGTCTAATATCTCTACCTTTCAACTCAGTACAGCCTTCTCCATAAATCAAGACCTATCTACGATCAGTGAATGAGGACAAAACAACCTTGTGAGGAGTAGACTGTAGCACCAGTCGAGCAGGGCAGTACTCCCGAGGTGGATGGAAAGCTGATGACAGGGAGTGCTGGAGCTCCCGTTTCATCAGCCCTCAGGACTAGTTCCTGACCATCCCCCTTTGCTGAACTTTTTCGGTGTCTCAGTTACACAGAGAGTAGGCTAGCATGCTCTCCAGTACAAATTTCTCTAACTATCTACACCAAACTACATGCACAGTTCACACTACACTTCCTATTCAAAATTCAACAAAAATGGCGTCTCTTCATCAAGCCTCGGAGTCCCCAGGGGGGGGGGACCATAAACGCCCCCACCATCCGCCCCTCTCCCGGTGATGACTCGAGGTGCCTGGAACCACTGCCTGACTCTCATCTTCTTCATTTCTGCAACATTCGCGGCCTTTCCTCTAACTTTCGCTCTGTTGAGCACCACCTCTCCTCCTCTAAACCTCACCTTCTTTTTCTAACGGAGACTCAGCTGTCTGAGGCAACTGACAGCAAACCCTTTTCTGTATCCTCCTACTTTCTCTATACTCATTTCAAAGCCAAAGGTGGCTGTTGTGTATATATACACAACGACTTATCTTGCTCTCGTGTTCCTGAACTCGATTCTTCGGAATTCTCTACACTCTGGCTTCGGCTTTCCTGTCATTCTCTGACTAAATATATCTGTGCTGTTTACTTATCCCCTAATTCTACTGACTATCAAAAATTCTTCGACTATCTTACTTGTACGATGGAACACATTCTATCCATTTCTCCTTTCTCTGAAATCATCCATTCTAGGAGATTTCAATGTTCACCACCACCTTTGGCTCTCCTCTCCTTTCACGGATCCACCTGGTGAACAAGCCTACATCTTTTCTATCCTTAATGACCTAGAGCAGCTTGTACAGCACCCTACCCGTATCCCTGACCGCCTTAGAGAGAGCTCCAACATGCTTGACCTCTTCCTCACAACTAATCCTTCTGCTTACTCTGTTAATCTTTTCTCTCTGTTGGGCTCCTCCAATCACAACCTTATTACCTTAACCTGTCCTGTCACTCTGGTACGGCCTGTGGACCCTCCAGGGAAACGTCGTCTGTGGCATTTTGGAGTTGCGGACTGGGAGGCCCTCAGGCAGTACTTCTTTGATTTTCCCTGGAATGATTATTGCTTCCGTGGCCGGGAGCCATCTGAGTGTGCCTTGCGCATTACGAAGATTATTCTCTCGGGCATGGAAGCATACATTCCTTTCTCATATCCTTTGACTAACGCAGGAAAGCCTTAGTTTAATCACGCTTGTTCTAATGCTGTCTGCAACAAGGAGAGGGCCTACAAAAGGTACCGGAGCCAACCCACCCCTGAATCACATCATCTTTACGTTTCTGCCCGGAATCGTGCTAAGTCTGTTCTTCGCTCGACTAAAAATAATTTCATCCATACTAAATGCTCTCAACTCTCCAACTCGAATTCTTCCCGCTCCTTCTGGCACCTTGCCAAAAATCTTTCTAACAACTTTATCTCATCATCCTTCGCTCCTCTTTTCTACTCTGATGGTTCTGTAGCTATTTCTTCTACTGATAAAGCAGATCTCTTCGCACAGACTTTCTCCTCCAATTCCACCTTAGACGATTCCGGTGCTGTTCCTCCATCACTTCCCCCCTCTGACTTCCTCATGGCTGACATTAAAATTTCTTCAGTTGATGTATTTTCTGCCATCACTGGCCTCAGTACTAACAAGGCATATGGGCTTGATGGGGTCCCTCCTGTTGTTCTCAAGAACTGTGCTTCTGTGCTTACACCCTGCCTAGGCAAACTCTTTTGCCTTTGTCTGTCAGCTTGTACCTTTCCTTCTTGCTGGAAGTTTGCTCTCATTCAGCCAGTCCCAAAGAAGGGTGACCACTCCCAACCTTCCAACTATCGTCCAATTGCTTTAACGTCCTGTATTTCAAAAGTTTTTGAGTCAATTCTCAATAGAAAAATTTTTAGGCATCTTTCCTATCACAACCTTCTTTCCGATGGTCAGTACGGGTTCCGTCAGGGACGCTCCACTTGCGATCTTCTCACCTACCTTTCAGACTCCTGGTCATCCTCCTTTCGGGACGTTGGCGAAAGCTTTGCCTTTGCACTTGACATCTCAAAGGCTTTCGATCGAGTCTGGCATAAATCTTTAATTTCCAAACTGCCCTCCTACGGTTTCTATCCTTCTCTCTGTGCCTTCATCGCTAGCTTCCTTTCTGGTCGTTCTATAGCTGCTGTTGTAGACGGCCATTGTTCTTCTCCTAGAGCTATCAACAGTGGTGTTCCTCAGGGCTCTGTCCTATCATCAACTTTCTTCCTTTTATTCATCAATGATCTTCTAAGCTGTACATCTAACCCTGTACACTCATACACTGATGACTCAACCCTTCACCTTTACATTCGGTTCCCGCAACGCCCATCCCAACAGTTACTTCAACAAACAAGGGATGAGGCTATGGCACACCTAATGTCTGACTTGGCTCGTATCTCTGACTGGGGTAAAAATAATATGGTTGTTTTTAATCCATCTAAGACTCACTTCTTACACCTATCAACCTGACAAAATCTTCCACAGGTATACCCACTAATGTTTAATAATATTCAGCTTAATCCTGCATCATCCTTGAACATGCTTGGGGTTTCATTTACTCGGGACTTATCTTGGAAAGATCATATTACATCTCTTGTAAAATCTGCTTCCAAGAGATTGGGTGTGCTAAGCCGACTCCGCTCTTTCTTTACCCCTGCACAATTGTTGACTCTATACAGGGGTTTTATCCGCCCCTGTGTGGAGTACAACTCTCATGTGTGGGGAGGCTCCCCACACACAGCTCTTCTCAATAGGGTGGAGTAAAAGGCTTTTCGTCTCATTAACTCTCCTCCTCTTACTGACTCCCTTCAACCTCTGTCTCTTCGCCGCACTGTTGCATCTTTATCTCTTTTCTGTCACTACTTTAATGGTCACTGCTCCTCTGAACTGTCTCCTTGCATTCCTTCACCTCTACGACGGGAGCGTAGCACCCGTCTGGCAGCAAACTCTCATCCCTTTTCTGTCCAACTCTCCAATGCAAGAGTTAACCGTTACTCCCAGTCTTTGATTTATGCAACAGGTCAACTCTGGAACTGTCTCCCTCTGTCTGTATTTCCTGCTGCCTATGATCTCCAGTCTTTCAAACACAGTGTGTCCAGGCATCTTAAAATGATCGGATCTTGAATTTGGCTCTCTATTGTATTTTGTTTTTTTCTTGGAGGGAACTGTTTGTCATGGCCAAGTTACGGAAACAGTCTCATATGTGAAAGAAGACTACCATGATTCCAGAGTTGCACTATTACTACTACTCACATAGTTGGAAATGACCCATCATTCATTTGTACACTGGGGCTAGGAAAATGTAAATTGGAGAATATAATTTATTCACAAAATTATAACTTAATCCTAACTTAATCCTAAGCATAAGAAAGTAAACTACAAGAGAAGTAACCTTTGGAACACTGCTTCACATTACTGGTGACATAACAACC
Source organism: Coenobita brevimanus (assembly GCF_032717465.1). Classification (NCBI taxonomy): domain Eukaryota; kingdom Metazoa; phylum Arthropoda; class Malacostraca; order Decapoda; family Coenobitidae; genus Coenobita; species Coenobita brevimanus. The sequence continues at coordinate 23,717,195 of NC_137031.1, forward strand.
TTACTGAGAACAGACCATCAAGAGGGTGGTGACTGAGAAGCAGGTAGCATGTCCGCAGGTGTTTCTATGCTAACACCTGCTGTAGATCAAGAGGGCAATTTGGGCAGAGTTTAGAGCTTCCTCAGTATGGAGGAGTTTCCATCCTCATCCTTCATAGGCTCACAAGTGTCACAGCGGGGAGGAAAGTCGCGAGTCGAGGGCACACTTCACGTGAAGAGCTGCTATATCTTTTCCATACCAGTGCTGCTGATCAACTGCCCACACCCCAGCTCACAGTCACCACCTCACTTCCCTTGATTCGTACAATGGAGAAATTGAAGCAGTATCATACAATTCATAACAACTAATCACACTCCGAAAATTATAAAATACAAAATAAGTATACATAAACATACTACATTTGAAAGATCCACAATAACATATAATTTACTTCAGTGCTCCGAACAGCCTCATTACCAGTGAACTACAACTAACCTAAGTTTTAATGAAACAAACCAGAGAAACTAAATTATACCCTTTCAGAACAAAGATCCAATAATGAACCCTTATAGTCATGAATCATTCTGACATTACCCCCTGAACAAAAGAACTTGTACCCAAGTTCTAACAACTAATAATTACGTTCTAGAAAATTATATCACACATCATGGCCAGCTAAATTCCAGTTAATTTTAACATTATACTTCTCCAGAATTACATCTTCATCAATACCAAGTACATGCAAGCCCAAACAACCTGAGCCAACATCTGTCACAGAATCTGAACGAATTCCCAAACTTGAACAGCATGTGTTATATCCTTCATCCAAACGACTAAGATAATCTGCCCCTACATTCTCAGCTCCTTTAATGTACTCTGCACTGTACTCAAATTGCTGCATGTATAATGCCCACCGCATAATCCTTGCATTGGAATTCTTAGCAGTCTTGAGGTAATGAAGAGGCAGATGATCTGTCTGAACAACAAACCTTTGTCCATACAAAAACTGGCGAAACTTTCTTACACCCTCAATGATTGCTAATAACTCTCTTTCAACAACACTGTAGTTCCTCTCCGCTTGTCCCAGCTTCCTGCTATGGTATGATATAGGCCACAGTTCATTTCCATGGGACTGCATCAGCACAGCATCAATACCCACACCTGCCGCGTCTGTTCTTAAAACAAAGTCTTTAGATAAATCTGGCAAATGGAGAATAGGCTTATTAGTCATTTTGTTCTTTAGAGTATCAAATGCTCTTTGCTCCAAATCTGTCCACACTACCTTATTTGGACTGCTCTTCTTTGTTAGATTGGTTAATGGTTCTGCAATTGTAGAGTAGTTTGGTATGAATGCTCTGTAATAGCCTGTTAGTCCCAAGAACGAACGAACTTGTTTTTTAGTTCTGGGGGCAGAAGCTTCAACTATTTTCCCAACCTTATCTTTCTGGGGCTGGCATATCCCATTTCCTATTCTATGACCAAGGAAATCCACTTCAGCTTGACCCACTACACATTTGGATGGATTTACTACTAAGCCTGCTTCCTTAAGTCTGAAAAATACCTGATCCAGCAATTTCAAATGCTCATGAAAAGTCGAGGAATGTACCAAAATGTCATCAACAAATATTTCTATGCCAGACATACCTCCCAACACACTCCTCATTGTCCTGTTAAACACTGCAGGTGAATTGCACAAGCCAAAAGGAAGGACTTTGAACTGATATAAACCTTTGGGAGTACTAAATGCAGTGTACTTCCTACTATCCACATGTAATGGAATCTGCCAGAATCCTTTAGAAAGATCTAGTTTTGAAAAATATCGGGACCCTGATAATTTTGAAAAGATATTCCCCTGGTCAAACATAGGCTCTGCATCAAACTGAGTTACACCATTTAATTTCCTAAAGTCTCCACAGAGTCTCACTCCTTTATCCTTTTTACGTACAACCACTACAGGACTATTATAGGGAGCATTAGATTTTTCAATTATCCCTGCTTCTTCCATTGCATTAAGTTCTTTCTCTACCTCAGCTTGCAAACTATATGGTATAGCATAAGGCTTACTTCGAACAGGGGTTTTGTCAGTCAAAACAATTTCATGAGGAGGAACATTTGCTAGCTTTGGTGTACTAGAGAACACCTCTGAGTACATACTCAACAAATCACATATCTTACCTCTCTCTAATGGAGACAAAGTTACTGACAACTCTACATCTTTCCAAGACTTCTCAGTGGTTGGTATAGGTAGCAAAAGATTTTCAACCTCGTCAGAGTACTCAATAACTGTAGCAGCAATTACATCTGATTCGGCTACATCACAATCATCTGGATCGTAGTCTACTTCATATTTCTTCAGCATATTCACATGAAATCTTTTCTTCTTCCCCTTATATCTATTACATAATTCAAAGCAGAAGGACACTCTACAATCTTATATGGACCTCTCCAGTTCATGAGTAATTTATTATGGTCAGTTGGTAAAAGCAGCAAAACTTGATCACCCACCTTGAAAGTTCTGTCACTAGCCCTACGATTATAGTAGCTCTTATCCAACTCCTGTGCCTTATCTAATTCTTCCCTTGCTAGCTTACATGTGTTTTCCAATCTCTCACCGAGATCTAGAACATAGCTGTAGGTACTAACAGTCTCTGGTGTGCTGACCGATCCATCCCAAATCTCTCTTAGTACATCCAAAGGACCCCTCACTGTTCTTCCATAAACTAACTCAAAAGGGGAGAATCTAGTACTCGACTGGGGTGCTTCTCTATATGCAAAGAGCAATGGTGCTATGTATCTTGGCCAATCCTTAGGTGCCTCATCACACATTCGTTTCAGCATTTTCTTAAGTGTACCGTTAAATCTTTCTACTAAGCCATTACACATGGGATGAAATGGAGTGGTTTTAAGAGATTTTATTGACAATAACCGTTCAACTTCCCTCATCATTGCTGAAGTAAATTGGCTCCCTCTGTCAGTCAAAACCTCCTTTGGAATACCAATTCTAGAATAGATCTCCAACAACGCATCCGCCACTGTAGTAGTCTCTATATTAGGCAAGGCAACTGCTTCTGGATACCGAGTAGCAAAGTCTACGAGAGTGAGTATATACCTGTCTCCACTATCTGCCCTAGGTGTAATAGGCCCAACTATGTCTATACCCACCCTAGCAAATGGCTCGTCTATTACTGGCATAGACCTAAGCTTTCCTGGTTTTATGCTACCTTTATCCACGGTTCTCTGACACACATCACATGACCTACACCAGCGGCTGACATCAGCCACCATACCTGGCCAAAAGAAAGTTCCTTGAATCCTGTCCAGAGTCTTTTTGTACCCCATATGGACACTCATGATTCCCTCATGACCTAATTTGAACACTTCCTTACGATAGTTCTTCGGCACAATCAACTGTTGTTTTGTCATTCCTCTAACTGTCATCTCTCTGTATAATCTACCCCCTTTAAGAATAAAGGTTGACACTCTTCCTCTTGCCTGAAACATTTTCTTACTTTGAACATGACTTCTTATAGAGTTCAAAGTTCTATCATCCTCTTGATTTTTCACAAATTCTGATGTAGACACGAAAGTATCAACATTGCTCACCTTCAGGGGTTGTTTAACTTTACCGTCCTTGCGACTTTGTGCTCTAGTAACTGCAGCAACGAGTCCAGCGTCTGATGATCCACCAGCAGTACTCCTCGAAGTTCGTTCCAACTCTGTGGTTACTTCGTCCGTTGCTTCAGTGTCAGATCTTCCACTCGGGACTCTGTTCCTGGTTAGGTTCACGTCCTCTGCGTTGTCTTGTTCAGCCAAGCTTTGATCACTTGTAGACTGTATACTTGTGAGGGAATATGGATTGTCAGTTACACCACCAACAACTAAATCGTAAACTGGGGTCTTACACACAGCAGCATAAACTTTCCCTATTAACCAAGGTGTAGAAATTTCAACTTCTACCTCTGGCAACACTATCACTGCCCCATTCACCAATTTCAGTGAAACTGTTCTCCCAGTATAGTGTCTCAATGAAACTAGCTTCTCTGCTACAACACAAGTAGTTGACCCACTATCTAGCATTGCTGTAACAGCTTGCCCTTCTACCAAGCCATTGTTCAATATTAAGTTCTTATAACTTTGCCCATTCCCATTAAATTTGGTAGCTGAACCACTAACTGTCCTACTTTTAGCTTTCACAGATGCTTTTCCTGATGCAGCGGCACTGGTCTGTTTTGATTTATTAAAAGTACACTGAGCTTTTCTATGGTCTAGTTTACCACACTCCCAACATCCTTTACTACCAAACTTACTGTCACTCCCTGAGGTCTTTGTCTTGATCTGTGTTGTAGAGCGTTCTGAAGGTTTCTCTTGCCCTTCAGCCACGGGTTTGTTGACCTTGTTAATCTGGGAAGGGTGACCATGGGCATCAATCCAACGATCTGCCTCCTCCCCACAAACCTGCAAACTCTTAACTTCTTTCTCCTTTAAAAACATCATTAGAGCTGGAGGACACTGCCTTAAAAATTGCTCCCTTGCAAAGAGATCTGCTAAATCCTCAAAGGTCTGACTGGATCCATCCGCTTCCAACCACTTAACAAGATTCCTTTTGATTCGACAAGCTAGTTTCACTGCAGACTCGCCATCACGAAACTTTGTGTCGCGAAACCGTTTCCTACAACCCTCTGCTGTCACATCGTAACCTCTCAAAAGTGCGGACTTCAGCTCATCAAAATCTGCAATGATGTCGTCAGTGAACTGGTGATACATCTCGAGAGCTCGACCCGTTAGTAGAGATGCTAAGGCAGCTGGCCACACCGACCTCTCCCATCTTGCAGCTTGAGCTACCCTCTCAAAGCGAGCCAGATAAGAATCTATATCATCTTTGGCCTCATCGAAAATTAGCAGCTTAGGGGGATTAATTACGGTTGCAACTGGTCGAACGTTCTGACCAGCAGCAGCAGCACTAGCAGCAGCAGCAGCCCTCGAAGCTTCAATCTGTGCCTCTAATTCTAAAATCTTTATCTTCCTCTCTTGAGCCCGCTCCTCTCTCTGCCGATTTTGCTCTATCACTCTCTCTTCTCTTACCCAGGTCATAAGCTTGTCGCCCTCTAAGCCCATTTGTTTTCCCTCTTCAGTTAACCTCTTTATAGTGTCTGAACTCATGGTGAAAATCTAAAGATTATAAACTTCCCTGTATACTGCCAACCCGCGTGCACAACGAATTAATGGGTCCCTGTTCGGGCGCCAAATGTCATGGCCAAGTTACGGAAACAGTCTCATATGTGAAAGACTACCATGATTCCAGAGTTGCACTATTACTACTACTCACATAGTTGGAAATGACCCATCATTCATTTGTACACTGGGGCTAGGAAAATGTAAATTGGAGAATATAATTTATTCACAAAATTATAACTTAATCCTAACTTAATCCTAAGCATAAGAAAGTAAACTACAAGAGAAGTAACCTTAGGAACACTGCTTCACATTACTGGTGACATAACAACCTTACTGAGAACAGACCATCAAGAGGGTGGTGACTGAGAAGCAGGTAGCATGTCCGCAGGTGTTTCTATGCTAACACCTGCTGTAGATCAAGAGGGCAATTTGGGCAGAGTTTAGAGCTTCCTCAGTATGGAGGAGTTTCCATCCTCATCCTTCATAGGCTCACAAGTGTCACAGCGGGGAGGAAAGTCGCGAGTCGAGGGCACACTTCACGTGAAGAGCTGCTATATCTTTTCCATACCAGTGCTGCTGATCAACTGCCCACACCCCAGCTCACAGTCACCACCTCGCTTCCCTTGATTCGTACAATGGAGAAATTGAAGCAGTATCATACAATTCATAACAGCTAATCACACTCCGAAAATTATAAAATACAAAATAAGTATACATAAACATACTACATTTGAAAGATCCACAATAACATATAATTTACTTCAGTGCTCCGAACAGCCTCATTACCAGTGAACTACAACTAACCTAAGTTTTAATGAAACAAACCAGAGAAACTAAATTATACCCTTTCAGAACAAAGATCCAATAATGAACCCTTATAGTCATGAATCATTGTGACACTGTTATTGCTGGCTCATGGCCTCTGGTTCCTTCTTCCTCGAAAAAAAAAAAATAATAATAATGCTAGTAAAATTAAATATATACAATTTACTAATAGACAGATATTGCCAGATTCGTACATTACCTTTGGTGCTACTAATATTCCCATTTCCAAAAGTATTGAAATTCTCGGCGTCTCACTTAACAATGCCCTCAGCTGGACCTCTCATGTTAGATCACTTGCTAAAACCGCCTCTAAGAAACTTGCATTAATGTACAGAGTCCGTAACTTCTTCACTGACGAGCAGTTAGCTGTAATTTATAAGAGTCATGTGCACTCTTAGCTTGAATATTGCTTACCCTTGTGGAATGGATGTGGAGAGGTTGCATTAAAACAACTAGACAAAATTCAGAACAAAGCTGTTAGAATCATTAACAACCCTGCCATTACAAATAAACTGCCTCCCCTACAAGTAAGAAGGAATGTTGCCTCCTTTGCATTATTTTGCAGATACTTTTATGGCCAATATTCAGACGAAGTTGCGTCCATGGTGCCACCTCTCCATGCCTTCTCTCGTGCTACACGGGCATCTGGTAGCGCTCATGACTGGAATGTCACTCAGCCATATTGCAGAACTTCTGCTTATCAGAATTCTTTCATTCCCCGAACTGCATCTCTTTAGAACTCGCCTCCCCAGAGCTGTTTCCCTCCAAACTTCAACCTACAGCTGTTCAAGTCCAACTGTTACAGATATTTTTTGAACAGAGGACACCAGTAATCTGGTGTATGGATTATTTTTTTTATTCATTTGTTTTTCCTTCCTCCGTTCTCTTATTTTATATATATATATATATATTGTTAAATAGCCTATGATTTCATCATCCTTTGTGTAATTCTAACGTACAGTATGCTGCATGTTTGATCACGAGCATGTTCTACCTCACTCCCCCCTTCTACCCTTATAGTAGAGTAAGTCGTTCTTTTTGATGTTCTGAGCAGGATTGTCAACTCTTTGTCCCCTATAGCTTCATTTGCGCGTCCTTCTTACAAGTTGTATCAAGCTCTGCCGGCCCCTATATAATGAGCTCAGTCTCTGCATTAATTGCCACTTAGATCTACTCCTCATTTTGCTCACATCTCTGTCCTCCCCTGTACAGTTGTTATTATTGTGAGTACCCAGGAAGTCTCCAGCCATCTAGCAGCTGTGTAATCTGAGTATAAGTGTTATTACATTTTGTTCTTGTACTGTATAGGATAAGGTGTTGATTCGTAGGCCTAGTAAAGTTTTTGTAATTCATATTGTCAGCCAGTGGTAATAATATTTTGTATCTGTAATTATATATCTTGCATTCACTGAGTATTATCTGGTTTTCTCATTTTATCAGGGCTGACTTAGATAAATTTACTCTTGCTAATTTTGTGTTACTAGAGGCTATTGCAGTTAACCATATATTTAACCTGTTTTTGCCATTACATTATCCTTATGAGTCCTGAATGTTTAGTTCTTAGTTTGAGTTTTAAACTTTAACTTGTAATTTTACCTAACTCTTTTGTTTTGAACCTGGAACTTTGCGGGACAGTTTTCTCTGTTCCGTAACATAAATTTGGCGACCTCTTATCAGGATATTCAGGATATTATCATGAGGATATTGCTTGATATTTTGTGACTGTGATTTATTCATGATGTCTACTATTACTGTGCTTGATGAAGCCAAAGATTTTTTGTCAAATGTGCGAACAGTGTGTGATGTAGAAAACAGAACAAAGAATGAACTTAAGCTTGTTGCTCAATAATTGGGAATTGCAGTTCACTCTCATCATTCTAAAGATCAAATTGTTGGCATGATTAATAAAAACTTGTTTAATGTAACTCCTCCAAATGAGCAAATGCAGATTGAAATAGCTAAGTTACAGCTAGCTTTGCAGGAGGCTCGTGTTAAGGAGGCTGAGTTTCAGGCACGTGCTAAGGAGGCTGAGTCGCAGGCTAAGGAGGCGGAGTCTCAGGCTCGTATTCAGGAGGCTGAATTTCAGGCAAATGCTAAGGAGGCTGAATCTCAGGCTCGTATTCAGGAGGCACAGATACAGGCTCAGGCACAAATTGAACTTGCTAGGATTCAGGCAGACCATGAGTATCGCATGAAACAAGGTGGAACTGAATCATCTAGCTCTGATGATTTTGATGTGGCCAAAAATGTTAAACTTGTCCCTCCTTTTAATGAATCTGATTTAACAAAGTATTTTCAGGTGTTTGAGAGGGTAGCTACAGGTTTTAATTGTCCCAAAAAGTATTGGCCAGTACTCCTTCAAACTGTTCTCACCGGTAAAGCTCAAGTAACTTATGCATCTTTGCCTCAGGATCAATCTGATAATTATGATGTAGTTAAGAGCTTGATTCTTAAGGCCTATGAGCTTGTTCCTGAAGCCTATAGAGTAAAATTTAGGACAACTTATAAGCAAGATAAGCAATCCCATGTTTAGTATGCAAAAATCAAAGAAGATCTGTTAGAGCAGTGGTTAAATTCCAAGAATGTGGATTCTGATTTTGGTAAATTTAAGCAGATGATTTTGCTGGAGGACTTCAAAAGGTGTATTAATAATGATATAAGCCTATATCTTGATGAGAGAAGAATAGATAATTTGTCTGATGCTGCAGTTTTAGCTGATGAATATGTTCTCACTCACAAGAGATATTCTAGAGAAAAAAGGAAAGCTGAGAGTAAGTACGTTGCCTCTACTCAGAGTACAGGTAACAGGAAAGAGAATAAAGATGATGTTTCTCAGGAAGTAAATACCAGCTTCACCTCTAGATTTCAGGAAAGTAAATGTACTTATTGTAGTAAGCTTGGTCATACTACGGAGAAATGTTCCAGGAGACAGCGTGATGTGAACAAAAAGGAGTCTTTAAATATTCAGTCAATTGGTCTAGCGTCCACCCTTGAGAGTTCCCAGAAATCTTTAACTGAGTTAACTGAACCTGCTTTGAGGGGTAAATTAAATTCTCATGATGAAGCTCTTCTTTTGAGCAGTAACGTGGATGACACTCTCAAGAGTTCATGTGCTAATTTCCTGTCTGATGGTTTTGTCAGTCCTCTGGACAGTAATGACAGGAAATCAGTTAAAATATATCGTGATACAGGTGCTTGCCAATCCATTATGCTGACCAGTGTTCTAGGCTCTAATGTTAATTCCTCTGATGAAACTGTGATCTTACAGGGTGTAGGGAATAATTACTTCTCTGTCCCTCTGTGCAGAGTGAATTTAGAGTCTGGTTTTGTTATTGGTTCCGTTATGGTTGGGTTGGTTGAGACACTCCCAATGTCAGGTGTAACTTTCTTACTTGGAAATAATATTGGTGGAAGTCAAATGTGTCCAGCTCCTCAGTTGTCTAGTGAGCCAGTGGCTGCGACCCAGGACTGTGGTGTCCCTGATGTGTTCTCTGCATGTGCTGTCACTAGGGCTAAGTCTAAAGTTACTGGCGACTTAGAGGATAATGATGATGATGTTATCCTAGCTGACACTTTTCTTGCTAATTTGGACCACTCACCAGATGAGGCAGTACCCCGTAGTGTTGATGATTTGTCTCGTCAAGAGTTGGTTGAGTTGCAGGTTGCTGACCCTGAGTTGAAAGGTCTAGCTAACTCTGCTTGCAGTGAGGAAGAGTCAGCCGGTGCTTCTACTTGTTATTATATAAAGTCAGGAGTACTTATGGGGAAGTGGAGACCCCCAACAGCATCAGCCGACTGTGAATGGGAGGATGTACATCAAGTTGTCATCCCTCGTGTTTGTAGGCAGGATATCATTAGAGTGGCTCATGATTCCAGTCTGGCAGGACACCTTGGAGTGAGGAAGACTGTGGCACGCATTTTGAAACACTTCTACTGGCCAGGTATCTTCAGGGATGATTCCTGGTATTGTAAGTCTTGTCACACCTGTCAAGTTGTGGGGAAGTGTAATCAGACCGAAAAGGTTGCACCTCTAGTTCCCATTCCTCCTTTTGAGGCGCCATTCACCCGTGTGTTGGTGGATATTGTGGGCCCTCTTCCTAAGACTTCTTCAGGATTTTCTTATGTGTTGACCATGATTGATATGGCTACTCGTTATCCTGAAGCCATTCCACTTAGAAATATCTCAGCAAAGAACGTGGTTAAGGAAATGCTAGGGTTCTTCACAAAGTTTGGTCTGCCCAAGGAGGTACAGTCAGACCGGGGAAGTAATTTCATGTCAAATGTTTTCAAGCAGTTTCTGAAAGAGTTGGGCATCACCCAGATCACGTCTTCAGCTTACCATCCCCAGACCGAAGGAGCGTTGGAGAGATATCATCAAACACTCAAATCGATGCTCAAGAAATACTGTTTGGAACATCAGAAAGACTGGGATAAAGGTCTTCCATTCGTTGTATTTGCCGCAAGAGAATCTCCAAATAACTGGGCTTCTCACCCTTTGAACTACTGTTTGGCCATGAAGTAAGAGGACCCCTTAAGTTACTCAAGGAATGCTGGCTGTCGGAGGAAGATGACGTCAACCTGCTGGAGTATGTGATGAAGTTCAAAGAACGGCTGTCCACTGCTTTACAGCTGGCGAGAGAGAATTTAGGAGCTGCTCAGGAGAAGATGAAGACTTGGTATGATAAGAAGTCCAGGTTACGCCACTTTCAGCCAGGAGATCAGGTTTTGATTCTGCTACCGGTGCATGGGCAACCTCTTCAAGCCAAGTTTAGTGGTCCTTATTTCGTGGAGAAGAAACTCAGTGATGTCAACTATGTCATCGCCACACCAGATCGTAGAAAGAACAAGCAACTTTGTCACATCAACATGCTAAAGTTATATCACAGGCGGGACGAAAATAACCCAGTCTGCACTGTAGCTGTTCCACCCGAGTCTGCAAGTGAAGTTCTCCCATGCAGCATGAGCCTGAGTGATAGTTTGGGGAAGAATCCTGATATCATGAATGATCTCCAGACTAAGCTTTCTCATCTAGCTCCCGAGGAAAGGCAGGAGTTTTCGGCATTACTGCAGGAGTACCCGCAAGTGTTCCGTGCCACTCCAGGAAGAACCACTGTGTTGATGCATGATGTCGATGTTGGAGACGCAAAGCCAATTAAATTGCCTCCTTACCGTGTGAACCCAGTGAAAGTTCCTCTCATCCAGAAGGAGCTTGGCTACCTGTTGGACCACAAGATGATTGAGCCCTGTCAGAGCGAGTGGAGTTCTCCTGTCACTCTAGTCTCTAAGCCAGGTGGGTCACAGCGGCTTTGCATCGACTACAGATGTGTTAATCAGATAACCAAAACAGACACTTACCCTCTCCCTCGCGTGGAAGATTGCATAGACAAGATCGGAAAGGCTAGGTACATAAGTAAGTTTGATTTGTTAAAGGGATACTGGCAAGTACCTATGACTGAACGTGCTAGGGAGATCTCATGTTCTGTAACACTAGGAAAGACTTTTGCATGTTCTGTAATGCCATATGGTATGAAGAATGCACCAGCCACATTTCAGAAGCTCATGAATGTTGTAACATAGGGTTTGGCAGGGTGTGTTGTTTATATTGATGATGTATTAATCTACAGTGACAACTGGAAAGATCACCTATGCCATGTCAGTAAATTCTTGAGCGTTTGGTTCAGGCTAATTTTGTAGCTAATTTATCAAAGTGTGAGTTTGGTCAAGCTAAAGTTCAGTACCTTGGGTACGTAATTGGTGATGGACACGTTGTACCACCAGGAGCTAAGGTTCAGGTTATAAGTCATCTTCCCAGACCTAAAAGTAGGAAAGAGCTACAAAGATTTTTGGGAATGGTGGGTTATTACAGGAGATTTGTTCTTAACTTTTCAATTCTTGTATCACCACTTACAGACCTACTGAAGAAGGGAGTTAAATTTGTCTGGACTGATAACTGTGAATCCTCTTTCAGCAAACTTAAAGCTATCCTATTAAGTCAGCCAGTGCTCACTACTCCAAATTTTACTAAGCCTTTTAAGATGGCTGTTGATGCAAGTGATACAGGAGCTGGGGCTGTTTTGCTGCAAGAAGATGATCAGGGTATTGAACACCCTGTATCTTTTCTACAGTAAGAAGTTCACTCCACCTCAAAAGAACTACTCAGCTATTGAGAAAGAGCTTTTGGCCTTGATTTTGGGTTTACAGCATTTTTCATTTTATTTGTGTTCTGGTTTTGACCCCATAGTCATTTATACCGATCATAACCCACTGAAATTCCTTAGTAAGTTTAAAGATAAAAATCAGAGATTGACAAGATGGAGTCTACTTCTTCAGGAGTATTCATTAGACATACAACATGTCAAGGGGAAAGAAAATGTTATTGCAGATTGCTTATCTAGACTTTAGACAGATTGTTTTAGAGTAATAAGAAATTTCCTTTGTAAATTTCTTTTTTTCTTTGTGGGGAGGTGTTACATAGCCTATGATTTCATCATCCTTTGTGTAATTCTAACGTACAGTATGCTGCATGTTTGATCACGAGCATGTTCTACCTCACTCCCCCCTTCTACCCTTATAGTAGAGTAAGTCGTTCTTTCTGTTTTTCTGAGCAGGATTGTCAACTCTTTTTCCCCTATAGCTTCATTTGCGCGTCCTTCTTACAAGTTGTATCAAGCTCTGCCGGCCCCTATATAATGAGCTCAGTCTCTGCATTAATTACCACTTAGATCTACTCCTCATTTTGCTCACATCTCTGTCCTCCCTTGAACAGTTGTTATTATTGTGAGTACTCAGGAAGTCTCCAGCCATCTAGCAGCTGTGTAATTTGAGTATAAGTGTTATTACATTTTGTTCTTGTACTGTATAGCACAAGGTGCTGATTCGTAGGCCTAGTAAAGTCTTTGTAATTCATATTGTCAGCCAGTGGGAATAATATTTTGTATCTGTAATAATATATCTTCCATTCACTGAGTATTATCTGGTTTTCTCGTTTTATCAGGGCTGACTTAGATAAATTTACTCTTGCTAATTTCGTGTTAATAGAGGCTATTGCAGTTAGCCATATATTTAACCTGTTTTTGCCATTACATTATCCTTATGAGTCCTGAATGTTTAGTTGTTAGTTTGAGCATTAAACTTTAACTTGTAATTTTACCTAACTCTTTTGTTTTGAACCTGGAACTTTGCGGGACAGTTTTCTCTGTTCCGTAACAATATATATATATATTTATATATATATATATATATATATATATATATATATATATATATATATGTGTGTGTGTGTTTGTGTGTGTGTGTGTGTATTTCTATATACATATATTTAATCATTCATTTAATTATTCATAATTTTAGAGAGAGAGAGAGAGAGAAAGAGAGAGAGAGAGAGAGAGAGAGAGAGAGAGAGAGGGAGAAGGACTATTAAAGTAAACTAGTGAGGGAGCCAAAGTTTCCTTTTTCTCTCTTAGAGAGAGAGAGAGAGAGAGAGAGAGAGAGAGAGAGAGAGAGAGAGAGAGAGAGAAGGACTATTAAAGTAAACTAGTGAGGGAGCCAAAGTTTCCTTTTTTCTCTCTTAGAGAGAGAGAGAGAGAGAGAGAGAGAGAGAGAGAGAGAAAGAGAGAGAGAGCAAAGGAAATATGAGAAATGGAGAAAGGAGGGAAGAAAGAAGGCAGAAAGGAAGGAGGAAAGGAGAGAGGAAAAGAAAGAATTAAGTAAACGGTAGCCTATTTAGAGTAGGGACTGGAAAGAAAACCAAATTTGGAAGGAAGGAAGGAAAGAGGAAGGGAGGTAAGGAAGAAGGAATGGAAAGAGAAAAAGCAATGGAGGAAGTAAGGAATGACTAAAGGAAAGAAGGATTGAAGGAAGTAACGACGGAAGGAACGGAAGGAAAATGGAAGACAAGACACAGACACAGCAGGGAAGAATCGAGGGGGTAAGGAAGGGAGAGGGACAAGACGCAAGGAAGAAAGGAAGTGACCCAGCTAGCTAACTAACCACTTGGAGTTCCCAATCTTGGTAACGACCTCTTCCCACCTCGTTACTGATGCTACTAACGAGGTTTGACCTACCTTCACCTATACTGAGAGAGAGAGAGAGAGAGAGAGAGAGACAGACAGACAGACAGACAGACAGACAGAGAGTGGAAGGAGAAAATATACTCATATACTTTAACACTTTTTGACTGTGATCTGCTTTGACCTGCCTTGACCTGCACTGATATACGGCGGATGACTTACAATCATACACGTGTAAGATAGTCATTCCATTGACCTAACTCTGTATCACTTGACCTTTTATCATCTTATCACTTCCCACGTCTGTCATTAACCTATCTTTATCTTCTATGACCTGCCGCTTCCTTGTGACAGGTACTGGTATTTTTATATCACTGCGGCCCGTATTCGTTGGTTAAGGAAGCTCCCTAACACCTATTCCATACCGATTTATTTTTGGATACGGACGGCTAATATCACTTCGTACGTAATATATGCAAAGAATGGTGGCACTAGAATTATTTAAAAGCACGGAAGAAGACGGCAAGGTGTAGTAAACAAACTAAATCGCTCAGGAAGAGGTGTTAGGGAGCTTCCTTAACAGACGAGACTACTGGCCAGTGACACTGCAACCTAACATTTCCTACCTTTGCCTATCCTAATATTGTTTTTGTTGTTACCAGCTGCGATGTCGAAGCTGGTAGTGTTTTCAATTTGTCTGTCTGTCTGTCCTTTTGTCTGTCTGTCTGTCTTTCTGTTGGCACGATAACTTCTCAACCGCTCAAGATATCATCACAAAATTTTATAGGTGATTAGTAAGGAAAAAAATCTATCTATCACGAGTTCGAAATTGGTGAAATTAGGTCATGATCTGTGTGTCTGTTACCAGGATAACTTCGCAACCGCTCAAGATATCATCACAAAATGTTACAGATGTGTAGTAGGGACGAAAATCTCCTACGAGTCCGAAATTGGTGAAAGTAAGTCACGGTCAAGGTCATATTCCGAGCCGCGCTGGATATGTATCGGCTCGTGGTTCTCCCCTTGGGGGGACTTCTAGTTGTTGTTGTTGCCCCAGGTTCCCCTGAACGTGAACCCGGTGAACTGCTGACTATACTTGCCTCCCAAAAGCTCTCTATCCTCCTTCCGAAGGGGAATATACATCATCTACTTTTATTTTTCTGTCGCTGAGGTATGAGAAAATCAGTAGACCAAAAGATGATAGGCCATAGCAAGGGAGTTTGGACTGTAGAGAACAGTGCCACACTCTGTCAAAAGCTTCAGAAATATCAAGGGCTACTGCATTGGTTTCTCCATGTTGGTCAAATGACTGATGGATGGTACAATATGAGTCAAGAGATTGGGTATGTCAACAGTGGATCCATCTAGATAAAAGTCATTCTGCCTGTCACTAATTATTTTATTGGACTCAAGCGACTGTGAAAACGGCCCAAGATCTTCAACTATGTGCTTAATAACTAGTCTCAAATAATTTTACGAAAAGATGTGACAGCTGTTAGTTTGTAATCAGAGGGGTCAGAGGAACTTCCTTCATCGAAATTGGGTGGATATTGGCTTCTTTGCAAGAATTAGGGAATGAGTTATGTACGGATGCATGGTCTGAATAATTTAACAAGAACAGGAGCAAGTTTGGGGGAACACTTTTTCAACATGATTGGAGGAATTTCATCTGGACCTGAAGCTATGTTGGTTGGTAAATTGTCTAGGATGGATTCAGCGTATCTAGTTTGTATCTTGGGTGGAGTAATTTCGGGAGAGTCTAGTTCTACAGTAGTACGGGGACGATGTGACTAACTTCCTCTAAGGTAGAATTTGTGGCAAATGTACTCGCAACGATGTCCACCTTTCCACGTGGGTCATTTATAATGTTTCCATCTGAAGATTTTAGTGAAGGAGTGGGTGATGACTTGTTAAAATGTTTACTGAAACAACTTAGGGCTGAATGTTCTATTGTCATTAAGATAATTTATTAGTTTGGATGCTAATGTGACTAATGTCATTATTCATTATTTTTTATTGCAATACCTTTTTTACCCTCCACCTGACAAAGTCAGAGGAGGGTATTGTTATCACAGGGATCAATAGTTGTCCGTCCGTTGTGTTGGACGGCAGGGCAGCTGGCCGGGAGTAGATTTAATTACCGGGCCAGAACTCAGGAAGTATTCACTGTAGAGTCATGAAATTTCGTATAGTTATGTGTCTTATAGTAAATTGGTGCCTTTTGATAGGTAGAATGCTGTGTTTTAAGAAGTTTTTTTTTTATGATGAAAAAGTGAAAAAAAAAAAAAATTATCGTTTCCAGGCTACGACTCAGAAACTAATAGAGGTACAGGCTTCAACTCTCCAGGAATATTTGTTAATATGTTTCCTGTTGCCTTGTGGTAGTTCGAATGCCATGAGATTATACCATATTATGCAATCACAATAATACATAAAACTGATTATTTTAACGCATTTTTCTATTAACATTCTGCTACTGTTAAACCTAGGAGGCATAACTGGAACATGACAAATGATCATATGAATATCTAATTCTGTATAAAGTTTCATGACTGTACCCATTATGTAATCATAAAAATGGCTGCCTAAATGAAAAAAGCAAGAGTTATAATTTCATCAAACCTGTTCATTACTTCATTATTACCGTGGATATACTACTGAAATTTATAAGTTTTATTGTCTCCGTGTTGTACATGGGGAGGGGGGGTTGAGGGGAGTTATGCGCTTGGTTAGGTGTGCAGGGAGTTGGGAGTATATGCTTTGTCAGATGGAGGGTTGCAACAGCGTAGCATTACCTATGTTAATATTAGAAAATACTGACCATTGTAATAAAATATCCATATGTAACTAAGATGTAGTGCAAAATGCTCAAATAAAACTATAATTGAAAACTAAAAAATGTTTTGTGAAAAAATATTACGTGATGGAGAAAATGGTTTTCATTTCTAATTTCAGCAGCTAGAAATATACAGTATAAAAATCACATGAAATAATCAAAGCCTTTTTTTCAGTGTATAGGCTACTTGTTCATTCATTCATTCATTGCCAGACGCCATGTATCCCAGACGGGGTGGCCAAGGGCTTAGAGTTAATTGTTTTACAGGGAGGGGCACTAATCCTCCACCAACCCCACTTGACACGTAGGGATGCCAACTTGTATAAGTGTTAATTATTCAAACACAGGAATGCAGTGTTCTACAGTATTATGTCATGCTTTTCACTTCATTATTGTCATCATGTTCGGATTCAATAATAGTCAGTAAACATGGTTGTCGTTTAGTAGATGGTGAGTTACATAAATACAGGACATGGTATACAGCTTTTATCGTGTCAGTATTCTTCTTCTACATTTTAGGAGTCTGTTAAACAAAAGCAAAGAGTAGGTAGAGGGGTAATCTGATGTTTGAAGTGATGCGAGCTTGCGGCAGGGCTCAGTTTGTTGGACTGAATTTCTTTAAGACAGTCTTTACTAATCTTCAACAATATTCACTGACATGCCCCTCTCCCGGTGACGACTCAAGATGCCTGGAACCACTGTCTGACTCTACTTCATTCATGGCCTTTCCTCTAACTTTCGCTCTGTTGAGCACCACCTCTTCTTCTCTAAACCTCACCCCCTTTTTCTAACTGAGACTCAGCTGTCTGAGGCAACTGACAGCAGACCCTTTTCTGTATCCTCCTACTTTCTCTATACTCATATCAAAGCCAAAGGTGGCTGTTATGTATATAGACGCACTTATCTTGCTCTCCGTGTTCCTGAACTCGATTCTTCTGAATTCTCTACACTCTGGCTTCGGCTTTCCTGTCATTCTCTGACTAAATATATCTGTGCTGTTTACTTATCTCCAAATTCTACTGACTATCAAAAATTCTTTGACTATCTTACTTCTACAATGGAACACATTCTATCCATTTCTCCTTTCTCTGAAATCTCCATTCTAGGAGATATCAATGTTCACCACCACCTTTGGCTCTCCTCTCCTTTCACTGATCCATCTGGTTAACAAGCCTACACCTTTTCTATCCTTAATGACCTAGAGCAGCTTGTACAGCACCCTACCCGTATCCCTGACCGCCTTAGAGAGAGCTCCAACATACCTCTTCCTTACAACTAATCCTTCTATTTACACTGTTAATCTTTTCTCTCCGTTGGGCTCCTCCGATCACAACTTTATCACCTTAACCTGTCCTACAGCTCCGGTACGGCCTGCGGACCCTCCAAAGAAACGTCGTCTGTGGCACTTAGGAGCTGCGGATTGAGATGCCCTCGGGCAATACTTCTTTGATTTTTCCTGGAATGATTATTGCCATCTGAGTGTGCCTTGCGCATTATGGAGGTTATTCTCTCGGGCATGGAAGCATACATTCCCTTCTCATATCCTTTGACTAATGCACGAAAGCCTTGGTTTAATCACGCTTGTTCTAATGCTGTCCGCAACAAGGAGAGGGCCTATAAAAGGTACCGGAGCCAACCCACCCCTGAATCACATCTTTTATACGTTTCTGCCCGGAATCGTGCTAAGTCTGTTCGCTCTGCTAAAAATAATTTCATCCGTAAAAAAATGCTCTCAACTCCCTAACTCGAATTCTTCCCGCTCCTTCTGGCACCTTGCCAAAAACCTTTCTAACACCTTTACCTCATCATCCTTCCCTCTTCTTTTCTACTGTGATGGCTCTGTAGGTATTTCTTCTACTGATAAAGCAGATCTCTACACTCAGACTTTCTCCTCCAGTTCCACTGTAGACGATTCCGGTGGTGTTCCTCAGTCACTTCCTCCCTCTGACTTCCTCATGGCTAACATTAAAATGTCTTCAGCTGATGTATTTTCTGCAATCACAGGCCTCAATACTAATAAGGAATATGGCCTGATGGAGTCCCTCCTGTTGTCCTCAAGAACTGTGCTTCTGTGCTTACACCCTGCCTAGGCAAACTCTTTTGCCTTTGTCTATCAACTTGTACCTTTCCTTCTTGCTGGAAGTTTGCTCTCATTCAGCCAGTCCCAAAGAAGGGTGACCACTCCCAACCCTCCAAATATTGTCCAATTGCTTTAACGTCCTGTATTTCAAAAGTTTTCGAGTCTATTCTCAATAGAAAAATTTTAAAGCATCTTTCCTATCACAACCTTCTTTCTGATCGTCAGTATGGGTTCCGTCAGGACGCTCCACAAGCGATCTTCTCACCTACCTTTCAGACTCTTGGTCATCCTCCTTTCGGGACGATGGCGAAAGCTTTGCCATTGCACTTGACATCTCAAAGGCATTCGATCGAGTCTGGCATAAATCTTTAATTTCCAAACTGCCCTCTTACGGTTTCTATCCTTCTATCTGTGCCTTCGTCGCTAGTTTCCTTTCTGGTCGTTCTATAGCCGCTGCTGTAGACGGCCATCGTTCTTCCCCTAGATCTATTAACAGTGATGTTCCTCAGGGCTCTGTCCTATCACCAACTCTCTTCTTTTTATTCATCAATGACCTTCTAAGCTGTACATCTAACCCTATCCACTCATACGTTGATGACTCCACCCTTCACCTTTCCATTCGATTCCCATAACGTCCATCTCATCAATTACTTCAACAAACAAGGGATGAGGCTATGGCACACCTAATGTCTGACTTGGCTCGTATCTCTGACTGGGGTAAAAATAATGTGAATGTTTTTGATGCATCAAAGACTCATTTTTTGCACCTATCAACCCGACACAATCTTCCACAGGTATACCCACTAATGTTTAATAATATTCTGCTTAATCCTGCATCATCGTTGAACATGCCTGGGGTTTCATTTACTCGGGACTTATCTTGGAAAGATCATATTACATCTCTTGTAAAATCTGCTTCCAAGAGATTGGGTGTGCTAAGCCGACTCCATTCCTTCTTTACCCTGCACAAGTGTTGACTTTATACAGAGGTTTTATCCGTCCCTGCGTGGAGTACAGCTCGCATGTGTGGGGAGGCTCCCCACATACAGCTCTTCTCAATAGGGTGGAGTCAAAAGCTTTTCGTCTCATTAACTCTCCTCCTCTTACTGACTCGCTTCAACCTCTGTCTCTTCGCCGCACTGTTGCATCTTTATCTCTTTTCTATCGCTACTTCAGTGGTCATTGTTCCTCTGAACTGTCTGCATGCATTCCTTCACCTCTACGACGAGCGCGTAGCACCCGTCTAGAAGCAAACTCTCACCCCTTTTGTGTCCAACTCTCTAATGCAAGAGTTAACCGTTACTCTCAGTCCTTCATTTATGCAACAGGTCAACTCTGGAACTGTCTCCCTCTGTCTGTATTTCCTGCTTCCTATGATCTCCAGTCTTTCAAACGCAGTGTGTCCAGGCATCTCGAAATAAATAGATCTTGAATTCGGCTGTCTCTTGTATTTTGTTTTTCTCTTGGAAGAAACAGTTTTGCGGGCTCGTTGCCTTTGGTTCCTTCTTCCTCACATAAAAAAAAAAGTCATAAAAATAACCTCGCTTGTACCAATGCACCAGTCCTTCATGAGACAACCATTGTTTATATTCAATATTGATTATGGGGAGTAGTGCCAAATTGGTAACGTGAATGTGTATCCGCGTAAAACTGTTGAGTCTACGGGAACGGACAATTAAGCCTATGCATATAGTCGGATCCAAAAAGAAAAGAAGAAACTCAAAAGAACCTGGCAGAATCATCCTATGCATGTCAGGCAATCATTCGTTACTTCTATTTTGACTCAGTGCCACCTCAGTGCGAGCATTTCATATATTTAGTAAGAGAAGTCTTGACAGTTTGTACAATAATTTCAGACCAGAACAGAGACGGACGTGTGTATTTGCAATCACTGCACGAGTTTTACAGTATATCGAAAAGCTACAGTAAAGTTGGTAACATAAATGTTTCTGTATAGGCACCAGTCAAGCAAGAGAGAAATTGTGCAGATTGAGAGCTTCTACATCATACTCTCTGGTTACTTACTAGATTGATGCTGATATGCCTTTCAATGGGTATTTCATAAATACTCATAACGAATATGCGCTGTTTTCATTTTTGACTTACAATTAATTAGTCGCATACTTTACATACTCCAACATATCATCGGAGGCAGATATTGTGTTGAACATCTTTTTTTTTTGACCTACAAACCCACATATCCGAAATGGAACAGCTACTCCGAGACAAATGCCTTTGCTCAAATGTTGTCTCGGAAAAATAATTGTTCCTTCATGTAAATGGCTTTGCGAATAATAATCTTACATTGTTATCTTTTCTCGGTTTTTTAAAAAAGAAACAAAGATTATTATACACTAATTTCTACATTTTCTATGGTCATGTTCCTAGTCACATTCAGATGAAGTGGAGTGTTCAAGAGCTTTTCCTTTTTTTTTTCTTCCTTTTCCTTTTCTTTCTTCTCTTTTCATTATTTTTTCATTCATTGAATTATGGTCCCTCTCTTATCTACTCACACTCATATGTCGTAAGGGGTACGGGATTACTCACAGTACAATCACTGAACGGTAGGATTGTCAAATTCAAACACGTCACGACATGGTAAGGAAGAAGAAAAGTGTCGACGGGGTGGGGAGGGTGATAGTGAGAGTACAGACACAGTAAATTCATGTGGAGTGTTCCTTCTTCCTTCCTTCTCCCAGAGGGGGGATAATTTCCCGAATCAGCACTCAGTCTCAGGAGAGAATCAAGTAAACAGGCTGGCCTAAATCCAAAATGGCATATTATTATTTTTTTAATAGTACATATTCTTACTGATCCCTTTTGTATTCACAGCGTTTAATGTCATCCACTAACTTGATGTAGTGTTGCCTACTGCTTCTTTCCCCTTTCTCATGCTTCGTCTGTGTCAGCCCTCGTCTCGTCCTACTTCCTCCTTTCCATCTTCTCACTTTTTATTACCCTTGTTTTCATTTCAGGTGGCTCTACATGAGTGACAAGCATAATGGTTTCCTATAACCCAGGAAGTCTGTTACAACGCTGGGTGGTAATCATATAATCACATTACGAGATAAAGTGGAGCTTACTATGGTGCCCCTGTGAGGTGGGTGTACAGACGCAACAGCGACGTCCATCCAGAAACCAAAATTCCGCACTGTTCCCTGCTCCTTGGTGTGTTGAGATGCTGTCAGCCGCAAGGGATTATCGATTCATTGCTCTGGACAACCCTGAAAGGGCGGTTACTTGCCTGCGGTTGAAGGGTCTGTTAGGCCAGACAGACAAGGGTTGATCAACAGCAACAAACAACAGTTGCCTCTGAAACGTATTCATTTTCCCAAAAACTTATATAAATATTATATTTCTGATAATTCGAAGTTTCTTTTTCAGTTGTGCCGCATGAAATAAAATTCTTTATAAAACCACCATCAGATGATTACATTCAGATTAGGAATGATCTTTAGTATTAATGGGATGAAGAATGGTGTAATATATCCCCTTCAGTTAAAAAGAAAAATAAATAATGTTCTTTTTAAGGAAGAAGAAAATTGTCATGTCAAAATAGATTATTAAATATGTTCTTAGAGTGAAGTGATTGAAATCGTTCAGAAGACAGATAACAGACCTGTTCACAAAAACTCAACACCCAAAATTCAGTCAGTCCACCTCATTACTTCGGCATAAAAAAAAAAAAAACTTTGGCAACTGACCGTAAATCCTGACTGAACTGTAATCAAAACCATCGCTTGGAATTTAATAGCCTTCAGTTGGACGTTTAATTTGAGAAAATACGAAAATAAAACACCCAGTGAGCCAATCATTTAATGCCTCTGCTTCACGCTGGATGATTAGCGAATGTCCCAGGGAATTTACCAGCAAATGGAAAGAGTAATGTTCTCTGAAATTAGTATATTGTAGTCTGGAGAGTTTATTATGTGTTAGAGGAAGCCCGATACCAAAGACTTTATGAAATTCGAAAAGGAATGAGATGACATGCATCCTGACGGTACTGGTCGGCGTGTGGCTAGAGATGTCGTTTATTGTATGAAAGGACGAGAGTTTGATCACACATTTTAGGGCAGAGAACATTTCAATTATCACCCACCGACATGTCATATTAACTCTTCCTCTAATATCATCAAATATCCCCTTAATGAGAGAGTCTCAGCATATATTCAGTAAGGACGAAGGTTACTAGCACAGACATGGTGGTATATGAAGGTACAGTGCATTTAGCATGACCGCTAGTCCTTAGGGAACATGTTGTCAAGTGTATGCCCGGAGTCGGACACATTTGAAAATACAAAAGTCAGAATATATAGTACAAACTATTACTCCCTTCGAAAGGAAGGGGCCCGACACCAGGATATAGAAGTCTGGTAACTTTAAGGGTAGATGGCTAACTCATTTCCCTTGATGGCAGTACATAATCAAAAAACCTCCGGATTCCTCTTGGGAATTGAACCCACTCAAGGCAAGGACGCGTTACCGACTGGGGCGTTCTACCCATTAAACCACTTCTCGCATATAACCTTTTTGTCCACCTAGGTCGCTCCCACTGCACCATAAACAGTACCTTCACTTTGTTTGAGCCTTTCTTCCATCCTCTTTATAAATGATCCCCGCAAGTCCACTTCCCTCTCACACTTCCTTCTTCCTTTCCATTCTCTTGCTAACTCACGCTATATTATTTCTTCCCCTCCATTGCACCCAATTTCTCTCGAAGATCGCTCCATATTTCCTCTCTCCCCTCCCCTTTTCTCCATTTCTCTCCAGAACTGCTTCTTGTCATTTCCCCTCCTTTTTTACTTTCATGGCTCTTCCAAACTCCTCCCCCTCTTCATTTTATCAACTTTACATTCCTTTCTTAAATTCCTCTCTATTTCTTCTTCCTCCCACTTTTCGATTTCTCTCTCACGTTACTCCATATCATCTCATCTTCCTGTATTCCCTCGATTCCTTTGCTAAAACTCTTCCATGTTTTCATCCTTCCCCTCCTCCATTCCGTTCCTAAACCCATCCAAATTATAAATTTTATCCTGAACCCATCCATACCATCATTTCTTTCTCCTGCCTCTCCATCACCCACGTAGATTCCTCCATCTTGTCTATTCCTCGTTCTTTCTGTCCATTCATTTGCAAGAGCCGTTCCATAATGCTGTATCATTCCTCCCCATTTTCTATTATTTTGCTAAGTAGCTCCACATCATTTCCTCTCAGTATTGCTGATTAGCCACCTCATAACCTTAAGTTCTTTGCTTAGCTCCTTAACCATTATCTGAAAGTGTTGGAAATTTGGCTTTTCTATTGAGACTAATACAGAATATCTTGTTTACGAGATATTCAATCAGTTAAAGGCTTCAAAACATTCCAGTGCCACGATTAACCCATTCGTTTTTGTTGGTACATTTAGGAATTTTATTTAGGCTAAACCCAAACGAGAGAATCCTACCAGTCAGAGAATTAACACCATCAGGCTCGTATTCTATCTCAGATAAAAACCTGTTAACTGGAATAGGACAATAAAGTTGTCTATGTTAATTAATTAGCCGTATTGTCAAATGGCATCGAAGACAGTATCATTTATCCTTTTAACGACTTATTTTGCATATTTCGTCCGAATGGTCTATTGTAAGTTTTATAAATCTTTAATTATGTGAACATGCTTTTCAACAGTAATATGGAAGATGTTAGCAGGTGTTTACGAACAACGTAATTCGCTGTGGAAGAAATGATCTGAAATACCATCAGCCATCGAGAAAATCGTCTATAGTAGTAAATGTAAGAGCTCCAATTTCTGAGATGTATTACGGAACGGTTATGATCATACGATTTACTTAGCCTGCATAACACGTTACACAGCGCATCCAGCAGGGAGGCAGAAGGAACAGATAAGCTTTGCCCTAAATGTTTTTTTACCCTCCACCTGACAGAGTCAGAGGAGGGCGTTGTTATCACTGGGACCAATAGGTGTCCGTCTGTAGAGTTGGGCGGCGCGGCAAGGAAACTGGCTGGAGTAGAGATTTCGTTTCCCAGCCAGAACTCTGAAAGTATTCGCTAAAGAGTCATGAAATTTCACATAGTTATATTTCGCATAGTGAACTGGTGCATTTTGATAGCTAGAGTGCTGTGTCTTAAGTAGTTTTTTTTTTTTTTTTTTTTTTAATGTTGGTTAGATTAGGTTAATTTTAGGTAAGAATTGTTTATTTTTGGATTAAGTAATGATAAGGTTAGCTATGTTAAACTTAGGTTAGGCTAATTTAAGATTAGGTGAGATTAAGTTAGTTTAAGAATTGGGTTAAGCTTTGGTTACTTTTAGCTTAAACATGATTATTTTATAGTTAGGTTATTTAAGTTTGGGTAGTTTATTACTGGAATGGGGTGGGTTAAAATTAGCTTACTTTATTAGGCTAGGCTAATTTAAGGTTAGGGTTATGTTGAGTTAGCATATGATAGCTGGATGAAGAGGGCAAGGGGAATTTTGACATTTCAAGGGGGCAAGTAATTTAAAAAAAAAAAAAAAAAAAGCCAAAACGGTCACAAAAGCCTGTTATGTTGGTTAGATTTGATGGTTTTTGGCTTTTGATTTGTGCCTTCTAAGAGTAAGGACAAAATTTGGATCCTCAAGTGATTGTTATGCCCACATAAAAGTACAAAATCTTAATATAAACAGAATATACCAAAAATTTCCCCAAAACCACTAAATTCCATGCCATAAAAGTTTAAGATTAATTTGAGTATATATTTATTCAAAACTTCCAAGGAGGGATGGAATCCCCTCTTGGAAGTTAGAAAGGAATTATTCAGTATTTTCTGGCAAAAGTGAGGAATGACTGAGAACAATATATATGTGAATCTCAGACCAAGGTTAAGGTTAGATAAATTTAGCTTGTTAGGTCAGGTTAAGATAATTATTTTTTTTTTTTGCTGGCTTAGGTTAGCTTGTTCTATGTGGCTCTTATGTTTGTTCAGCTAAGTTCTGTTAGGTTAGGTTATTTAGTTAGGTATGGTTAGGTTGTTAGTTAACGTTAGGTTGTTAAGTAAGGTCAAGTTGTTTGGTTAAGGTTTGGTTAGGTTAGGCTGGTTGGCTTAGCTTAGGCTGTTCAGTTACTTAGGTCGGGTTGCTTTAGCTTGTTAGGTCAGGATAGGTTACTGTTAAGCAAAAAAAAAAATAAATAAATAAAATAAAATAAAAAAATACACAAATGTATTTTCTTTGCTGGAGCTTTTATCCCATGGTGCTTTTTCTAGTGTGCTTTTGTTCGACAGTGTCAGGTACAGTACTGTACAGTGTACAGCAGTGTCAGTTTAGTTTTGCACACCGCACATTAATGTCGTAATAGTGTTGTACAGCTGAAATGTTAAATATAAGAGCAATTCAGTCTGTACAGTATACTGAAGACATTTTAATGTCCTCGTACATTATTGAATAACAGTAATGTACAGTACTGCTGCACAACATGCAACAGTAATTACGCTGGTAATAATGTGAGTAATGCTTTCTGCTCACTGCACTTCCCAAACTGAAAAACACTTCATATCATATATTTCATTCAAGCCTGTCCTCTGTTTGGTTTTTGAGTTCTTCTCAGCTGAGAGTCAGTGTCACCAAACACGATGATTGGCTGAAGCGTCTAGGCAGAGAAGCATCCTGCGTTGTGACTGGCCAAAGCGACCATCAGCTGAGCAGGGAAAAATTCCCACAAACACAGCGAGTTTCCCCCCGCCCTTAGCCTTACTGTCACCGAACGATGGTAGGAGAGATGTTAGTACATATAACATCGTACGGGGACCGTAGCGGCGGCGGCCTTACGGGGACCTTACGGGGACGCGTTAGTGCATCCGCCCCCAGCACAGTACCCTATGGCAAAGCTGACGTCTTGTGGGAGTTTATCATCCACCAACCGCACTGTTTCATTTGTCTTATGGCAGCCGCCTTCAAAAATTATTTACCAGTAATGCAGAGACTCTTCCGACTCATTTTCACGTAGGTCGTGTGCGCAGATCCGTAGGATAACATTAATATGGTAATTTCTGTTCTTCACATGTACAGTCGGCCTAAGAAGTGACGACGAAGCATCCAGAAGATTTAGGTCAACGATAATGCACATACTCTTCCATATATCTTCACAATATTTATGTAATATTGTTACAGAAAACAGTAAATGCTGCATTACCGGTATAATTAAAAATTGTAGGAAGCAGTTCATTAGTTCGATAATAGGAAATCTTAAACGGAACTAAATGAAATATCAGAATTGTCGCTAAGTGATATTTAGAAATAATATACAGAGTTCAAATCTAGCATGCTAACTCGCAATAATTATTAGTAGCGTAAGACTGAAAGGAAAAGAGCTTCAATAAACAATTTAAAGTTAATTATTATTAATAAAATAATTTCCGTTACAAGACTAGGGAATTATTGAAAGTTGTTTATTTCCCTTTTTATTGTCTCAATGGACGACGACCGAAAGTGAGAAAGCAGCGTAAGTTGGAAGGCTATTTTAAATGGTTCGATCAACAAGCACGAAAGGAAACCACTTTTACGCAGGCATGCAGTTATTACACTGGATTTGGCCAGTCTTCCATTAAGAAAAATCTCTGTTAGATTTAACACAAGCCAGAGGGCTATCAGTGAATGATATATAGAGAAAGAACCTCGAAAGTTTGTCGAAAGTCGGAGCTCCTTGGAGAATGAAAGCTTGTGTCATAGCCTAGTATCGTCGTTGCAAGAAACGCGTGACAGGAGTAATAAAATGCAGAGGTTCATAAACAAATCACTGAGTTCAGAACTTCTAAATCAGCATTTTCAGCTAAGCAGATCATTTTTTTGTTTTCTATAAGAAAGATATTACAGACTGAAAAAGCAAAAAGTGTGTGCTTTTGCACTGCAAGAGTTTATAAACACATATTTTGGTCGTCTTTATTGCCTAGTGTAAGAGAAAACGGTAAAATCTGTCATACCTCCTTACAACTAAAAATGATTTAGCATCAATTGCCGACAAAGTAGCTAATTATATGTATTACATAGAATATATATATATATATATATATATATATATTCTATTAGATATGACGTGATGAAGGCAAAGAATTTTTACTTGAAATTCGTTAAATTTTCACTGAACTTTGTTTTATAGTCACCCCTTACGGGATTAAGGCGTCTGGCAACAGACAGATATATTGAACGTATGGCAGTGCAGGGTGACCAGAGGAATCTGAAACTGCCATCAGTTCTTGGGACGACTGTACAAATGCTCTGCTGTGCAGTAATCTTTTCATGTTATATGCTTCATTCTTTAGTTCTTGTCTACTATAAATCATATTAAACGTTGTCACCTTCTGTCTGTGTCTGTCTGTCTGTGTGTGTGTGTGTCTCTCTCTCTGCATCATTCACATACATACTGTACAAATAAAACTAGTCTCTCTCTCTCTCTCTCTCTCTCTCTCTCTCAAGAAGTTAATCAGTTTACTGTTGAAAAGTACCCTGGAACTGCCAAGTTCGTGCGCAATTACACCCACACACACCCAAACACACCCCCACTCACCCCCCCCACACACACACCTACACACACAAATATATATATGATGAGTTGATGAATGCGCTTTTGTAACTTCTTAATGTGGCTTGCGATAATGGTGGAATTCTAGAAGAGTGGAAAAATGGAGTGATTATAAAAATACCAAAAAATCTATCTATCTATCTATTGCCAGACGCCTCAATCCCGTTTGGGGTGGCCACAAACAAATCGCCTCCAAGTCGCCCTGTCCCCCGCCATTTCACTCCCCTGCTCCCAGCTCACACCCCCCTCTCTCATATACCTCTCCACCCCATCCCTCCATCTCATCCTCGGCCTCCCCCTCCCTCTTTCCCCCTCCACCTCACTCACATACACTCTCTTCGTCAGTCTTTCACCCTCCATCCTCTCCACATGGCCAAACCACCTCCGTGTGTTCCTCATAACGCTTCCTATCACATCCACATCAACACCACAACGCTCCTTTATATCCTCATTCGTCAGCCTGTCTCTCCATGTGACTCCACAGGCTCCTCTTAATTAACTCATTTCCACTGCTCTCACTCTTGACTTGTGTTCTTCCAACAACGTCCAAGCTTCACTTCCGTACGTTAGAGTTGGTATCACAATACTGTCATGTAGTAACTTTTTCACTTCCATGCTCACTTCCCTGTTTCTTATCACTGCTTTCAAGGAACCAGCAACCTTTCTTCCCTGCTGTACCCTTTCAAGCACTTCACCCTCCAAACCTCCATCCTTACTCATCACACTACCCAAGTACTGAAACGTACTCACACTTTCCAATTCCTCACCATCCAACCTCGCTGTACATTCACTGACTTCACCTCTCTCAAAGACCATCACTTTACTCTTCCCTACATTCACCTTTAGATTCCGTTTCTTACACACTCTCCCAAACTCATCCACCAAGCCTTGCAGCTCTCCTTCGTCTTCACTCAACAACACAGTATCATCTGCAAACAACAGTACAGGGAGTTTCCAAACACTATCCTCTCTCACCATGGCCACTCCAACATCCACTACCCTACCTTGTACCTCTTTTATTACCCCATCCATGTACAGATTGAACAACCATGGAGACATGAAACATCCCTGTTTCAACCCAACCTTCAAAGAGAAAAATTCACTTAGATCACCATCCACACGCACTGCAGCCTTCGCACCATCGTACATACTCTTCACAGCATTCAACAACTTTCCATCTACTCCATATATTCTTAACACTTTCCACAATCCTTGTCTATCCACCCTGTCATATGCTTTCTCCAAATCCATGAATGCCGCATACAACTTCTTTCCCTTCTCTAGAAACTTTTCCACTAAAGATCTGAGAATGAATATCTGATCTACACAACCTCTTCCCTACCTAAAGCCTCCCTGTTCTTCTCCAACTAATTTCTGTTCTTTCTCTAACTCTGTCAATAAGTATCCTACCATACACTTTTCCTATTATGCTAAGAAGACAAATGCCCCTATGGTTACCACACACTTCTTTTTCCCCTTTTCCTTTGTACAAGGGAATAATTATACCTGACTTCCAATCCTCCGGGACTCTACCTTCCTCCCAGGCCAATCTGCACATCTTCCACATCCATTCTACTACTATCTCTCCCCCATGCTTCAGCATTTCACCACACACTCCATCAATTCCTGGGGCTTTCCCCGATTTAACTTTCTTCATTGCTTCCACAACTTCTATCCTACTGATTTCTTCCTGTCTTCTCACCTCCCTCCTTCTCCCAGCCATTCCCCAGCCACTTATACTCGCATTACTTCCATCCTCTACGTTCAACAATTCCTTAAAGTGTTCTCTCCATCTGCTAACTTTTTCTCCCTTGTCCACTAGTAATCTACCATTTTTATCTTTCACTCCCCTGCTAACTTCACTTCCACCCTGTCTTACTCTTTTCACCTCTCTCCAGAACATTTTCTTACAGTCCCTCCACTTTACACTCAAATTTCTTCCAAATTTCTCATCCACTCTCTTCTTACTCTCTCTTACTAATCTTTTCACCTCTCTCTTCCTTTCTACATATAACTCTCTCTTCCGCCTCTCAACCTCTTCCACGCCCCTATTTCTCATCCATTCATTGTATGCTTTCTTCTTTTGTGCCACAGCCTGTTTCACCTCTTCAGTCCACCACGCTGTTCTTTGCACCCCCCTCCATCTTCTCTTCCTTCCACACACCACATCACATGCTGCACATATTTCTTCTGTAAATATTCTACACACACCTTCCACGTCTCCCATCTGCTCCAATTCATATTTGCCCAATCGTTCCTCCACTTCTCTCTTATACTCTGCCTTTTTCTCATCCTCCTGTAACCTTTCCACTCTCCTTGCAACTACTCCTTCCTCTCGTCTTTCCCTTCTTCTATTCCTCCAACTTTCTTGTACTTTAATTCTGGCCATCACCAAGTGGTGGTCAGAAAGTCCACTCCCCCAACCTCTATACGCTCTTGCATCCATTACACATCTTCGCATCCTTTCATCCACACACACATAATCAATCATTGCCTTCCTTTCATTCAGTTCACCACCCACCCTTCTCATCACTCGCCATGTATACCTGTGAATCATTATATGCCTGAAGAGGGTATTGGCTATCACCAACCCCCTCCCAGCACAAATGTCCACTAACGCACTCCCATTCTCATCTATCTCAGCAGGCACACCCCACTCACCAACTATTCCATCCACCTTCACATTCCCAACTTTACCATTCATATCACCAATCAAAAACACTCTCTCATTCCTTCCAAACTTTTCCATGCACACTTCTACATTTGTCCAGAACTCTTCTCTCACTCTTCTAGCACGATCTTGCGTTGGCACATACACAATCGCCCACATTTGTATTCCAACTTTCAACTTTACCCACACAATCCTTGACCCAACTGATCCAATACTGTCTTATGCTCCTCTTCCATCTTTTACTCACAACTATACATACTCCTTCCTTTGCCCTCTCATTCTCACCTACTCCTGCACATATACCCCATCCATATTCCCATTCTCTCACACTTTCTCCTCTCCATTTTGTTTCAGTTATTCCACATACATTCACTTTCGCATCCTCAAGCACCTGGACAATCTCTCTCTCTTTCACCTCATCATTCGCTCCCCTTACATTCCAGGTTCCAATTACAATGTCCTTTGTCCGGTCCTTGGTCGTCATCGTTTGGTCAGTCCTTGTCCGAGGCTTATTGTTTGTTTTTTTAGTTAGTTGTTTTCCGGGGAGGGTCACTAACCCTCCGCCAACCGTTTTAGTCGCCTTTTACGACAAGCAGGGATACTGGGGGAGTATTCTTGAAAAGCCCCCTACCCCCAGGGGATTTAAGTGTGTGTGGCAATTGGAGGGGGATAACTTTGACACCTGTAGTTGCAAAAGTCTTTTCCAAAATCTTGTTGAACAGAATAGAGCCAGTAATTGATAAAATTTTAAGAGAAGAACAAGCGGGATTTAGAAAGGGTCGAGGTTGTAATGATCAGATTTTTATTGTAAGGCATCTAATGCAACAAGCTAATGAGATGGAAATGCCACTTAGTATGTTTTTTGTGGATTTTGAAAAGGCGTTTGATAGCGTTTCACGTGGAGCTATGTTTAAAATTATGAGATTCTATGGTATACCAGAAAAGTTTGTAAATATTATTAGAAGCCTGCATGAAGGTACTTTTTGTAAGGTAATGGTGGGTGGTTCTTTGAGTGATCCATTTGAAGTTAGGTCTGGAGTGATTCAAAGAGGAGATCTTTCGCCATTGCTGTTTGTTTTGGTTGTGGATTATGTTATGAGAAAGGTTGTAAGGAGAAAAGGTGCAGGAATTAACTGGAAGGAAAATAAGAAGCTGATGGATTTGGACTATGCCGATGATATTGTACTGATTTGCGGAAATATTTACGAGATGCAGAGGGTGCTTGATTGTCTGGTGGAGGAAGGAGAAAAAGTGGGATTGGTAATAAATTATGGAAAGAATGAAATTATTAATATGAATGTGAAGAACCAAATCGATTGTGTAATTGGGAATAATGTGGTGAAGAATGCAGAAAATTTTAAATATCTGGGAACGAATGTATCATCTAATGGATCATTAAACAATGAAATTGAGGAGAGGATTAGACCGCCTTGGCGAGCTGTTGAAATGTTGAAATCTGTTTGGAATAATAATATGCTTTCGGTACATACTAAAGTAAAAATTTATAAGTCCATGGTTAAACCACTTTTAATCTATGGGCATGGGTCATGGTACAGTACAATTGCAACAGATCAGAAAGTATTAGGATTTAAGAATAAAACAGTGAGAAGGATTCTTGGGGTAAAGTGGCAAGACAGAGTTACAAATGAAAGAGTAAGAGATATTACGAGAGTGGGGCCAGTTGATGAATGTGTGAGACTGTCTCGCTGCAAGTGGTTGGGGCACATATATAGAAAAGAAGGCAGTTTAATACAGGATGTGCCAGAGTGGACTGCTAGAGGAAGAAGAGGCAGAGGTAGGCCGAGGGAAACCTGGCTGAGGACAATGAAAAGAGAAGCAGGGGAGGAGTGTTGGTGGGACCTGAAGGAGATAGCAAGAGACAAATAGCCTATTGGTGGAGAGAGTTCATCGAGGCCCTATGCATCCCGTGGGGTGCCACAGGAAATATATATATATATATATATATATATATATATATATATATATATATATATATATATATATATATATATATATATATATATATATTGTTACGGAACAGAGAAAGATAATGTACACTTTAAGTGAGAATACTAATAATCACTACTGTCCCGTAAAGGTCCAGGTTCAAAATAAGAGTTAGGTAAAATTACAAGTTAAAGTTTAATGCTCAAACTAACAACAAAACATTCAGGACTCATAAGGACAATGTAATGGCAAAAAACAGGTTAAATATATGGTTAATTGCAATAGCCTCTATTAACACGAAATTAGCAAGAGTAAATTTTTCTAAGTCAGCCCTGATAAAATGACAATACACTGGATAATGCTCAGTTAATGCAAGATAAATTATTACAGATACGAAATATTATTAATGATGGCTGACAATAAGAACCTTACATGAATTACAAAAACCTTACTAGGCCTACGAATTAACACCTTATGCTATACAGTACAAGAACAAAAATGCAATAACACTTATACTCAAATTACACAGCTGCTAGAGGTTGGAGACTTCCTGAGCACTCACAATAATAATAACTGTACAGGGGAGGACAGAGATGTGAACAAAATGAGGAGCAGATCTAAGTGGCAATAATGCAGAGACTGAGCTCATTATATAGGGGCCGGAAGAGCTTGATACAACTTGTAAGAAGGACGCGCAAATGAAGCCATGGGGACAAAGAGTTGACAATCCTGCTCTGAACAACAGAAAGAACGACTTACTCTACTATAACGGTAGAAGGGAGGACTGAGGCAGAACACGCTCGTGATCAAACATGCAGCACACTGCACGTTAGAATTACACAAAGGATGATGAAATCACAGGCCATGTAACACCTCCCCACAAAGAAAAAGAAATTTACAAAGGAAATTTCTTATTACTCTAAAACAATCTGTCTAAAGTCTAGATAAGCAATCTGCAATAACATTTTCTTTCCCCTTGACATGTTGTATGTCTAATGAATACTCCTGAAGAAGTAGACTCCATCTTGTCAATCTCTGATTTTTGTCTTTAAACTTACTAAGGAATTTCAGTGGGTTATGATCGGTATAAATGACTATGGGGTCAAAACCAGAACACAAATAAAATGAAAAATGCTGTAAACCCAAAATCAAGGCCAAAAGCTCTTTCTCAATAGCTGAGTAGTTCTTTTGAGGTGGAGTGAACTTCTTACTGTAATAAGATACAGGATGTTCAATACCCTGATCATCCTCTTGCAGCAAAACAGCCCCAGCTCCTGTATCACTTGCATCAACAGCCATCTTAAAAGGCTTAGCAAAATTTGGAGTAGCGAGCACTGGCTGACTTAATAGGATAGCTTTAAGTTTGTTGAAAGAGGATTCACAGTTATCGGTCCAGACAAATTTAACTCCCTTTTTCAGTAGGTCTGTAAGGGGTGATACAAGAATTGAAAAGTTAAGAACAAATCTCCTGTAATAACCTACCATTCCCAAAAATCTTTGTAGCTCTTTCCTACTTTTAGGTCTGGGAAGATCACTTATAACCTGAACCTTAGCTCCTGGTGGTGCAACATGTCCATCACCAATTACATACCCAAGGTACTGAACTTTAGCTTGACCAAACTCACACTTTGATAAATTAGCTACAAGATTAGCCTGAACCAAACGCTCAAGAAATTTACTGACATGGCATAGGTGATCTTTCCAGTTGTCACTGAAGATTAATACATCATCAATATAAACAACACACCCTGCCAAACCCTCTGTTACAACATTCATGAGCTTCTGAAATGTGGCTGGTGCATTCTTCATACCATATGGTATTACAGAACATGCAAAAGTCTTTCCTAGTGTTACAAAACATGAGATCTCCCTAGCATGTTCAGTCATAGGTACTTGCCAGTATCCATTTAACAAATCAAACTTACTTATGTACCTAGCCTTTCCGATCTTGTCTATGCAATCTTCCACGCGAGGGAGAGGGTAAGTGTCTGTTTTGGTTATTTGATTAACACGTCTGTAGTCGATGCAAAGCTGCTGTGACCCACCTGGCTCAGGGACTAGAGTGACAGGAGAACTCCACTCGCTCTGACAGGGCTCAATCATCTTGTGGTCCAACAGGTAGCCAAGCTTCTGCTGGATGAGAAAAACTTTCACTGGGTTCGCACGGTAAGGAGGCAGTTTAATTGGCTTTGCGTCTCCAACATCGACATCATGCATCAACACAGTGGTTCTTCCTGGAGTGGCACAGAACACTTGCGGGTACTCCTGCAGTAATGCCGAAAACTCCTGCCTTTCCTCGGGAGCTAGATGAGAAAGCTTAGTCTGGAGATCATTCATGATATCAGGATTCTTCCCCAAACTATCACTCAGGCTCATACTGCATGGGAGAACTTCACTTGCAGACTCGGGTGGAACAGCTACAGTGCAGACTGGGTTATTTTCGTCCCGCCTGTGATATAACTTTAGCATGTTGATGTGACAAAGTTGCTTGTTCTTTCTACGATCTGGTGTGGCGATGACATAGTTGACATCACTGAGTTTCTTCTCCACGAAATAAGGACCACTAAACTTGGCTTGAAGAGGTTGCCCATGCACTGGTAGCAGAATCAAAACCTGATCTCCTAGCTGAAAGTGGCGTAACCTGGACTTCTTATCATACCAGGTCTTCATCTTCTCCTGAGCAGCTCCTAAATTCTCTCTCGCCAGCTGTAAAGCAGTGGACAGCCGTTGTTTGAACTTCTTCACATACTCCAGCAGGTTGACGTCATCTTCCTCCGACAGCCAGCATTCCTTGAGTAGCTTAAGGGGTCCTCTTACTTCATAGCCAAACAGTAGTTCAAAAGGTGAGAAGCCCAGTGATTCATTTGGAGATTCTCTTGCGGCAAACACAACGAATGGAAGACCTTTATCCCAGTCTTTCTGATGTTCCAAACAGTATTTCTCGAGCATCGATTTGAGTGTTTGATGATATCTTTCCAATGCTCCTTGAGTCTGGGGATGGTAAGCTGAAGACGTGATCTGGGTGATGCCCAACTCTTTCAGAGACTGCTTGAAAACATTTGACATGAAATTACTTCCTCGGCTGACTGTACCTCCTTGGGCAGACCAAACTTGGTGAAGAACCCTAGCATTTCCTTAACCACGTTCTTTGCTGAGATATTTCTAAGTGGAATGGCTTCAGGATAACGAGTAGCCATATCAATCAGGGTCAACACATAAGAAAATCCTGAAGAAGTCTTAGGAAGAGGGCCCACAATATCCACCAACACACGGGTGAATGGCGCCTCAAAAGGAGGAATGGGAACTAGAGGTGCAACCTTTTCGGTCTGATTACACTTCCCCACAACTTGACCGGTGTGACAAGACTTACATTACCAGGAAACATCCCTGAAGATACCTGGCCAGTAGAAGTGTTTCAAAATGCGTGCCACAGTCTTCCTCACTCCAAGGTGTCCTGCCAAACTGGAATCATGAGCCACTCTAATGATATCCTGCCTACAAATACGAGGGATGACAACTTGATGTACAACCTCCCATTCACAGTCGGCTGATGCTGTTGGGAGTCTCCACTTCCTCATAAGTACTCCTGACTTTATATAATAACAAGTAGAAGCACCGGCTGACTCTTCCTCACTGCAAGCAGAGTTAGCTAGACCTTTCAACTCAGGGTCAGCAACCTGCAACTCAACCAACTCTTGACGAGACAAATTATCAACACTACGGGGTACTGCCTCATCTGGTGAGTGGTCCAAATTAGCAAGAAAAGTGTCAGCTAGGATAACATCATCATCATCATTATCCTCTAAATCACCAGTAACTTTAGACATAGCCCTAGTGACAACACATGCAGGGAACACATCAGAGACATCAAAATCCTGGGCCGCAGCCACTGGCTCACTAGACAACTGAGGAGCTGGACACACTTGACTTCCACCAATATCATTTCCAAGTAAGAAAGTTACACCTGACATTGGGAGTGTCTCAACCAACCCAACCATAACGGAACCATTAACAAAACCAGACTCTAAATTCACTCTGCACAGAGGGACAGAGAAGTAATTATTCCCTACACCTTGTAAGATTACAGTTTCATCAGAGGAATTAACATTAGAGCCTAGAACACTGGTCAGCATAAGGGATTGGCAAGCACCTGTATCACGATATATTTTAACTGATTTCCTGTTATTACTGTCCAGAGGACTGACAAAACCATCAGACAGGAAATTAGCACATGAACTCTTGAGAGTGTCACCCATGTTACTGCTCAAAAGAGGAGCTTCATCATGAGGATTTAATTTACCCCTCAAAGCAGGTTCAGTTAACTCAGTTAAAGAATTCTGGGAACTCTCAAGGGTGGACACTAGACCAATTGACTGAATATTTAAAGACTCCTTTTTGTTCGCATCACGCTGTCTCCTGAAATATTTCTCCGTAGTATGACCAAGCTTACTACAATAAGTACATTTACTTTTCTGAAATCTAGAGGTGAAGCTGGTATTTACTTCCTGAGAAACATCATCTTTATTCTCTTTCCTGTTACCTGTACTCTGAGTAGAGGCAACATACTTACTCTCAGCTTTCCCTTTTTCTTTAGAATATCTCTTGTGAGTGAGAACATATTCATCAGCTAAAACTGCAGCATCAGACAAATTATCTATTCTTTTCTCAAGATATATGCTTACATCTTTACTAATACACCTTTTGAAGTCCTCCAGCAAAATCATCTGCTTAAATTTACCAAAATCAGAATCCACATTCTTAGAATTTAACCACTGCTCTAACAGATCTTCTTTGATTTTTGCATACTCAACATGGGATTGCTTATCTTGTTTATAAGTTGTCCTAAATTTTACTCTATAGGCTTCAGGAACAAGCTCATAGGCCTTAAGAATCAAACTCTTAACTACATCATAATTATCAGATTGATCCTGAGGCAAAGATGCATAAGTTACTTGAGCTTTACCGGTGAGAACAGTTTGAAGGAGTACTGGCCAATACATTTTGGGGCAATTAAAACCTGTAGCTACCCTCTCAAACAACTGAATTTACTTTGTTAAATCAGATTCATTAAAAGGAGGGACAAGTTTAACATTTTTAGCCACATCAAAATCATCAGAGCTAGATGATCCAGTTCCACCTTGTTTCATGCGATACGCATGGTCTGCCTGAATCCTAGCAAGTTCAATTTGTGCCTGAGCCTGTATCTGTGCCTCCTGAATACGAGCCTGAGACTCCGCCTCCTTAGCCTGAGACTCAGCCTCCTTAGCACGTGCTTGAAATTCAGCCTCCTTAACACAAGCCTCCTGCAGGGCTAGCTGTAACTTAGCTATTTCAATCTGCGTTTGCTCATTTGGAGGAGTTACATTAAACAAGCTTTTATTAATCATGCCAACAATTTGATCTTTAGAATGATGAGAGTGAACTTCAATTCCCAATTGTTGAGCAACAAGCTTAAGTTCATTCTTTATTCTGTTTTCTACAGCAAACACTGTTTGCACATTTGACAAAAAATCTTTGGCTTCATCAAGTGTAGTAATAGTAGACATCATGAATAAATCACAGTCACAAAATATCAAGCAATATCCTTATGATAATATCCTGAATATCCTGATATGAGGTCGCCAAATTTATGTTACGGAACAGAGAAAGATAATGTACACTTTAAGTGAGAATACTAATAATCACTACTGTCCCGTAAAGGTCCAGGTTAAAAAAAACGAGTTAGGTAAAATTACAAGTTAAAGTTTAATGCTCAAACTAACAACAAAACATTCAGGACTCATAAGGACAATGTAATGGCAAAAAACAGGTTAAATATATGGTTAACTGCAATAGCCTCTATTAACACGAAATTAGCAAGAGTAAATTTATCTAAGTCAGCCCTGATAAAATGACAATACACTGGATAATGCTCAGTTAATGCAAGATAAATTATTACAGATACGAAATATTATTAATGATGGCTGACAATAAGAACCTTACATGAATTACAAAAACCTTACTAGGCCTACGAATTAACACCTTATGCTATACAGTACAAGAACAAAATGCAATAACACTTATACTCAAATTACACAGCTGCTAGAGGTTGGAGACTTCCTGAGCACTCACAATAATAATAACTGTACAGGGGAGGACAGAGATGTGAACAAAATGAGGAGCAGATCTAAGTGGCAATAATGCAGAGACTGAGCTCATTATATAGGGGCCGGTAGAGCTTGATACAACTTGTAAGAAGGACGCGCAAATGAAGCCATGGGGACAAAGAGTTGACAATCCTGCTCTGAACAACAGAAAGAACGACTTACTCTACTATAACGGTAGAAGGGGGGACTGAGGCAGAACACGCTCGTGATCAAACATGCAGCACACTGCACGTTAGAATTACACAAAGGATGATGAAATCACAGGCCATGTAACAATATATATATATATATATATATATATATATATATATATATATATATATATATATGTATATATATATATATATATATATATATATATATATATATATATATATATATGTAACACGATCACAAATGTCACAGTTATCAACAAAGTAAATATAGGAAGTGATCATAGAATGGTGGGTTGCACAGCAAGATTCAATTTCAAAAGTGAAAGAAAGAAGATGATTAAAGATAAAAAGATATGCCCAATAAAAGTCAGTGAAAACAAAGCTGCCTCTCAGTTGGAAATAAGGAACAGATTTCAGGCTCTCAATAAAGCTGAATGTGACATTGATGAGCTGAATGACAGACTAACAAAAGTGCTAAAAGAATCAGCGGAGGTAGTAGGAAAACCTAATACAACCAAAGCCAAGAAGTATTCAGAAAAGACACTTGAGCTTAAGAAAAAAAAAAAGGAAAAGAAAGTAAAAACAAAGAAAGACGTAATTGAACGAGCGGAATTAAATAAGCTTACCAACAAAAGACAAAGAGAAGAAAAGAGAAAGAGAAACATGGATCAGATCAAAGAAACCATCAAAAATGGAAAAAGTCTGAAACAGGTCCGAAGTAAAATGGCACTAGGAAAGCAACAAATGGCATCACTGAAAGAAAAAAAAAAACGGTGAAATCATTAAATGCAGAGATAAGATGTTGAAGAGAGTTGAAGACTTTTACAAAGAACTGTATGCATCAAAGACAGTAGTACCAATAGCTAACTTTTCAGTTGACACAAGTGAAATACCTGAGGTAACACCAGATGAAGTAAATAATTCTCTCAAGAACATAAAAAAAGGAAGAGCTCTGGGAGAAGATGGAATAGTAGCAGATATACTGTTGGATGCAGGAGTCGAAGTACAAACTAGGCTTGCTCACTTATTTACTCAATGTATAAAAAGGAAGAAAATTTTCAAAACATGGTGTAATGCAATAGTTATTTTACTTTACAAAAAAGGTGATTCAAAAGACCTTGGTAACTATCGACCCATTAGCTTGCTATCAGTCATTTACAAACTCTTCACTAAAGTCCTTACAAACAAAATAGCTGCAAATTTGGAAGAAAACCAACCTCGTG
Organism: Coenobita brevimanus; assembly: GCF_032717465.1. Lineage (NCBI taxonomy): Eukaryota > Metazoa > Arthropoda > Malacostraca > Decapoda > Coenobitidae > Coenobita > Coenobita brevimanus. Next base: position 23,757,798 of record NC_137031.1, read on the forward strand.
AATAGGCAGGATTCCGAAGTGGGTACTCGGCTACTGATCATCTACACACAATGAGTCAGCTAATTGAGAAAACTACAGAATATAATAAACCACTGTGCTTAGGTTTTGTTGATTACGAAAAGGTTTTTGATTCAGTGGAGCACATAGCGATTACAGATTCATTGCGAGAACAAGGAGTGAATGAGAACATTGTAAAACTGCTCAAAAACATATATAAAGAGGGAACTGCTACAGTTAAATTACGTAAGGACTCAGAGAAAATTAAGATTGAGAAGGGCGTGCGTCAGGGAGATACAGTTTCACCAAAGTTATTTACAGCCTGCCTAGAAAGTATTTTCAGAAAGCTAGACTGGGAAAACAAAGGAGTGAACATAGATGGAGAAAAACTAAACCATTTAAGATTTGCAGATGACATTGTCCGAATCTCAGAAAGAGCAGAGACATTGCAAGAAATGTTAAATGACCTGAACAGAGAAAGTCTCAAAGTAGAGCTAAAGATGAACCGGAGTAAAACTAAAGTAATGTTTAATCCACAAACACCAAAGAGCCTCATCAGAATAAGTGGAGAAATTCTTGAAGAAGTCGAGGAGTACAACTATTTGGGACAAATACTAAAATTAACGAAAGATAATGATAGCGAAATAAAAAGACGCATTACAATTGGATGGAGAGCTTTCGGTAAACATAGAGACATTATGAAAAGTAGCTTGACAGTTTGCATGAAACGAAAAGTATATAACGAATGTATAATTCCAGCTATGACGTATAGTTGTCAGACTTGGAAACTGACAAAATCGATGGAAAATAAACTAATTCGTTCTCAGAGAGCAATGGAAAGGTCAGTGTTGGCAATATCTTTAAGAGACAGGAAAAGATCAACTTGGGTGAGAGAGCAGACTAAAGTCAAAGATACTATAGAAGTTATAAGAGAACAGAAATGGAGGTGGGCAGGCCATATAGCAAGAATAAGGGATAATCGATGGAGCAAGAGGTTGACTGACTGGACACCGAAAGATTGTAAGCGTAGCAGAAAAAGGCCAGACAGGCGGTGGAGTGATGAGATTTTGTTTTTTAATGCTAGGAAGAAGGAACCAAAGGCCACGAGCCCGCAAAAACTGTTCCTTCCAAGAGACGAACAAAATACAAGAGAGAGAGAGAGAGAGAGAGAGAGAGAGAGAGAGAGAGAGAGAGAAATTTGCAGGGAAAACGTGGCAAAGATTGGCTCAGTCAAGGAATTCGTGGAGAAGGTTGGGGGAGGCCTTTGTTCAGCAGTGGACTAGTTTTATATATATATATATATATATATATATATATATATATATATATATATATATATATATATATATATATATATATTCTATCTATCTATTGCCAGACGCCTCAATCCCGTTTGGGGTGGCCACAAACAAATCGCCTCCAAGTCGCCCTGTCCCCCGCCATTTCACTCTCCTGCTCCCAGCTCACACCCCTCTCTCTCATATACCTCTCCACCCCATCCCTCCATCTCATCCTCGGCCTCCCCCGCCCTCTTTCCCCCTCCACCTCACTCACATACACTCTCTTCGTCAGTCTTTCACCCTCCATCCTCTCCACATGGCCAAACCACCTCAGTGTGTTCCTCATAACGCTTCCTATCACATCCACATCAACACCACAACGCTCCTTTATATCCTCATTCGTCAGCCTGTCTCTCCATGTGACTCCACAGGCTCCTCTTAAATAACTCATTTCCACTGCTCTCACTCTTGACTTGTGTCCTTCCAACAACGTCCAAGCTTCACTTCCGTACGTTAGAGTTGGTATCACAATACTGTCATGTAGTAACTTTTTCACTTCCATGCTCACTTCCCCTGTTTCTTATCACTGCTTTCAAGGAACCAGCAACCTTTCTTCCCTGCTGTACCCTTTCAAGCACTTCACCCTCCAAACCTCCATCCTTACTCATCACACTACCCAAGTACTTAAACGTACTCACACTTTCCAATTCCTCACCATCCAACCTCGCTGTACATTCACTGACTTCACCTCTCTCAAAGACCATCACTTTACTCTTCCCTACATTCATCTTTAGATTCCGTTTCTTACACACTCTCCCAAACTCATCCACCAAGCCTTGCAGCTCTCCTTCGTCTTCACTCAACAACACAGTATCATCTGCAAACAACAGTACAGGGAGTTTCCAAACACTATCCTCTCTCACCATGGCCACTCCAACATCCACTACCCTACCTTGTACCTCTTTTATTACCCCATCCATGTACAGATTGAACAACCATGGAGACATGACACATCCCCGTTTCAACCCAACCTTCAAAGAGAGAAAAATTCACTTAGATCACCATCCACACGCACTGCAGCCTTCGCACCATCGTACATACTCTTCACAGCATTCAACAACTTTCCATCTACTCCATATATTCTTAACACTTTCCACAATCCTTGTCTATCCACCCTGTCATATGCTTTCTCCAAATCCATGAATGCCGCGTACAACTTCTTTCCCTTCTCTAGAAACTTTTCCACTAAAGATCTGAGAATGAATATCTGATCTACACAACCTCTTCCCTTCCTAAAGCCTCCCTGTTCTTCTCCAACTAATTTCTCTGTTCTTTCTCTAACTCTGTCAATAAGTATCCTACCATACACTTTTCCTATTATACTAAGAAGACAAATGCCCCTATGGTTACCACACACTTCTTTTTCCCCTTTTCCTTTGTACAAGGGAATAATTATACCTGACTTCCAATCCTCCGGGACTCTACCTTCCTCCCAGGCCAATCTGCACATCTTCCACATCCATTCTACTACTATCTCTCCCCCATGCTTCAGCATTTCACCACACACTCCATCAATTCCTGGGGCTTTCCCCGATTTAACTTTCTTCATTGTTTCCACAACTTCTATCCTACTGATTTCTTCCTGTCTTCTCACCTCCCTCCTTCTCCCAGCCATTCCCCAGCCACTTATACTCGCATTACTTCCATCCTCTACGTTCAACAATTCCTTAAAGTGTTCTCTCCATCTGCTAACTTTTTCTCCCTTCTCCACTAGTAATCTACCATTATCTTTCACTCCCCTGCTAACTTCACTTCCACCCTGTCTTACTCTTTTCACCTCTCTCCAGAACATTTTCTTACAGTCCCTCCACTTTACACTCAAATTTCTTCCAAATTCCTCATCCACTCTCTTCTTACTCTCTCTTACTAATCTTTTCACCTCTCTCTTCCTTTCTACATATAACTCTCTCTTCCGCCTCTCAACCTCTTCCACGCCCCTATTTCTCATCCATTCATTGTATGCTTTCTTCTTTTGTGCCACAGCCTGTTTCACCTCTTCAGTCCACCACGCTGTTCCTTGCACCCCCCTCAGTCTTCTCTTCCTTCCACACACCACATCACATGCTGCACATATTTCTTCTGTAAATATTCTACACACACCTTCCACGTCTCCCATCTGCTCCAATTCATATTTGCCCAATCGTTCCTCCACTTCTCTCTTATACTCTGCCTTTTTCTCATCCTCCTGTAACCTTTCCACTCTCCTTGCAACTACTCCTTCCTCTCGTCTTTCCCCTCTTCTATTCCTCCAACTTTCTTGTACTTTAATTCTGGCCATCACCAAGTAGTGGTCAGAAAGTCCACTCCCCCAACCTCTATACACTCTTGCATCCATTACACATCTTCGCATCCTTTCATCCACACACACATAATCAATCATTGCCTTCCTTTCATTCAGTTCACCACCCACCCTTCTCATCACTCGCCATGTATACCTGTGAATCATTTTATGCCTGAAGAGGGTATTGGCTATCACCAACCCCCTCCCAGCACAAATGTCCACTAACGCACTCCCATTCTCATCTATCTCAGCAGGCACACCCCACTCACCAACTATTCCATCCACCTTCACATTCCCAACTTTACCATTCATATCACCAATCGAAAACACTCTCACTCTCTCCTTCCTTCCAAACTTTTCCATGCACACTTCTACATTTGTCCAGAACTCTTCTCTCACTCTTCTGGCACGATCTTGCGTTGGCGCATACACACACACAATCGCCCACATTTGTATTCCAACTTTCAACTTTACCCACACAATCCTTGACCCAACTGATCCATACTGTCTTATGCTCCTCTTCCATCTTTTACTCACAACTATACATACTCCTTCCTTTGCCCTCTCATTCTCACCTACTCCTGCACATATACCCCATCCATACTCCCATTCTCTCACACTTTCTCCTCTCCATTTTGTTTCAGTTATTCCTCATACATCCACTTTCGCATCCTCAAGCACCTGGACAATCTCTCTCTTTCACCTCATCATTCGCTCCCCTTACATTCCAGGTTCCAATTACAATGTCCTTTGTCCGGTCCTTGGTCGTCATCGTTTGGTCAGTCCTTGTCCGAGGCTTATTGTTTGTTTTTTTTAGTTAGTTGTTTTCCGGGGAGGGGCACTAACCCTCCGCCAACCCTTTTAGTCGCCTTTTACGACAAGCAGGGATACTGGGGGAGTTTTCTTGAAAACCCCCTACCCCCAGGGGTAATATATATATATATATATATATATATATATATATATATATATATATATATATATATATTACGTCCCCAGCTGTCGTCACTCCTCAAGCACGCTGCAATAGTTAGGTACAGCAAGAAATTCGTTCGGCCTGCAACTCCTCATTCCCGGGCCAGCTGGATAGCAACATGAGATCTCTCCACCACAAATACTGTATCATCCATCACACCATCAATGATAATGAAATAGCCTACTACACTATTTACATATATTTACAAATAAACACACTGATACTCAAATAAAGAATATGCTTAGATCACTTATGCTATATCCCCACAATGATCTTCTCAACACCAAATGACACTCAATAATAACCATAATATCTCAAAATAATTAACCATTCTCCCTCACATGTTACTCTATAATATTAACCACACAAATACTCCACAATGGTTCATACAATAATAATCTCCACTATCACAAGTACACCACCACGTGCACCATAGGCTATCTTGTGGCCACCCACACCACGCTCTCTCTCCCCAACACCTGTATATTCTCCTCCCACAAGTAATACTCATCAATATATTCACATAATTATCTCACCACTTCCCTTGTATAACACCTCACACTGTGTGACCACGCTGCTCTCCCAAAATCACCACGTGTCTCCTCCAACACGCCCACCCGAGCAGAAACCCAGATCAGCTCCTCACAAGCCGCCAGCCACCAAGAGAGAGAGAAGCCACGCACTCTCCCCTCGTACATACATAACATATCTCTCACTAACGGGATCACAATACAACAACATAACCTTACATGTTAACCCTTAACAACTTCACAAGTATTAATTCATTTCTACATTCTCCAAAGATGAACTCCAACACAATATACAATCACATTATACAATAATAAACATAATATTCATTACATTCATGATACACAACAAAAGAAAACGTACTGTATGAAATAAGGGATAACTCCTCGTAACACCCCCCTTCCAGTAAAGATGTGAATTCTCCCTTTAAGAGGATTCACATCTCTCAGGAACGCGAGAGAGAGCGTCTGCTATCACATTGTCTCTTCCCTTTACATGAGTCACAACCAAATTATATTCTTGCAACAGCAGACACCATCTCATTAACCTCTGGTTAGAGTTCTTCATCCTATTTACAAATACAAGAGGATTATGATCAGTGAAAATTTGCACGGGCCTCATGGTACCCTTCACATACACTTCAAAATGATTCAAACACATAATCAATGCCAAAGCCTCCTTCTCCACAGTACTGTAATTCATCTGATATGGTAACAATTTCTTAGAAAAATACCCAATAGGATGATCAACCTGCTCCACTTCCTGCATTAATACTCCTCCAATTCCCTCACCACTGGCATCCACATACAATTTAAATGGCTTATCATAATCAGGAGTGACCAATATGGGTGCATTTACTAGCATATCCTTAATTTTCTTAAAAGCCTCCACACGGTGCTCACTATACATAAATTTCACCTTCTTTGACAACAACCTGGTCAATGGCAATGCAACGGCTGAAAAGTTCTTACAAAATCTTCTGTAATACCCACTCATTCCCAAAAACCTCAACAATTCTTTCCTATTTGTTGGAGAAGGAAAGTTCACAATATCTCTCACCTTAGCATCCAATGGCCTCACTTGTCCTTGTCCTACTTTGAATCCTAAATAGTCCACATAAACCTTCACAAAATCACTCTTTGCTAAATTCACTGTGAGATTTGCATCATCTAACTTTCTAAATACTTCATCCAACAACTTCAAATGCTCCTCCCATGTATCAGAATACAGTACTATATCATCAATGTATACAGTACAACACTTCACTCCACTCAACACTGCATTAACCAATCTCTGAAAACAACTGCTACTGTTCTTCATTCCAAATGGCAAAACTTTATACTGATACAACCCATCCATGGTAACAAATGCTGACAATTCCTTAGCCCTTTCAGTTAATCCAACTTGCCAAAAACCCTTAAGCAAATCTAACTTTGTCACATACTTAGCATTTCCTAACTGATCAGTACAGTCATCAATCCTGGGAATAGGGCATGAGTCAGTCTTAGTTACAGTATTCACTTTTCTAAAGTCAGTACAAAATCTGTAACTATTCCCTCCAGCCTTAGGTACAAGTACACAGGGTGAACTCCATGGACTATTACTTGGCTCAATTAAATCATTTTTCAACATGTACTCTACTTCCTTCCTCATAATTTCTCTCTTTTGTGGAGTCACTCTGTATGCATGTTGCTTAATTGGCCTTACATCCTCTACCTCCACATCATGCACAATAACATGGGTTCTTCTAGGAGCATCAGGAAACAAAGATCTAAACTTGTTAACAATTCTTTTTTACCTCTCCTTTCTTATCCTTATCTAAATGCTTCAACTTCTCATCCAAATTATTTAATATGACTGAATTTTCCAAACTCTGACCTTCACAATTCATCAAGTCATCATCTTCACCATCACTCTTCTCCACCTTCACAACATTACCACAACCTACTTCATCATTTACATCCAATACTTCTTCCCTACCATAGTATGGCTTGATCATATTTACATGACACAATTGAGTTCCCTTCCGTCTCCCTGGGGTTCTGACTATGTAATTTACATCACTGACTTTCTCCTTAATGGCCCAAGGCCCACAATATTTTGCTTTCAAAGGATTATCCTGCAATGGAAACAACACCAGCACCTTATCACCAAGCTGAAAACTTCTATCTCGTGCCTTCTTATCATACCAGGTTTTCATATTAGTCTGTGACTCCTTTAAATTCTCACAGGCAATCTCTCTAGCTCTCAACAATCTCTCCTTAAACATAGTAACATAATCCAGCATATTTGGCACATCATGATTTCCCAACCACTTCTCCTTCAACATACGCAGAGGTCCCCTGACCTCATGTCCATACACAAGTTCAAATGGACTGAAGCCAGTGGACTCCTGTACAGCATCTCTTATGGCAAACAAAGCTAGTGGCACTGCCTCATCCCAATCCTTATCCATTTCAGTACAGTATATTTTTAAAGTCTTCTTTAGAGTTTGGTGAAACCTTTCCACGCATCCCTGCGACTGCGGGTGGTAGGCACTCGATAACTGCTGCTTAATCCTCAACTCTTTCAACACCTGACCAAACAACCTTGAAGTGAAATTACTGCCCTGATCTGACTGAATTACTCTCGGGAGTCCAACCCATGAGAAAAATTTCACCAACTCCCTCACAACCACTTTAGCATGGATACATCTCAAAGGAATTGCCTCTGGAAACCTTGTTGACATACACATAATAGCAAATATTGATTGCCTCGCTTAGAACGAGGTAGAGGACCTACAACATCAATACATATCCTGCTGAATGGTTCATCTACAACAGGAATAGGGTGCAATGGTACCTTTACAATATTCTGGTTAGGTTTACCAACAACCTGACATGTATGACAAGTCTTACAATGCTTAATTACACTCATCTTTACACCTGGCCAATAAAAATGTGCTGTCACTCTACTCAAAGTCTTTCTTACACCAAAATGTCCTGACTAACTATCTTCATGAGCCAACTCCAAAATCTTACTTCTGTACTTCTTAGGGACAACAATTTGGGTCTTCATCATCCAATGATCAGATACTGGGCTATCAGCAGTCTCCATTTTCTCATTAAAATTTGGTCTTGCACATAATATCCCACATCTCCATCAAGAATTCCTCTCTCAGCCTCACTCCACAACGCCTTCAGACTTTCATCATTCCTTTGTGCATCAATTAAGTCGTCCTTTTTCACAACAAAGTCTGGCAAAGTCTCTACTTCCTTCCCTTTCACCTGCTCTGCTTCATCTCCAGGTTCACAAAGCAAGGATGAGCTTAGGTCTAACTCACACTCCTCATCTTCCTCCGCTCTTTTAGCACTAGCCCTTGTCATTACACATGCTGGATAAATCATACTCTCCTCAAGTCTCTCACCATCCTCACATACTTCTGGGTCTATGGTTTCACTTTCCTGGTCAACCTCAGGATTCTCCACAATTTCAGGCTCAGGGACAACTTTATTGCCTGCCAAATCATTCCCTAATAGCATGTCCACTCCTGACACAGGCAATCCTTCACTTACTCCAACTTTCACATTTCCTTTGACAAATCCACTCTCAAGCCGCATACAATGTACTGGTACTTCAAGCTCTGAAGAACTCACACCCCTAACAACAACATTTTCACCAGTAAAGGACTCATCACTCCACTCTGCAATACCTTTACGTACAAGACTCAGGTTAGCTCCTGTGTCTCTCAGTATCACAATCTCCTTTCCTTGTCCCTCACCCACCTTCATCTGACCTTTGGTGATAAATGGCTTAAACTCTACTGCAGGTAACACCTTGGATCCTGTACATACATTTGCTAACAATTGTTCTACATGTTCCTTCCCAGTTACAGTCAATCCAGCTTCCTTGGAATTCTTCAAACTATAACATTGATACTTCCTGTGACCTACTTTACCACAATGCAGACACTTGGGTTGCACCTGATTTTTCTTACAACTTATACTTAAGTGTCCAAAATCACCACACTTATAACATTTGATTCCTGACTTATTTTGATGTGAGGCATTACTGACCTTATCACTCCTAAACAAAGGTGACTCTACAGCCTGACTTTGAACATGTCCAACATTAGATTTCAGAAAATTATTTGAGCTCTTGAAACTGTTTTGGTTAGCTGTACCTTGTTTACCACTCCAAGAGTTGGTGGACTTGTTAACCCAGCTCTGGTTAAATTTACCTTTATCAGCACCTTTGCTCATCTCATACGCAACAGCAAGCTGATCCGCTTTACGTCCAGCCTCAATCACATTTCTAATGTTTAGTTTCATTATTTCATACCTCAGTGCTGGTTTTAAAGTATTTCTAAAATGTTCTAACATCAATAACTGTATCACATCTTCCTTGCTTGTCACATCCTCAGATTTCAACCATTTACCACACTTCAGCACAATCTCTCTGGCAACTTCCAAATAGGTGTTACTATGTGTCTTTCCAACGTCTCTGAAACGCTGTCTATAAATTTCTGGATCCACCTTCACAGTCTGTAAAATTGCCTCTTTAACAACATCATAATCACTGCACTCATCAATACCCAAACCAGCATAAGCCTCTCTTGCCTTGCCCTTTAATCTAGCTTGCACCAACAAGGCCCACTCTTTCTTTGGCCAACTTCTCAATTCAGCAATTTTCTCAAATTGTATAAAGAAATCCTCAGCCTCTTCCTCTACAAATTCTGGCATAAGTTTCATCTTTATATCTGCTGAATTTCCTCTGTGTTCCCCTTTTTCTACTTCCAACCTTTTTATCTCCACCTGAGCCTTGATTCTCTCCTTCTCAACTTCTGTTTTCATCAAAGCCTCTTTCATCAAAGCCTCTTGATTCTTTTCCCTCTGTAACATTATCTCCATCTCTATTAACTTCACTTTCCATTCCATCATCTCATTACCAGTCATTTCTTTGTTTCTTTCTACATACTTTTCATCCTTTTCCATACTTTCTTCTTCACACTCACTCAGCTCTCTACCCAAAATGCCAGATTCCATCAAACCCTTTATCAGTTCTCTCTGCATATCCTCCTTAAGATTAGTTTTTAACTCAATGCCATAAGTGCATGCTAACTCCCTCAGCTCTTCTCTTGTGCACTGGTATAGAGAATGTACATCCCTACTGCTCATAAATTTTTGCACATTACTCTCTGCCATGATTACAAATAATTTCAAGGCTCACCACAACACAGTAGTCCAGAGGGGAGGGCTGGCAAGGAAGGCAGATTCTCCTGGTCACACACTCTGGGCTCATGGACAGGTGGCACACAATCACAAAGATATCCCGGACAGGCCCCCAATTTTCTGTTACGTCCCCAGCTGTCGTCACTCCTCAAGCACGCTGCAATAGTTAGGTACAGCAAGAAATTCGTTCGGCCTGCAACTCCTCATTCCCGGGCCAGCTGGATAGCAACATGAGATCTCTCCACCACAAATACTGTATCATCCATCACACCATCAATGATAATGAAATAGCCTACTACACTATTTACATATATTTACAAACAAACACACTGATACTCAAATAAAGAATATGCTTAGATCACTTATGCTATATCCCTACAATGATCTTCTCAACACCAAATGACACTCAATAATAACCATAATATCTCAAAATAATTAACCATTCTCCCTCACATGTTACTCTATAATATTAACCACACAAATACTCCACAATGGTTCATACAATAATAATCTCCACTATCACAAGTACACCACCATTATTCGTGCACCAATTAGGCTTATCTTGTGGCTCACCCACACCACGCCTTACCTCTCTCCATCACCTGCGCATATTCTCCTCCCACAAGTAATACTCATCAATATATTCACATAATTATCTCACCACTCTCTTGTATAACACCTCTTTACACTGTGTGACCACGCTGCTCTCCCAAAATCACCACGTGTCTCCTTCAACACGCCTCACCCGAAACCAGAAACCCAGATCAGCTCCTCACACGCCGCCAGCCACCAAGAGAGAGAAGCCATGCACTCTCTCCTCGTACATACATAACATATCTCTCACTTAACGGGATCACAATACTGTCAGTCATAACCTTACATACAATTCTTAACAACTTCACAAATATTACCTCATTTCTACAATTTCCAAAGCACTCCAACACAATATATAATCACATTAATAAACATAACAGTTACCATGATACACACAACAAAAAAACAATATCTGAAAATTTCAGGGACACCGGGCTCCAATGGGATAAGAGAGAGAGAGAGAGAGAGAGAGAGTGAGTCTTGTGGTATATAGTGGTGGGATAGTAATGTTATGTGGGAGGGGGGGGGGTTTCACTCTCTCGCTGTTGTTGTGGCGGAAGTGTTTCACAAAAGCCACTTTTAGCACAGCTTTTTTGGCAGACATGTTGCTGTGGTTGAACTATCCCTGCAATACTTGGGTATATTTGTATATCAAGGCCGGGACGATATTTCACTTGGCTCACAAATCTACACACACATAACCCACCTAACATTATAATTCATTACACACTTCTCACATTACTACTAAATAATAAATTTAAATACTGGGTAGAGATATTTGGGGCCGTCTCAGCTGGCCTGGGCTAGGCTCGGTCTTGCAGTGAACTCAACGGCTGATGATTTTTGATGATATATATATATATATATATATATATATATATATATATATATATATATATATATATATATATATATATAATAATATTTGAACAGAAAAGATAATGTAATACTTTAAGTGAGAATACTAAAAATACTACTGTCCCGTGTTCCAGGTTCAAAACAAAAGAGAAAAAATTACAAGCTGTTTAATGCTCAAACTAAATTTAACAAAATATTCAGGACTTCATAAGGATAATGTAATGGCAAAACAGGTTAAATATATGGTTAACTGCAATAGCTCTTATTAACACGAAATTAGCATGAGTAAATTTATCTAAGTCAGCCATTGTTCATATTATTTTGTATCTGTAATAATTTAATTGCATTCACTGAGTATTATCCAGTGCATTTTCATTTTATCAGGGCTGACTTAGATAAATTTACTCGTGCTAATTTCGTATTAATAGAGGCTATTGCAGTTAACCATATATTTAACCTGTTTTTTTGCCATTACATTATCCTTATGAGTCCTGAATGTTTTGTTGTTAGTTTGAGCATTAAATGTTAACTTGTAATTTTACCTAACTCTTTTGTTTTGAACCTGGAACTTTATGGGACAGTAGTGATTTTTATAGTATTCTCACCTAAAGTGTACATTATCTTTCTCTGTTCTGTAACAATATATATATATATATATATATATATATATATATATATATATATATATATATATATATATATATATATATATATATATCATCAAAATCATCAGCCGTTGAGGTTCACTGCAAGACCGGCCTATCCCTGCCGAAGCAGGGACGATACAGCCAATGTATCTCTGCCCAGTGGCTTAGGCTGTCTGGTATAGACTGTATGTAATGTGAGAAGTGCTTGTGAGTGTGATTGTAATGTTGTAGTGGCTTTGGATGTGTGTGTAGTTTGTGAACCAAGTGTAATCGTCCTTGTTTAGGTGCTGCATACTAGTATGCGACACTGGTTCAACCACAGCACCCCTTGTGTCTGCCAAAGCAGCAAGTGGCTTGGTGAACAAGCTTCCCAAAGTTTTTACAACTCTGGCGGGAGGCGAACCTGCAAGCTCACGAGCGTGCGAAACGCACACTGTACCACTGTACCGCAGAGACTCACTCTCTCTCTCTCTCTCTCTCTCTCTCTTTATCCCATTGGAGCCCGGTGTCCAGAGTACTGGACAGAACTGGGAATTTTCAAATCTGAATAGAGTAGGGAACCCAAGGGTAAGGACCTAAGGAGCTTCATGACTATGAGCCGATAGGCGGAGGGCGGTACGCTTAGGATCCTTCCAGTGCAGTGTCTCGCCCAGGAACCCTGGGATCCACGGATATATATATATATATATATATATATATATATATATATATATATATATATATATATATATATATATATTGTTATAGGAGTTATCCCTTATTTCATACAGTACGTTTTCTTTTGTTGTGTATCATGAATGTAATGAATATTATGTTTATTATTGTATAATGTGATTGTATATTGTGTTGGAGTTTATCTTTTTGGAGAATGTAGAAATGAATTAATATTTGTGAAGTTGTTAAGGGTTAACATGTAAGGTTATGTTGTTGTATTGTGGGATCCCGTTAGTGAGAGGAGTGCATGTACGAGGGGAGAGTGCTTGGCTTCTCTCTCTTGGTGGCTGGCGGCGTGTGAGGAGCTGATCTGTGTTTCTGCTTGGGTGGGCAAATTGGATGAGACACAAGATGATTTTGGGAGAGCAGTGTGGTCACACAGTGTGAGGTGTTATACAAGGGAAGTGGTGAGATAATTATGTGAATATATTGATGAGTATTATTTGTGGGAGGAGTAATATACAGGTGATGGAGAGAGAGTTAGTGTGGGTGGCCACAAGATAGCCTATGGTGCACGTGGTGGTGTACTTGTGATAGTGGAGATTATTATTGTGTGAACC